>NC_139345.1:199894774-200449774 GCF_055883805.1 Amblyomma maculatum
CCTCGCCGTTCCTCTATAACGGAAAACTGTTGAAATCAGCTGCCAGAGGTGCTGCATTGACGTCCCGGCCAGAAAATTTTCTTCTGAGCTTCGCTCATCGTTCCAATCTGCTAGATATCAGTGTAGATAGTGTCCCTGTTACCGTCCTCATTGACACTGGTGTCCGAATTTCCGTCCTCAGTTCTTCGTTTCGCCGCCGTCTCTAAAACGGCCGCTACATCAGCCATTCGTATCGCCAATGGAGGAGTCGCTGCCATCGTGGGATATGTACTGCGCGCGTGAGCATTTGTGGTCGCACTACCCCTGTGCTCTTCACTGTAATCGGCTGCTGTCTTCGCGATATGATCGTCGGCGTCGACTTTTTAACAGCTCACTCTGCCCTGATTGATTGCTCAAGTGGCCTTCTTCGCTTAGTCCTGCCTTTCTGCTTCGACCACAGATACCAAGACATGCCTTCGATCCATCGAGTTAGTTCGCATACCGCCCGAAGCTGCCATATATGTTCTTTTGGAATATACTTCACTTGTCCATTGACCGATGTTGCTCTCAATCATAGCGTTATCCTCCCTTACACTGTCGTGACCGTCACTATCTTCCCATCCTTACTTTCAGTCACTCAGTCTAAGTTTTGCCCCATTGCATTGCACTCAATGACCTGTTTCTGTCGGCTGCCAGCGAAATTTCTGCCCTGAAGCCTGTGCCTCTGTCTGAGCCCCCCGTATCAGCTTCTTATCCGACCATTATTACTCCCATGATAGCAAAGGAGAAGACCAGTGCTATCTCCGACGTTTGTTTTCGTAAAGCGATATATTTGATTTTGGGGACCGACCTTTCAGCCAGACATCCGTCGTTACAAAATACATCAATGCTGGTGATGGCAGCCCCATTCACCGCAGGTTTATTGAGTCTCTCTTGCTGAGCGCCATGTAATACAGAAGGAGGTCGACAAGATGCTGGCAAACTATTATTGAGCCTTCCTGCAGTCCCTGGGCGTACCCTGTCGTTTTAGTCGAAAAGAAAGATCAAACTTTAAGACTCTGTGTCGACTACAGCCACCTCAAACAGTTAACTACAAAAGCCGTTTACCCGCTCCCATGAATTTACGACGCAGGTGACTGCTTACATGGTGTCAGCTATTTTTCTTCGATCGAAATGTGTTCCGGCTAGTGGCAAATAGCTGTCGACGAACGGGATCGCGAGAAAACGGCATTTGTCACCCCTGATGGACTATACCAATTGAAGGTCAAGTCATTTGGCCTCTGTAACGCTCCTGCAACCTTCAAGCCCATGATGAACTTGCTTGGTGGCTTCACGCCGACAACGTTCTTATGCTGCTTAGATGACGTCATTTTTTCTGCCACAATCATAAGCCAACTTCAACGGCTTCCTACAATACTGGACGTCTTCCGCCACACCGGGCTTCAACTGAATGCAAAAAATGCAGCTTCAGCTGCCATCAGATCAAACTCCTGGGACATCTGGTTATTATAAATGGTGTGGAGCCCGACCCTGATAACGTTCGTGCAGAGCGGGAGTTCCCTACACTATGTAACACAAGTGATGTGCGAAGTTTTCTCGGGCACCACTCCTACTTCCGTCGCTTCATTCGGAACTTCGCTGACCTAGCACGTCCCCCTTCTCCAGAAAAACGTAAATTTCTCGTGGAGTCCTGAGCAAGCTGATGCCTTCACAGCGCCCATTTCCTCGCTCACCCCCCCCCCCTCTTCCCCTGTTCTGGCGCACTTCGGCCCGTCTGCACCCACAGAGCTGCGCAACGAAGCTAGTGGACAGGATATTGGCGCTATCCTTCCCAAGTACCAGCCCGGCCACTCTCGTGTGATTGTCTATGCCAGCCGCCTGCTATCTCCATCCGAGCGCTATTACTCCATTGGGGAGCGCGAAGGCCTTGCGTTTGTTTTGGTCCTTTGAGGTAACAGCACGGAAAGTGGACGCGAGCACAAGATTAGAAGACGACACAACGAGTGCTTACCAAGTTTGGCGTTGGCGTTTACCAAGTTCTGCCCTTATTTTTTTGGGCGGCTCTTCAGCGTAGTGATGGAAGATCATGCCTTGTGCTGGCTGTCCTACCTACATCCTACTGACCGCTTAGGTCTCTGGGCCTTGAGATTACAAGAATGCATGTTTACTGTTTTATATAAGTCAAGACGCCTACATCAAGGCACCGACTGCTTGTCCCGCCACCCCGTTGATCCTCCCGAACTTCCTCAACATTGGCTTCGAACAGGGTCGTGATCCTTCCTGGCGGCCCATTATTGATCACCTGCGCAACGACAGCTCTGATCCGTCCATCTCCATCAGTATGTTTGTGCTGCGTAATGGCACACTATACCGACGCAACATGCGCCCAGATGGTGAACACCTTTTGCTTATTGTCCCGATAATGCACGCTCGACTGTTCTTGCACACCTTCACGACGCGCCTACAGCGGGGCACCTAGTTATGTCACGCACATACGACAATGTTCGACGGTGATTCTCTGGGCCTGGCCTTTACCGCTCTGTTCGTCGCTGCGGCGCCGCCTGTGAGCTGCGCCAGCGCAGGAAGATACCATCCCTTCAGCCTAGCGGGCCCCTCAACCACTCGCAGTTCCGAATGAGCCCTTTTCTCGAGTTGGTCTCGATTTGCTTAGGCCATTTCCGATGTCAACTTCAGAGGACAAACAGGTTGCCGTAGCGACCGATTACGCAAACTTCTATGCCATAACCAGAGCTATCCTCATCAGAAGTGCAAGATGCCGGGCTAGTTGATATTGCATAATGAAATAAAGCAGCGTAAGGAACGGGACGAAACACGGAAGGAACGAAACACGGACACGGGAGCTTCGTTCCGTTCCTTGCGCTATTTTATTTCATTATCGCACACTGACCGACATGATGTCAATATATGTTTCTTGCCATCATCTTGACTGAGACAACTTTTTACCCTCTATAGCATTCACCTATATCTCCTCACGCCATGATGCCGCCGGATACTGTCTATTTTATCTACTTTTAGGCCGCCACTTTTTACTTCCCTTCGACACCTTTCTGTCTCTTGAATATTCCCCCTGTTTTTACGCTTCTGATGCCATCGTCCGCGCTGATGCCGCCCGTTATATTGCTCGAGACCAGCGTGGTGCATCTCAGTGCTCTGAAAACACCGTTATGATCTCCACTACCGTGGCGCCTAGTACCTTCCTGGCTCCCTTGTACTCATCTGGCTCCTGGCCCGACGTGTAGGCGTGTGCGAGAAACTTCTGTCCCGCTACGTGGGCCCTTATCGCGTCTTGCGGCAACTTAAGGACGTTTGCAACGAGATTATGCTTGTGCACCCCAAGTCTTCTCTTTGCGTAATCCAGAATTCGTGCATGTCGCCCGTCGTACACCCTGTATTTCGCTCTTACCTGTGTAGTATACGCACCGGGACTATATATATGCTTCTCCAGCGGGGGGGGGGGGGGGGGGGGGGGGGTTACAGTACTCAGTCGCGGAGACGATAACGAAGGGCTGGAATAGTGAACAACGATGACGCTGAAGCTGGGTTCTTTTGGCCCAGCGAGTGTATCCCTGACGGCGAACTGTTGCGGTTGCGACGGATTGTGCCTCGTAACAGTTAGTAAAAGCACAAAATTTGACTTCGTGCTTTTATGCTCTATGTCCTTACATGTATACAATTTCATTGAACCGTCTGGCACAAACTTGTTTTACACAGGGCCTTACAGTCTCAAATCTGAAAATCAAAATAAAGAGAATTTGCGACCAAGTGAGATTTTTCAGCAATATACAAGACCATGTCAACCTTTCAGACAAATGGGAAACAGTTGATTTGGTTTGGTTTGGTTTGGTTTGTGGGGTTTAACGTCCCAAAGCGACTCAGGCTATGAGAGACGCCGTAGTGGAGGTCTTCGGAAATTTCGACCACCTGGGCTTCTTAAATGTGCACTGATATTGCACAGCAAACGGGCGCCTTGCTTTTCGCCTCCATCGAAAAGCGGCCGCCGAGGCCGGCATTCGATCTCGCATTCTTGGGAACAGTAGGCGAGCGCCGTAACCACTGCGCCACTCCGGCGGGGCGGAAACAGTAGAGTGTGTTAAATATGCGACGTATGATATGGAGTGAACCTTGGCCACTGCGCGGTTTCTTCTTCTCCCAAGACGGCTGACACAAACTTCATGTTCAGGGCGCCACTTCCCCTCCAGCAGTTTTTTTGATAACCTCCTTGGTTCGAGCGTTATATAGGTCCGCTATACTCCTCTCTAAACTTCATACAGGACTGGTCAGCCCGGTATGAGATTTACACTATATAATACTGGACCGGTCCAGGTTTGGTGCGATACGGGATTTTTCACTTGGGAAAACGAAAGATGCGCATCGCAAATAGTGGCGCAGGTTTAGGCCTGCTTAAACCTGGTTATAACACGCTAAATGTGCCAACGTGTATTGACTGGGAGAAAGCCGTTGGGCGAAGTACAGAAACAGGAGCGCTTGCCTAGGCGAGACAGAGCGGGCATAGCCAGTACGCGAGCACGTAAACGTTGGACGATTTTGATGCAAGGATTTCAAGCTACAGAAAAGTGATTTCAAAATGAGTGACTGATAGCAGTCTCCGCAGCAGCAGTGAGGATGACGACGACTTTAATAACAGACACTCTTGTGACAAGGTGCTTACGTCCCAATCAGTGACAGTCTGTGTCCAAAGCCTGGAGGACCAGGAAAGCAGAGGTTTTCTCCCAGCTGCTGCACCACCGAGAACAGCATTTCCTAGAAGCCAGCACTTGCATCTATCGTCGTACCTACGTAATGACGTCTTCTCCGCTGTGCAGATGATGACGCTGTCTTACGCCACAAACTGACCGAACATGACAAACAGCCGCAGTATAATACAAATTGCGCAGTGGCAGTGAGAGCACTGAGTGGAGTGTCAGAGGGAAGAAAAGGCAGTGTCTTTATTCAAGGTTCAGAATACGCTCATATTCATTGTCTCAGCGCTGACAACATTAACAGCTTCTCTTTAGTCTTGGTTGTGTAGCCGAACGGCTGGACTTTGCAGCTTTCGTCTCTCTGAGTGATCACATTGAAGAATGTAATCTCCGTTTGAGGCTCTAAATCATAATCCTCTAGAATAAATATCAACGGGCTCACACTGGCCAGATGCTTCGCCATCAGGTACGCCTGCGTGAAAATAAGAGACACGTTATGGCCGGAAAGAGGTTGCAATCAGTTGAACATATTACATAATTCTAAATTTCATATGTAGAATGCTTGTCGACCAATTTCGGCGTCTGGTAATTGAACCATAGCTGCCTTCAGTAAGACAGCATAAATAGCCCTTCACTGCTTCGAGCAGCGAGTGAATCAAAAGTGCTAAAAGAGGTTCCGAGTACATTTTTTGGCTGTATGGAAATATATCTGCCGCATACTCGAATGCAGGCGTTTCCGCTCGATCACGGTGGCGTTATATCGAAATGAATGAAGCGCGACACTTTAAGGAGCGTTTTTTTAGCCTTGATCAGCACTCGTGCCGCGTTATGCCTTAGCGACCCCAAAGGCACGCCTCTTCGGACCAGACATGCTACTGCACCCAAAAGGGCAGTCCGCTTTTGCATGCACGCATCGGATATGACTGATCTTCCAAGAATCCCAGCAACTCAATATTTGAATTCTTCACATTAGGCGACGTTATGTGTTCATTCGTACTTATAACTAAAGTATTGCAGCGCAACACTAACAAACATTTTACGTGGAAACCAGACAAATAAACGATGACAAAAGAGAGCGATACATAAACAACGGCGACTGGGCGATCAACTGTGCTTTATTGAGGAAAAACACCTTCCCGGCAAAGCTGACAATGCATGCGCAGCACAACCACATAAATCACCGGACCACAACTGACAACGTAAAAGATGGGCAGCAGATCCATCGCCCTCGGGCCAAGGAAGCAATTGTTTTGTAAAGGAAGCGCATAGAAGTTCTGCTTACGCAATTATCACCAAGCTACACGACGGGGTATGCTTCAAGACTTTCGCGTTCTTCTTTGCTTCTGCCTGTATTGAGGATGCTAACATAGCCGAAAAGTGGGTAGCAACCACACTTACGGCAATGACGAGACAAATTTGCAGCGCCAAAAGAACACAGGGAAGCGTGGTGTTCTCGAAGCCGGTCATTGACTCATCGGCCTGTTTGGCCAATGTTAAGTTTTCGGAAGTAAGGGGAACTTATAGACGACGCCTGCGGAACATGCTGTCAAAACGTTTTGATGTTATTTCGTATTGTAACGAGTACAAGGCAGCGAACACTGAACCGATCAGTTCCACACACTGCACTGTTTCGTTTTCTTCTTTCTCGGTTCCGCGAGGCACGCGGCATTACCCCCCTCTTCGAAAGCGGCGACTCGACGCTGGGAGTGTCCTCGAGCTATATGCACGCAGGAGAAGCAAGGAATACTGCACACGCGCAGACGATCACCGCCTCTCATAATACGGTTTCATTCGCACTACATGAACAGTTTCAGCACTTGAGAGCAGCCGTATTGAGGGTTGTTGACCCCGAGGAAGAACTTGATAGGTCACGTTACTGAGACGTCGAATGACATCATATGGCCCAAAGTAACAGCGAAGTAGCTTCTCCGAGAGTCCTCGATGGCGCACTGGTGTCCACACCCATACAAGATCACCAGGCTGATAGTGAACGTCTCGGTGTCGGAGGTTGTACCTACTGGCATCGCAGTGTTGTTGACGTTGAATACGGGACCGTGTGAGCTGGCGCGCTTCTTCGGCCCGCTGCAGAAATATGTCGACGTCCGCATCCGCGTTGGTGGCATCGTCGCTGTGACGTAGGGGTAGCAACATTGTTGGGAGGGGACGACCGTAGACTAGCTGGAATGGCGCAAGACGGGTTTGTCTCCTGTTCAGCCGTATTGTATGCTAAAGTTGCATACGGAAGGACTTCATCCCACGTGCGATGCTCAACATCGACGTACATGGAAATCATGTCTGCAAGTGTTCTATTGAGGCTTTGAGTCAGTCCGTTTGGTTTTAGATGGTAAGCAGTACTCCTACGATGACTTGTGCGGGTACGACTAAAGAGAGCCTGCATTAGTTCAGCCGTAAAGGCTGTACCGCGGTCAGTGATAATAACCGATGGGGCATCGTGGCGCAGTACGATGGTCTTAAGAAAAAACTGGGCTACTTCTGCAGCAGTCGCACGGGAAAGTGCCTGTGTCTCGGCATATCGCGTTAAGTAGTCCGTCGCCACTACTATCCATCTGTGCCCTGATGCGGACGTTGGAAAAGGGCCCAGAAGATCCATACCCACTTGCTGGAAAGGGGCTGTTGGCGGAGGTATCGGCTGCAGGAGGCCTGCAGGCTTCAGCGGCGGTGTCTTTCGCCGCTGGCAATCTCGGCATGTTCTCACGTAGTGCTGGACTGAAGGCAGCAACTTAGGCCAATAGTAATTTTGTCGAATGCGTGCTAATGTACGCGTGATTCCTAAACGACCAGCCGAAGGCTCATCGTGGCAAGCGTGCAAGATTTCTGGCCGGAGGTCGGACGGCACAACGAGAAGAAAGGTTAACTTGTGGGAAAAGTTTCTCTTATATAGGACGCGATTGCGAATGCTGTAGGAGGATAAACCCCGTGCGAAAGCACGTGGGACACCTACATCAAGGACTTCGAGGTGATCAATAAGCGGGAGTAAACCGGGGTTAGCGCGTTGACGCTTGGCCATGCCGGTGGTCGTTACTACAACAAGAAATGGGAAGTCGTCGTCTTCGCTGTCGGGAGGGGCAGTATCAACTAGTGCACGCGACAAGCAATTAGCGTCGTTGTGCTTACGGCCGCACTTGTATACAACCGTAATGTCGTACTCTTGGAGACAGAGGCTCCACCTTGCATGTCTTCCAGAGGGGTCTTAGAGGTTGGCTAGCCAGCATAACGAATCGTGGTAGCTCACAGCCCTAAAAGGTCGGCCGTAAATATAGGATCGGAATTTAGTTATGGCCCAAACTACCGCGAGACATTCCTTTTCCGTGGTTGAGTAATTTGCCTCTGCTTTTGAAAGAGAGAGACTTGCGTAAGCGATAACTTTCTCAGTGCCATTTTGCCACTGAATCAGAACGGCACCGAGTCCAAAATTACTGGCATCGGTATGGATATCTGTAGCAGCGTTTCCGTCAAAATGGGCAAGTATCGGTGCGGCCTGCAGTCGCCGGCGCAACTCGTTGAAAGCATCCTCTTGATCATCTTGCCACGCAAAAGGAATATTGTCTCGGGTAAGACGCGTAAGAGGCTCGGCAATCACTGAAAAATTCTCTACGAAACGCCTGTAATAGGCACAAAGCCCCCAAAACCTTCTAACGGACGTTTTGTCGGTTGGGCGCGGAAAATTTTTCACAACAGCAGTCTTGCCGGGATCTGGTCTCACACCCTCAGAACTAATAACATGGCCAAGAAAGCGGAGCTCCCGGAATCCGAAATGGCATTTCTGTGATTTTATCGTCAGTTGGGCTGAACGCAGTGCCTGTAGTACCATTCGCAGTCGGTCAAGGTGCTCCTCAAAACTAGCCGCGAAAATGACATCGTCGAGATACACTAGGTACGTTTGCCACTTCAGTCCAGAGAGAACGGTGTCCATCATTCGCTGGAAAGTTGCTGGTGCAGAACAGAGACCGAAAGGAAGCACTTTAAATTCATAAAGGCCGTCAGGGGTGAAGAACGCTGTTTTCTCTCTGCCCTTTCGTCCACGTATATCTGCCAGTAGCCATTCTTGAGGTCGAGCGACGAGAAATATTTGGCATTGCGTAACCAGTCCAATGCGTCATCGATACGTGGGAGCGGGTATACGTCCCGTTTCGTTACCTGATTTAACTTACGATAATGGACGCAGAAACGCAAGGTGTTATATTTTTTCTCTCACCAGCACTACAGGTGGAGCCCAGGGGCTGGTAGACGGCTGCACCACGTCGTCGGTAAGCAATTCCTGCACCTGGCTTCGAATAGCCTCTCGTTCCGTTGACGACACTCGGTATGGGTGCTGGGAAATTGCCTTGGTCTCCGCGTCAACCATAATGCGGTGTTTGGCTACTGGGGTACCCCCAATTTCGAAGACGTTGCAAAGCATCTAGCAAATTCCTGAAGGAGGTCTAGCAGTCGCCGCTGCTCAACCACCGACATATTGGGAATAATGTCCACAATAGATAGAATGTCGGGCGCATTACATCTGGCTGGCGACAGCGGCGCCAGAGTACAGATGTTCCCTGGCTCAAAAAAGTCGGCAACATACGCAATGGCCGTTCCTTTCGCAATGTGCTGAAACTAGGTCCCGAAATTCGTAATCCAGAGCTTCGCAGAAACTAGGTCCCGAAATTCGTAATCCAGAGCTTGGAACAACCGTCCCGCAAGCGAACAAGTCCTCTTGCAGCGCAGATCCCTTTCTCAAGAAGCAGGCCCACGTTCGCCTTTGCCAGTACGTCTCGGTCGCATGGTGAGTCGCTTTCTACCAAGACCATAATGCTGCACCGTGGCGGTACCGTAACGTCAGCAGCTGTAATACGTAAGGCGGGCGTTGATGAACCGTCGACGCTAGATCTCGCAATGGCTTGGCTCAGCGAAAATGTCACTCGTGATTCTTGCAAATTAATTATCGCACCATTAGCCTGTAAGAAGTCCAAGCCGAGCATGACGTCTCGCGAACAGTGGGTAAGAACAACGAAGTCGCAAACAAATAAATCCGTCAATTGCAACTTTCGCAACGCATCCTCCAGCCGGGGTAATAAGGTGTCCCCCTGCAGTACGGATCTGAGGCCCAGTCCACTCGGTTAAAACTTTCTTCAATTTCCTGGCTAACTCACTGCTCATAACTGAATAGTCCGCCCCCGTATCAACTAAAGCTGTAATGAGAAAATCGTCGATAGAAACCGGTATGTCCGAAACTGCGCACTCAGGTTTATCGTTACATGACGCCGTCTGATAGCCGCTATCCTGTACTAAACTTGATGGATGATGTTCAGCACTTCACTCGTCAGCGGCCTCACCTCCGCAGGTCGCTGTTCCTAGTTTTCCCGAAGCCTCGGGGAGCGGGGGCTCGTTTAGCGGCTAGTGCGGTATGTAGAGGGCCGTGGACTTGGAGAACAATAACGGGAAGAGGTAATGACGCGGGACCCGTATTGTGGGACGTCTGGAGGATTCGTATGCGTCGACACGTACTCCTCGATTTCGGGTGGTCGTTCATCACCCCGAGGACATCGTGCACGCGGATGGAAGCCACGAAGTCCGGCGCGGCGGCACGGACAGAACCTTAAAATGTGACCGGCCTCACCACAGTGGTAACCAAGGGGCCGATTGTCAGGGGCACGCCACACGTCAGTCCTTCGATATCGTGCCTCGGTTAGAAGAGGAGGATCGCGTGGGCTTGGATCAAGAGTAGGGGGGTTCACTCTGGCTCTGGGAGAGTCGTACCCAGTATGGTGCTGGTTTGGATGAGGCATAGTGGGGTTCCGTCTTGGAGGATCACAGAGGTTATGCTGCTGAAGCACGGACGCGTGCGTTGGCACACTCGGTGGCTGTGGCTGCACACCAGGCACAGACGGTTCCGGGACGACTTGCCTCACTTCTTCGCGAACGACCTCCGCGAGTGATGGAAGCCTCGATGACGTCGTTAGACCCTGTAGCCGAATGTGTCTCAGCTCTTCTCTGACCACAGATCGAATAAGCTCCCTTAAGGCATCATCAGAACCGCTGAAGTCGGAACCATAGACGACCGGTGACATGGCGGACACGTTACGGTTATAGTGCTGAGCCCTGCGTCGAAGTGTTTGTTCTATCGCGGTGGCCTCCGTTAGAAAATCTGATGCCGTGCCAGGTGGATTGCGCACAAGCCCAGCAAATAGTTCTTGCTTCACCCCGCGCATTAGTTGGTGCACTTTCTTCTCCTCTGACATATTTGGATCACAACGCCTAAAAAAGCGGATCATGTCCTCGTAGTACATTTCAATACTCTCGTTAGGGGCTTGGATACGAGGTTGCAGCGCAGACTCCGCACGCTCTCTTCGGTCGTTGGCGGTGTAGGTAGCGAACAGCTGGCGACGAAAGAGGTCCCATGTTGATAGTGTCGTTTCGTGGTTCACGAACCACGTCCGCGCTGAATCTTCGAGAGCAAAGTAGACATTATAGAGCTTCATTTGCTCGTCCCAGCCGTTGTAATTGGCGACCCGTTCGGATTGGTCCAGCCAGTCTTCAGCGTCCTCATAAAGCCCGCCATGGAAGGACGGTGGCGTTCGAGACTGCAGGACGACGATTGAAGACTCTCCGTTAGCCGCAATGTTCGTGTTGGATCTATACATGTTGGCCACAGGCATGCAGGAAAGAGGCCCGAACTCTGGCGACTGGCGACTGACCTCGAAGGCGGCGGCTGCAACTGCGGTGGACCGGTGTCAAATTCGTGGTGGCTCTCGGTTGCCCTTGAGGGGTTGAACTCAGCAAAAAGGGAAATCGTACCCGGCTGTTCCACCAGAAAATGTAACGAGTATAAGGCAGCGAAAACTGAACCGATCAGTTCCACACACTGCACTGTTTCGTTCTCTTCTTTCTCGGTTCCGCGAGGCGCGCGGCAGTATATACTGGACTTTTTTTACCTGCTTCGTGAAATACGTGAGCATAAAGGAGATAGCTTTCAAGGAGCGGAGAACACAACTTGACACCCTGCTTAACCGCGAACTTCCTGATATTGTGGGCTACCTTGCGCAGATATGGAAAAAGTGCAAATATTTGTCGTTCAACTGCCACCACGTCACCTAACCTTGGGTTTTCTTTTTTCATTTTCTGAAGGAAAGATTCAGCAACTGCTTTTAGGAGTGCTTTAAGAAATCCTGCGGCTTCCAAGCGCTTGAACTGGTTCTGAAAACTAGTCTTCATAGCATGAACGCAGGTACTTACCAGTACACTACGGAAACTATTAGTAGCGATTCCTCTTTTCACAATCGTGGAATGTGACGACTCTAAAGGCAACAGTGCCTTTTTGCTTCTAGGTGAAAACATTAAGCATAAATGACCATCGGCAAAAAAGGTTAGTTGAAGGTCTCAAAACATAATGCGATGGTTGCTGGGCACTTCATGAGTGAAGTTAAGAGTGTGTAAGGAAGCCTTAAAATCATTTCAATTAAAATCAGCAACCACAGGCAAGGCGTTCTTAGGTCAACGCTCTAAAGGTATAAAATATCGTCAACATACCGAAATAGCCCGCACACGCACTTGTCTACAGGGAAGCCCTGAAGGGAGTTGTCAAGTTTGGCTAAAACGATTTTACGCAACATAGAAGCATCGCTAGCGTCAATGCAGATACCTTTTTTTCTGAAGTTACAAGGAGCCCTATGATCCACTACGGTGGCGGACAAGTAAAAGGACAATTTCCAAAAAGCTATCAACCGACCACTCACATGCATTCTGTAACCCCACAGGATAGAAATTTTCAATAGCTTCAAAAACAACTAGGTATGAAAAGTTCGTCATGAGGAATGTAGTACAAATCTTCAATGTCCACCGAAAAGGCCGCAAAGGCGTTATGCGTTGTCAGTTGTGGTCCGGTGATTGATGTGGTTGTGCTGCACATGTCTTGTTAGCTTTGCCGGGAAGGTGTTTTTCTTCCAAAAAGCACAGTTGATAATCCAGTTGACATTGTGTGTGAATTTCTCTCTTTTGTCCCTGTTTCTTTGACTGGATTTCCTTGTAAAACCTATGTACCAACTAAACCACTCAAATCTGTCTATGCCATAGAATTAGAAGGTTACAGGTCTGTTTCATATATTTTATTTTCAAGGCTTCAAAACAAATGAGAAATGTCATAGGAGGAGACTCAAAACAGTTTTTTTTTCGTATTTAAACCATTATTGCACATTTCATGTCGTAAATGCCACAGCTACAATGGAGCCACATCTGATTGCTGCTCTGCTTCACATTTCATTTCTTTGATTCCGATGATTTCTTGAGAATGTAACCATCTCCCAGTTTCTGCTGCTATTATTACGGATGCCAGTTCCTTCAAAACGACACGTATTGTATAACACGCTACATTTCTATAATTATATAATGTATTTTCCTCTCAATGTTGTTCTTATCGCTATTTGTGTATTTTTAAATTCGCTCCTCTATTTACTGCATTCACCTCAAAGACAAATGAATAAATTTATAGCACTTGTCATTTTTTATCCCTATACGAACGACCCACCGTTAGCCTGCGGACGACCGCGGGCCAGAAGTTATGTGATGGCATCTCCGACTCCACGAGTATCGAACCAGCCTATGATTGGTCCTGAAGCGCCATGCAAAGGGTAAGGGTGGACATCACTGCCGGTAAGCATGCTACACATAGGCTTGGCTTTTCTTTCTACGTGGGCCAGCCGAAGAGACAATGAAAGCCGCTTCCTGATGCGCCGAACCACGATTGTTGTCTCTACGTCAGTAATTAAATCATTTCCTCTTCTGCTATCCGTTGACTTCTCTAATTGCCAGAAAATTAACATTATGCCCAAACATGCACACAGTGCTCAATAGGCAGTCCAGTCAACCTCCCGTACACAACCTTGCAAGCACAGAGGTGGCGTGCCTTGAGTTTACGCTGTGCGTGCGGAGATTACAACCGGTGCGCCAAACTTCTAAGTATACTGGATAGCATCCTGGAATGGTGCGCACAACATCATTTATGAGGAGCGTATAATTTTGCGCTCAGCTGGAAATAAAACGTAATTTCTTGCCTGCGTTCTCTGCCTTATCTCGCAAATTGCTGTGCACGATGGCACTACCAGCATGCGGTGCAAAACCCATTCGTCTTCATTCTACAGCTCGCCCTTCTACGGATTTTTCATGAGGTGTCCGGCAGCACCGAACCCAACATGATAGCCTGGATTACACTCCCAAAGAACGGAATGCGCTTCCACGCGTAGAACGTTTTGAGGTCACAGAATA
Source organism: Amblyomma maculatum (assembly GCF_055883805.1). Classification (NCBI taxonomy): domain Eukaryota; kingdom Metazoa; phylum Arthropoda; class Arachnida; order Ixodida; family Ixodidae; genus Amblyomma; species Amblyomma maculatum. The sequence continues at coordinate 199,908,733 of NC_139345.1, forward strand.
TCTACCACAGTATTTACAGTCGGCTACGCGCTAAATCATCCCGGCATGAAGTGCTTCGGCCATCGCCACATGAATGCGTAATAAGTCTTCAGCGGGCATCTCACCAGCAGTGGGAACGGTATAAATACCAGCATGCGGTGCAGTAGCTCGTTCGTCTTCTTTCACAGGTGACAAAAAGGAACATAATCCCGCTCTAACGACCGTTTCTTCCCTTGCCCGCCATTGTGTCATGAAGTGCTGACGTTTGTTTTTCATTCTTTTTGAACAAACTACTGCTTTTATCAAGAGACATCGAAACGAATCCGAACCCAGAACTGACGCAAACTTCTAAACAATTGCAGGAAATAATTATAATTTTAGGAAAGAAAAGATAAATGTCTGACACATATAGGAAGCAATCTAGATGTCATAACACATTTAGGACGTAAAGTTCCGTCTTGTCAGAGTGAGAATACTCGCAGGAGTCGCCTAATACAAGCGATGAAATAAAATGATGATGTCGAAAACAAAAGAAGAAAATCCAACCTAATAGTTTATGCCTATAGGCATAAACTATTAGGTAGATGTAGCAGAAACAATACAGCTCCGGGTATTTTATAATGTTGGATCAAATTCCCAATAAACTCGTAATAAAATCCAGGTCGCGGCAGCCGCTTTCGACGGAGACAAAAAGCTAGGCTCCGTTGTATTTTGCGATGTCAGTGAACGGTAAGGAACCGCAGGTTGGCGAAATTTTCGCAGCACTCTACTACGGCGTCTTTCATATCCCGATTCACTTTAGGACTTTAAACCCGATAAACCAAACCCAACCACTGAACGTATCAACCATTTAAGCAAACGTCATGCCCAAAAAAGTGACCCTGTACTTTGAACTACTTGATTCGCTGCTCTAATCAGCTTTACTGAACAATGGCTGCAAAAAAAAAAAAAAACTGAGTTTGCGATTGTTGAAGATTTTTCTCCAAACATTACAGAAATTAGAAACTCTGTACAGTGATAAGCAAAATCGCGAAAAGTAGAAAAACCATCCCTTGTATTCGACAAAATATTCATCAGTAACGCCTACGTTTAGGATTAGGAACCCAATTAGAGAGTGCCATTAGAAAACGCATCGCGTTTAAAGTGAGCAGCCGATGCTGGAGCGGTAGCATAAGATTATTTCTTGCTGGAAAAAACAAAGCTGTACACCACTGACAAAAGCAAAAATGCGGTCAAAGAACTAAACATTTTAAGCGTGAATGAGGTGAGGTCACTAAACAAAATAGGGCAATTGGAAAACGTGTTAAGTTATCGCGAACCTGGCGTAGTCGATGTCTCGGAAACATGGCTTTCACCCAATATTTCGCGTCATGAAATCGTACACCCAAACTACTATTGGGAAGTATCGAGATTCCTGTGGCGGTGGCGTAGCTCTATTATTAAAGACACGTTTCTTCTCTGTCATGCTCCCTGAAGTGTCAGGCTGTGAAGATGTTTTTGCTGACTGCGGTGCAGGAGCACTACAATATTTGTAAGGTTTCATTACAGATGCCCGTCGTCTGGACATAAACGCATTCTTGCCATTCATGACTACTTTACCCATATGCTTACAACTCTGGAATAACCCTCATTGGCACCTTTTACCTTCTGGGCGTCGGCTTGATAACTATGCACCAGTCATTATTATTTTCAGCTCTTTTTGACCGAATCAGTAGCTTTATATTTTATAAACTTATCCTAGAACCGAGGCGTAAGCAAAAAGCATCCAATTCTTGGTATTATACTAATTAGTACCAATTTTTAGTGCATAACGCGAAGGCAGAAATTACCGAAGGCATCTCTGACCACGACATACCGACATGCTTGTTCTCCTTAACTGCTCAATAAAAGCGCGAGGTAACGTATCTGCTGTACTAAAATGAAATGGCAGATTATTACCATATTATTAAGCTTATTAACATACCTCGAGCACGAATTTGAAGGAATTACTGAATTAACAAAAATTCTTCTATTGATATTCACAGTCTTGCTCTATTTTAAGAATATTGTTTCCACTGTGTAGCAAATCCTATCCCGTTCAAGAACTGGCGGCCGCAAAGGAAAACCCCACGGGCAACAAGAGAGAACATCCCATGCAAAACGACATGTGAAAAGATACGTAACTAAGTCAAACATCATGGCACATGTCCATGTAAAACTACCAAGCTACCATGCGCAATAGTGAAATTGAGACACTACGAAGGAGAACAAACCTGGTCGAAAAAGCTATAGGACCGTGAAAAAAATACGATACTATATTTTGTAGGTCTGTTGTAAATGTCATATATTTCTCTAGTTCTGTCATTTTTTTTCTATAGCAGTTTTCTGTTGTATGTAGTATTTTTCTGTTGTAAGTACAGAAAATTCTGATGTTACTACAGAAAGTTCTGCTGTCACGACAGGTTTCCTGTCAAAAACCGCGCAGAAAGTTTGCCGTAACAATATAAAATTTTCTGGAGGTTTTTCCGACTGCGAAGAATGCTGTTTTCATATAACGCTGCGTACTTCCTGTAGACATATATATTCTGTAATTTTTCCGCGTTGCTAACATCCCGTCATTCAAAATTTCTCCTGACGAGAGAAATAACAATGCCAACGTAGACAGTAAGGTTTTCCTCTCAAACTTCACAAAAGATACATTATAAAGTTAGAGTAAAGTTAGAGAACTAAACAACTACCACACACAGCAGAAAGGTCGTTACTCTGCCTGTGTGTGGTCGTTCTATTGCGCTATAAGTTTATAATGTACAATATGCACCACCTCAATCAGAAAGAAGTTTAAATAAAGTTCCCGAATAATGATGCAATTTTCTCGAATTCTGTAGCCATAGAATATCACGCTTCGAGCGCTTAATCATGCTTGATATGGGCATTCCCAATAATACTCACACTGGACACAAAAAGGTCATGCTGACCAGATCGTATCACAAACCGAATTCGTGAAGCGATGCGCAGTGTGATGCAGCAAACACCTAGGATTGATATTTCGTAAATTCCCTTTGTTATCAGCCATACCTGACGACTGGAAAGTAACACCAGTATGCGAATACAAAAGTAGCACTCATCACATTACTGTATAATCAAAATTCGATATCTGTAACAAATAAAACTTGTAAAATTTTCTAGCATAATATTCATAGGCACCTGGCTAACCTGTTGGTACTCACAACCAGTTGTTGCTGAACCAGCAAGGATTTCCCCGGGGACTGTAAAACATCACACAGCTTACTGAGATCATACAGTATCTTGCACTTGGCATCACTTACACTTAGCAAGGCTGATAGAATATCGCTGGGCATTTCAAAATTATTTTTGATCCGTAGCCATCGAAAGCTTATTGCAAAATTACGACGTATCATGCAGAGGGTGAAATTTCCGTCTCCATTACAGACTTTTGAACAAACCGGAGATAGTTCGTGCTCTTTCTGCAGATAGAATCTGAGACAGTGCAAGTCAGATCAGCAGCCCCACAAGGGTCAAAGTGGGGTTACTATTATTTATATTTTCATTCACTACATTGGGAGCAATACCGATTGTAATTTCAAGCACTTCGCCGATGAATGCACGGTCCAGAAAAGTAGCAAAAGTAACAAAGAATAAACTTAACACAGTTACCCTCAGGCCAAGCTTACCGAATGGTGCAAAAAATGCCAAATGGACACAAATGCAAATAAATCGGCTTGCAAGACACTAACAAGAAAGCAGCTACTTTGCGACTTTACGTGCTATATTGTTGACGAAATAGGGCCAAAACTAGCACCACCACTTAGGCATTGTACTATATTCTAACCTAATACCTCTGTCACACGGACACGGCTGAACTCCTTTCAACTCCCTTCAACCAAGGTAGCCATTACCTCGAGGGAGATACGTGCCGTGTCACACGGCAGTCCATTATGGAAGGAAGTTAAATGGAGTTTTGAAGCAAAGGAGATCGACGATCTCCATTGATGGGCGAAGGGAGTACTCTCGTTTCCAATGTGCTTTGCTTCCGAGTCATTAAGTAACATATTTCTTCAATAATGTAATTTTTACTCCTAAATATATTAGTTTTTATTGCATAAAATTGTATTCTAACTCGGTTAGTTGCGTTTAATTGTCGCGACTGCACCACGTATTGCACAACGCCGCGCGTGGTGTCCAGCAGAGCGGAAAAAATGGCTATGTTTAGAGCATGGTCGTTGTTTTCAGCAAATGTGTATTCTTTTATATTGATATGACTAAAGCTAATTGCATTTTGCGAGAAAAATAGTAGTATAAAAATATTTCAGTTTGTTTTGGACATTATTTTTTATATCTTTGTGCAAAATAAACAGCGCCTAATGGCCCCCTGTTGGCTGCTCTGAGAAGCTCGTTGCAAGCCGTGTGACACGGGGACAACTCCTTTAAGGCAAAACTCCCTGCGACTCCCTTGCGCTCCTTTAGACCAAGGAAGTTCAAGGTAGTTCCGAGTCGGCCGTGTGACAGGGATATAAGATGAGACGCGCACATTGCTTATATAAACTGCGCAGATTTTCGCAAACTATTTTTCCTCAAAAGATCTCTGCACCTTATACCCACGTCATCTACGCTTCTTGCATATATTAATTTCATTACACCAGTTTTAGAGTACATTAACACAGTTTGGTTTCGTCACACAGTATATAATGTAGAGAATCTAGATAATGTAAACCGTAACCCTACTGGAATTCCAATTGTTCTACGAGGCAATAACCTCTCAAAACCTCATACAAATGGCATCGAATCTCATACGGTGTGCACATTATCGTAAAATATCTACTATAATTTATAATATGTTGCCAAAAATTTTTAGATTTTATGCACTTTTTATGCGATATTTTATTCAATTTGCGTCAGATTATTGAGAAAATTTGAAGTTATTGTCTCATAGAACTACTTAGCAAATATGCGCGCACTGATTTACTGACAAACCTTGCAGCCATTTCGGGCATAGCGATGCTGTCATCCACACAGCAACTTCTCTCGTAAAATATTTATTTCAGCTGAATCATGGCTACAACAAAACAGATCTAGTAAATTGTTTTCTCAGTCCCCGCCACGAAGACATCAGCACGCACGAGCTATAACAAAATGATCATGCCACAACGACGCATTCATGAACCCCAACTTCACTACCGTGACATGGGTGAGGAATAGTATAGATCACAGTTTACTACGCACTGGAATTCATGTCATGTAATCAGCAATAGACATGGATAACTGTTCCAGTGCTTCACAACACTTTATGGAATCTTGAATGGTGTCTTTATTTTGATTGTTTCTCGTTTACGGGCAATGTGATATTATATACCTGGGTACTAGATATGTCCTCATTGTTGTAGCAGTTTTACTGTTCCTAGCCTACTTCATATTTCGTATTAACGTTTTCGTGAGCTTTTATATGCAATTCATGAATGAACTTTATACCATATTGTTCCAATGTCCTATGTTCATCTGCTTTGGTCTCAGATGAAACTGGCCTTGTTGAAAATAGATAACTTTTCGCACATTGCTGACCATTTATCACAGTTGATGAAGGTACCAATTGAAGCTTTTAAGTGACTTTAATGATGTTTACAAGAGCCACTAATCCTCAGTTACTTCGGTGAAGACACCAAATCACGGCTGCGTGCAGCTAGGCGCAACTGCCACAAGAGATATTTTGCGTCCCGGCGACATACGCTTCCAAAACAAGGCCGGTATAAAGCTAGACATCGCCGATGCCGGGCGCTGACTGTAAAAATAGCAGCTGACTGTTCTTCAGCCGCTTCCTCTTTTTTAATGTTGTTAGGCCTGAAGACATAGTACTCCAGACTTTCGCTGTTCTACTCCAGCAGGTTTCTTTTATATCTCCCTTGGTTTTTACCAGCACCACAAAACTTGCTCGAGCTTTAGTGATGCATGTAAAGCAATCATTTAGTAATCTACTCGCAGGCCATTTTGCAAGATAATCGCATTTTACAGCAGCGCAAATGGCATCCAAAATATCTCATTTCATGTTCTTCTTTGCCTAAGTTTCTACGGGAAACGTTTGTTGTTGGACGTTGGTATAGAAGCTGTCTGATGTTGTTTTTGCTATGGAAAAATATAACTGAAGGGGCCACTTACATTGCGTAGATACCCAATCAGCAAACACACGATAGGTGGGGCGAGGCTATCCATTTCCATATAATTTTAGATACAATGACAACCAACAGCCACTGAAACAAGAAAAACAACTTGGTCCTTCATAAGTTGTGATGCGGTGCAAACGCACCTCTATTTTGGTTTTGGTTGTGGGTAATTTTACTTGCTACAGTAAAAACAATTTTCCTGCTGAGGAGAGGATGCTCTGAAGAACGCCATTTGATCACCAAACTTTTTTTTAACACATTATCGGTTTTATCCGTTATGAAGCAGCAGACCATCGCCGGGTGTGGGTTTTAGACGCCCGTTCCCACTACGGACAAAGCGAATTTATTTTCCCGGCTATTTCAGCCCGCTGTGGTACGTTCGCGTATTAACTTGACCTAGATTATGAACTCCTTGCTGGTACAGATAGCACCCTACTCACGTGCACTGGCAGGAGTAGTGCATTACCTCTATCTGACGCCCCTCTGATCCCCTCCAATTGGTAACGTTTAGATTTTCTTTCCTTCGAAGCATCGTGCTGATAACAGAAGGTGAAGTTTGAATTTCGTTCATGTTGCTTTTTCAAGCCTTAAGCTACTGGTACACAGCTTTATCAGCGACTGAAGCGACACTGAAATGCTTCTTTAATAGACCTCGTTCTCCGTACTTTGTTCCTCTATAAGCAGATAAATTGAGGGGAAATGAGGGTGCTCGTTATAAGACATGAAGGAAAGAAGCCAACAGTCGGCGATGCCAAGAAAGGCATCGGGGATTATGTTTTATGTCTTTTTTTAATTTTTACTTGGATAATAACAGAAATGAGTAATGTAATCTGCTTAGGGGAAGGATAATTAAACACAAAGTAGAATAAGAAACAACGTGCCGATGGTGGGGACCGAACCCACGACCTCCGAATATCGCGTCCGGTGCTCTTCCAACTGAGCTACATCGGCCGCTGTCACCTCTGCTACTTTCTCGGGTATTAATGTTGTCTGTATCTGAACCTTGAGAGTGTTCACCAGCGCCACCCTCAACCATAGCGGCGGACGTGGAACGTCCTGTGTTACCGCCAGCGTCACGTAGAACGTGATCAAGAGCGAGGGCGAAAGCTGCGCTAGAACCCTCTTATGCTACCTATGGCTTCAAGACTGCCAGAACCGAGACCCCCGTAAGCTCCAAGCAGATAAATGAAGCGGAAATGAGGGTGCTCGTTATAAGACATGAAGGAAAGAAGCCAACAGTCGGGGAGGCCAAGGAAAGCATCGGGGATTATGTTTTATGTCTTTTTTTTTAATTTTTACTTGGATAATCACAGAAATTAGTAATGTCATCTGCTTAGGGGAAAGATAATTAAACACAAAGTAGAAGAAAAAACAACGTGCCGATGGTGGGGACCGAACCCACGACCTCCGAATATCGCGTCCGGTGCTCTTCCAACTGAGCTACATCGGCCGCTGTCCCCCCTGCTACTTTCTCGGGTATTAATGTTGTCTGTATCCGAACCTTGAGAGTGTTCACCAGCGCCACCCTCAACCATAGCCGCGTACGTGGAACGTCCTGTGTTACCGCCAGCGTCACGTACAACGTGATCAAGAGCGAGGGCGAAAGCTGCGCTCTTGATTTCCCCTTCTTTTATCTGCTTGTAGCTTACGGGGGTCTCGGTTCTGGCAGTTTTGAAGCCATTGGTAGCATAAGAGTGTTCTAGCGCAGCTTTCGCCCTCGCTCTTGATCACGTTCTACGTTACGCTGGCGGTAACACAGGACGTTCCACGTCCGCCGCTATGGTTGAGGGTGGCGCTGGTGAACACTGTCAAGGTTCGGATACAGACAACATTAATACCCGAGAAAGTAGCAGGGGGGGACAGCGGCCGAAGTAGCTCAGTTGGAAGAGCACCGGACGCGATATTCGTAGGTCATGGGTTCGGTCCCCACCATCGGCACGTTGTTTTTTCTTCTTCTACTTTGTGTTTAATTATCTTTCCCCTAAGCAGATTACATTACTCATTTCTGTGATTATCCAAGTAAAAATAAAAAAAAAGACATAAAACATAATCCCCGATGCTTTCCTTGGCCTCGCCGACTGTTGGCTTCTTTCTTTCATGTCTTATAACGAGCACCCTCATTTCCCTTTCATTTATCTGCTTGGAGCTTACGGGGGTCTCGGTTCTGGCAGTCTTGAAGCCATAGGTAGCATAAGAGGGTTCTAGCGCAGCTTTCGCCCTCGCTCTTGATCACGTTCTACGTGACGCTGGGGGTAACACAGGACGTTCCACGCCCGCCGCTATGGTTGAGGGTGGCGGTGGTGAACACTCTCAAGGTTCGGATACAGACAACATTAATACCCGAGAAAGTAGCAGGGGGGACAGCGGCCGATGTAGCTCAGTTGGAAGAGCACCGGACGCGATATTCGGAGGTCGTGGGTTCGGTCCCCACCATTGGCACGTTGTTTTTTCTTCTACTTTGTGCTTAATTATCTTTCCCCTAAGCAGATTACATTACGCATTAAGTAAAAATTAAAAAAAAGACATAAAACATAATCCCCGATGCTTTCCTTGGCCTCGCCGACTGTTGGCTTCTTTCCTTGATGTCTTTGTTCCTCTATAGTTATTCTTGAGCTGTCGGCAGCGACAGCGGCACGAAGAATGTACCACTAACTAAACCTCTGGTGTTTCTGCACGTTGGTGCGATTTTGACCTTAATACTGTTTGTACAACTGCCCTAATTTTATTTATAAACCGCGTGCATCGAAAAAACTGTTTATCAGCGCCTTATAACGGCGATAAGCGTGCGGCACAGCGAGAGTTCACGGACGCGCAATAAGGCAGACTGTCGTCTGCTACGGTGTTCCGATCGCAATGGCACACGCCTTACCACAATATCTATTCACAAATACTCACATACACACGCACAAGCACACGCACGCACGCACGCGCGCACACACACACACACACACACACACACAAAATGGGCACACCTGGTTTAATTGGTGCCTCTTTGATCGCATTCACACATGAGAGAAGGCTGCTCAAATCGCAACGTTCGCACTCCAGGAAGTGCTTACTATATGCTGGTGCAATGTCTTTGTTTTATATTTTATTATCTTAAATCTGTATCGTTAGAGCGCTGCCTCTTGTAACAAGAACAAAGAGCGAAATAATGTCTAAGAGTCAGCTCGTTTTATGCATACGTGCTCTACTGGTCTTCGGTTTTCTAGGACAGATATTTTGGCAGGACGATGTCGTCGTTATCGGAACAGCGTAGCAGACGGCGTTATAATTTCGTTTTCGTACACGAACTCTAGCCGTGTTGCAGTTTAACGCCGTTATAAGGCGCTGACTATTAGTTTAGTCGACGCTTCTTCTTTATAGTTAAAAATCAGGAAGACTCTACATACGTGCAGCTGCTGCTGCTACCTCTGCTCAACATTACTGTTGCGTTACAGCTCCTGCTGGATAATTAGTATCCACCGTTTCTGCTCATGATGCCGGGGGGAAGTCGTTACCTAAATGTAACACAGAGCATGTTTTAGATGAAGTGTTTCTGTTTTGTGGGGAATGTAACTACTACTGCTCTGGAAGCGTCGTATGGTTGATATAAAAACATTACAAGAGCAAATCTTAGTCTCCACGACAGAAATTGGAATTCCGTTTTAGAAAGTCTATAAAGCGCAAAACAGGGTATCAGGCTGAAAAACCCAACTCTGAAGAAATATATGGCGACAAATCTATCATGGACGACCTAACACCAGTGAAAGAAATGGTACTTAGCATTTCAAAATCTATGAAGATAATGTTGGATAAATACAATGACTACTCACATAATGGCAACAGAAGAAAATGACACAAAATACATTCACAAGAGACTGGATGTGTGGAAAGCGGTGTTCAAGGCGCAGGTGGGCAAATCCGTGATTTAGGGCTGATCGAAAGGACTGTAAACGGTGAAATAAGCGCCTAAACCTAGACATTCACGGGATAAGGGTACCGGGTAATATGAATTTGATAGAAAGTCACTTTGGTTGTCAACCTGTTTGGTATACCGAATATCTCGGAAACAGATATTTGTTCTATACACGGCCTCCGCGCTAAGCATGATAAGTCACCTGGTTTAATTTTTCACTACTCAAGGCAGGCTGTCAGAGACTAATAATGTGGTGTTACCGGGTAATATAAATTTGATAGAAAGTCACTTTGCTCGTCAACCTGTGTGGTATACCGAATATCTCGGAAACAGATATTTGTTCTATACACGGCCTCCGCGCTAAGCATGATAAGTCACCTGGTTTAATTTTTCACTACTCAAGGCAGGCTGTCAGAGACTAATGGTTAGATGGCATGAAAAAGCTACAGGAGAAAGTTTCTTACCTGTTCATTCAGGAAAACATGACAAATCAAAACTACCAACTGCTTTCCGCATTGAACGATTTGGAAAAATAAAATGGCCACCGATACGCCTGGCCTAGAAACGGCAGTATCTTCCTCTGCGGGGCCGGTGATGATAGCGAATTGTCATACGAAGCCAACACGACCTCAGGACAATGTCTGATGCGCACATCGGTAATGGCATAGATAACTAATAGACTGTACTTGGGGTACGCCGCATTAAAAAAAATCACGAAGCTCGGTCTTACAAAAAAGCACAGTCTTAAATGTTTTCATTAAATAAGGGAGTAATTAATCATCCACCTAAGCGCAGCCATGCGGTTACAAAAGCAGCTTCCTGGAAGCTTTTCTAATGAAAAAATCCTTCCTGGTGGGAAAATGGACTCCGGGACCATCACCTATCCAAGGCAGTTCTATTAACTGTGCTAACCGGGAAGTCACCAGAGCAGACCATACGGCGAGAGTGAATGGATCTGTAGTTTTATCAAGTACGCGTGCTGGATAATGTGGTATTATCAAAAGCGGGGGCTGATGTACAGCATGAGTAGGACGGGTGTACACGTGTCTCATTTTTGCATATCACAATCTCTGATCAGTGCGCTTTCGTCTCACAAAAGAAATAACACCGACCAAACTTCTAGAGACCACTTCGAACCACTACAGTGCGATGAGGCAAAATCTATTATATCGTTGTGATTCGTAGCCCTAAAATACGGCACATCTATCTCTCTCTCTCTTCTTTCACTCCCACCATCCTCCCTTCCTTTTTGGCGTGGTACATGTGTCCGCGAGAGAATTGTAACAGATATGGCGCCTTTTCTATCCTGTAAATCAATTCGAAATGCCGCTGATGCCTGCTGTACTAACGCCTCCTAGACATCTGGGTCTGTTTACGCTTCCTGTGTGGTGCGGCGTTCGAGGAAATGCCAAATGAAAGGCACCGCACGGACGCCTGGATCGGACGCCCGGCCAGGTCAGCTTCGTCTATGCATGTATGTGTGTGTGTGCGTGCGTGCGTGCGTGCGTGCGTGCGTGTGTGTGTGTGTGTGTGTGTGTGTGTGTGTGTGTGTGTGTGTGTGTGTGTGTGTGTGTGTGTGTGTGTGTGTGTGTGTGTGTGTGTGTGTGTGTGTGTGTGTGTGTGTGTGTGTGTGTGTGTGTGTGTGTGTGTGTGTGTGTGTGTGTGTGTGTGAGTGTGTGTGTGTGTGTGTGTGTGTGTGTGTGTGTGTGTGTGTGTGTGTGTGTGTGTGTGTGTGTGTGTGTGTGTGTGTGTGTGTGTGTGTGTGTGTGTGTGTGTGTGTGTGTGTGTGTGTGTGTGTGTGTGTGTGTGTGTGTGTGAACAACTTATTTCCACCAGAACGAAGGCCCCCTACTCCCAGCCTCCGGCACGCAGGCTTAGGAGACGTGAGACGGGACCTCCGCGATTAAAGGCAGGCAAAGAGGTCTTGACTCCTCGCGGCCCCTTCCGCCAGAGTTGGGTCCTCGCTCCACTGAAGGTCTTCCCAGGCTTCTCTACTTTCTATTTTTGTCTTAGCCCCTGGGGGAGTTAGCGCATTCCCAAATTACCTGGTCGAGGTTCCCTTTGCCCACATAGCTTACATTTATCGTCTTGTCTCTCATCTTTCTGGAGGGGATAGGCACAGATCGGGTGTATGTAATCGCATGCCTCTAGACGCCGCCATGCAGTCGCCTCTTTTTTGCTCAGAATCTTATCCGGTGGTGGCACCAGCTTTCATCTTTGTCTATAGGTTTCGATAATTTCTGCATAATTTAATAAAATTTATTAGCCGTTCGTCTATGTTCTGGCAATCTGGCGGCTCCATGGTTACCCGGAAGTAGAGAGCTCGGGCTAACTCGTGTGCTGCCTCGTTACCAGGACCAGACGCGTGCGCTGGAGTCCATATTAAGCTGACTTTTCTATTCAGCTGTTATCCGGTCTGGATTCTCACCGCTTCCGGTGCGATTCTGCCCTTTGCGTAATTGTATCTGGTAGTTTTGTTGCCAATAATTATGAATTTGTCTTCCGTTCGTACGCAAGCGAACGCTATTGCAACTTCTTGAGCTGTTTCGGAGTTGCGGCTTCTGATAATGAATCGCCTGTTGTCCTTCACCCCCGCCACGCAAAGCGCACCCGAGCAATTCTTGCCCTAGGCCCCGCAAAGGCCTTACTTAGATAATGTCCGTCACGCAGCCATTTTAGACGCTCTTTCACCACTTCAAGTCGGCTAGCGTGTCCATCAGTACATATCCGCCTTTCTTAGGCACCGCACAGCAGAAATCACCATCGGCTCGCTCTCATCTCCTTCTTTCAAGCTCGGTAGCATTGGCACCCCACAGGGTTCTGTCCTCTCTTCACTGCTTTTTAATATTACCCTTATCCAAATGGCACACGTCCTGAATCAAATCCCTGCCCTGTCCCACTCTTTATACGCCGATGATATTACACTGTGGACCACCACAGGTAACAGTGGCGCAATGGAAGATACATTACAGGCCAGAGCAGACATTGTAGTATCTTTTGGCGCAAATGTCGGCTAGGCTTGTTCCCCTACCAAATCGGAGCTTCTCACTGCGACCTCCTAGGTGTCTTACAAAGGCCTTCCTCCCCCATCTTCTTGACAGTTGACAACAACCGGATACCAGAAGTGGACAAAATCCGGATTCTTGGTATCCTGATACAAAACAATGGCAAGAATACCGCAACCATCACTAAGCTGACGGTGATGGATCATCAAACAATCCGCCTTATTCGCAGGATAGCCAACCGCCATCATGGCATGTGCGAGTATGACCTCAGACGCCTGATACAGGCATTTGTCCTGAGCCGTGCTGTGTACCATCTTCCCTACCTCTTCCTCACGCGGGCGGAGGAAGACAAAGTTAACGCTTTTATCCGACAGGCATACAAGGCCGCCCTCAACTTACCCCGCTACGCCTCCAATGAACGCCTTCTTCACATGGGCATCCATAACCCCCTGACTGAGCTCACGGATGCCCACACCATAGCTCAGTTGGAGCGACTATCATCTACCCTCACCGGCCGGAACATCCTTGCTCGCACCTATATTTCACCTCCCGGTCACTGCTCTACACAACATACACTTCCCCTGCGATAATCTGCGTTCTTATGGTGCATCCCCTGCCAAAGAATATGCACCCAGAGCACCATGTCGCTCGCCGCAAGGCACGCACAGAAGCTCTTCACAAACACTATGGCTTCCAGCAAGAGACCTTTTACGTAGATGCTGCCTCATGCCCCTCCCGCCCTGCGTTCGCCCTCAGCGCTGTCTCCAACTCTTTGCAACTTGTCGCGGCCGGTACTACTTTTTCCTCCAGTTCCCTGGAGGCGGAGGAGGCGGCGGTTGCCCTCGCCATAGCTGCTACCCGAGCCACCACCATCTTAAGCGAATCTAAATTCGCCGTACGGAACTTCGCTCGCGGCCGAATCTCTGGCCCAGCCTTTCGGTTCCTTGCCTCCCTGCCCCACCCGAAATCTCTATTCAATTAATATGGGTGCCCGCTCACACGGATCACCCAAGCAACGAAGCAGCTCACTCTTTCGCTCGAGGATGCGTCAGCCGAGCAGGGACTGCCATCGCCTGGGGAGATGCTCGCGAGCGCATGGTATCCTATCACGAAATCTCTCTCCATTACCGTGATCAAAGAACCATCTACCCTCCTCCTCATAAATCTCTGACTAAGCTACAACAGGTGACTTGGCGCCAAATTCAGTCCCGTACATTCCCCCTGCTTTCTTAGCTTTGATCCATCCAGGACTGTTCTCGCCGCTGTGCACCATGTGTGGGGCCCCAAAAGCTGATTTTGAACACATCATGATCAAATGCTCGAAATTCTACCCTCCAGCCACTTGCTATCCAACCTCGAGCGATGGGAGGCTGCGGTGTCCAGCTCTGACCCGGCCGTTCAAAAGCGGCTGACGGACTGGGCTTTAGGTCTCACTGGGATGCACTAGCTTCCAGCCGCAACACGCAGCCAAGAGCCGACCCTTCATTAGGATGTATTCACTTAAGGCTCCCAACCTTGCATAAAGGTTTTCACCACCACCACCACCTAATGACTGACATCATGACCAGTCAGGACAGTACATGGCGCGCCCCTTGTCAAGCACAACAGCATTCCATTGAACGCATCAAACTTCACCGGCGGTCTATAATTAGTTTAGTGACAATGAAAGGATCAGTATCTGTCACTCGCGGAATCACGCTATCCGGGTGGTAGGCAAGGGGACTTAGAATGAATGTTTCACAATAGGGGGTGCGGTGCATTTCATGAACGTCACGCAAGAACTGTCTACCAAATTATGCTTGGACGTGCACTGCCAGATTTTGTGCCAACCGAATGTTCCACGGCAGGTATATTGGTAACTTTAGAGAAGTTGTTCAAAGTTTGCGATTTCTTTCTGCAAGTTTGTCGATAGAATATTTACCAACTGTGAAAAAGAAAAAGTTCTACAAAGATTTGTGCGAATTCTTCCGGTGCCCATCTATAGGGTCATATACAGGGGAGGCCCTTGCAAGAATTTACTGAAGAGGGTAAAAAGAATGAAGGTGCCGGCAGCGGCTAAAACTTTCTTTTTTAAGTTGCACACTGGAACTTTGCGAGTCAAAGTGTTTTTTCAAGAAAAAGGTTTATTTATTCCTCGGAGTGTGCATTGCTTAATTTGTAAACAGCCAGAAACGATATATCATGCATTTCTTCACTGTTAGGAAGGGATTTATTTTTGGGACGTACTTCAAAGAACCATAAAGAAAGATTTACCTATGAATCCTTACGGAATACAGTACTTATCCACGCAAAATGAGGAGGGGGTTTCATATGCATCAATCATGCTAATGGGCCTCCACAGTATATGGTGTTCGCGCATGGCAGGATATCACTGTTATCCTAATGCGCGTTCTGCACTAATATTTTTCCGCGAGGCTCTCCATTGGTTCATCGAGATTGTGAAGTTTGTCGATGATAATCCTGAGTGGTTGCTGCTCAGGCTTGGGCCTACTGTAGGCCTGCAGTATGTTCTAAATAAATAAATAAATAAATAAGGTAGAACCTTTCATGCATCTAAATGAATTTTAAAACGAAGCCAGCCCCTGGCAGGCTTATTATATCAATGCCTTGTGCGTGTTTGTGTTGTCTTGCAAAAGCCAGGCCGAGAAGAAAAAAAAGGAGGGGGCGTGGTGCAGTTGGTACAGCGCTCGGCTGGAGATCCAAGAGATTGAGGTTCGATTCACGGTAGAGACAAGGTTTTTTTCTATTTTTAACTATCTCCCTCGAAAGTGGGACACCCTCTGCCGACCGCTCCTGCTGACAACATGAGTCATTAAATGCTTTCGTCTTAATAAAAAATCATTCTTGGTCTATCTCTAGCCGCCAGATACGTTCAGTTATTTCAGTGGTGACGAAGATGGGATAGCTGCTTCGTGATGGCAACCACGCCACCCGACTTCAACGATACGACCAGTAGCTGGGGCACTCAATGTGTTCGTTTGGAGGCATTATTTGAGGGCCACAGCATCGCAGATCCAGGGAAACAGTGTGCGCTTCTGGAGTCGGCACTCAGTGACAGCCTGGTGCGTGTTCTTCGAGGCCAGTGCGAGTCGAATCGCTGAACAGCCTGAGCCAGAAGCCGTTTTACAGCTCTTGGACAACTACTTTGATCCCTAAGCTAACGAGATAGCAGCGAGCTACGCTTTCTTTCTGCGGAACCACGTGGAAGGCGAAAAGGTGCGCGACTACATCACGGACCTGAGGCATCTCGCAAAGGATTGCAGTTTCGAGAAGTTTTTGGATCGCATGTTGAGGAAAGGGATTGTCTGCGGAATTTGTGATGAACAAGATCGATGGCACATGTAAACGAAGTTGATCCTGGCGGAGGCAGAAGCTTTTGCTCAAGCTGCTGAAACCGCCGAAACGAATGTCCGGGCAATGCAAGGAAGGAGCTTCAACGCCAACGGAGCGGCTTCAAAGTCATACAAAAGCACAGCCGGAATCCACAGAAGTCCGGACGAGGGCAAGGATCCATGACCAAGTCCACGCAATGCAGGAGATGGGGCTCGAGCCATACTTCAGAAGTGTGCAGTTACAAGAAAGCAACGTACACAGGTACGCCAGGAAGGAACAGCTGAGAAGGATGTGCTCGTGAGGGCGCGCGGACACCTCAGGAACATACGCGGTGTAGGAGCTAAACGGCAGTGACGGAAGTGAAAAAGAAATACTCTACGCTTTGGTGGCTCACAATTAAAGTAGTAATGAGGTCGTACTACCATTCGAAAGGAATTTCATCTGGAAATGCGGGAACCTGCTCATGCCGGTGGATACAGGGTCCACTGTCAGCGTCATTCCAAGGACGGCATTTTATAATCAGCGCGAATTTGGGCCGACACTGAAGAAGACTGCACTGCGCGTGTCGTGCTTCCTGGGACCTCTTCCGGTCCTTGGAAAAGTGTCCATGAAAGCGAAATGCAGTAACACGGAAGTGCACAGCTCGCTGGTGGTAGTGGATACTGACGCCCGGAACACCATCCAGGCTTTTCAGAATGCGGGCACAGCACTACTGGAAGAATGTGCACAGGAGAACCTACATGCTCATGGTGACGCTGCGAAATTCAAACTTTTGGCTGAATTTTCGGATATTTTCGAAGGGAGTTTGGCTTGCTGTAAGGGGCTGCCTGTGAAACTACACACCACGTTTTCTCAAGGATTGACCAGAGCCCTACGGGCTTCAGGAAAAAGTATCGTCAGAAATTGGTCACATGGTACAAGAAGGAATGTTTTCACCAGTGAGTTACCGAGCGGACTTCGCCCGTCATGCCGTAGTGAAATCAAACGAAGATTTTTGGCTGTGAGGCGACTTCAAGGTAACCGTAAATCTCGCGGCACATTTGGAACAGCACCCGTTGCCGAAAATCGGGGACATCTTCGCATCTTTGTATGGGGGAGGTGTTCAGCACTCTGGATTTCGACACGCGTATAATCAACTATACTGGAAGACAATGCAAGAAAAATGACCCTCTTAAACACCCACAAAGTGCTGTTTTCACACACCTCCTCGCTTGTGGCATCGCATTGCCTCCACCTATGTTCCAGCGCCGCCTCGAATGCGTTCTCCAAGGCCTCTCTCCCATCAAAGAGTACTTAGATCACATTATACTTCCGATGAACAAAACGACAACTGAACCCTCTGGCAACTCTTCGAGCGGCTGCGCGAAAACGGGTTCAAGTTGAACCGTAAGAAATACAAACTTCTTTCTTGGCCACAAGATCGATGCAACTGGGCTACACTCCTCCTGAGAATATGGAAGTCAACACCGCCGCACCCAGACTTGAGACGGTGAGTTAGCTAAAGTCCTTCTTGGGATTCATCACATATTACGCAACGTTTTTGCCTAACCTCGCAACTACGCTGGTTGTCCTCAATACGCTGTTGGCGAAAGGAGCGTGATGGCAATGGGGATGCGAACACGAGGACGCCTTCCAGCCAGCCAAGCGGGCTATGACGGAATGCCCACTTTATCGTACACTACGGCCCCGCAAATCTGTTACTGCTTGAATGCGATGCTTCGCCAGTGGGTGTCGGCGCTATGTTGTCATACTGAATTGGGAACCGGGACTATACCACGTCGTCGCGTTGAAAAGCATTGATACCTGCGGAGCGGAGTTATTCGCAGCTGGAGAAAGAAGTGTTGGCTTTGTCTACGGTGTTACTAAGTTTCGAGATTATATACAAGCATTTTACTCTGGTGACGGATCACAAGCCACTGATAGAGCTGTTCCACCCGGGGAAGCCAATTCAGCAAATGATTGCAGGAATTGAGCGGTGGGCGTTGCTGTTGGCGCTCCCAGTCGCCTACCGCGGCCGGGTAGCGGAGGCAGAGGAGATCAGGAACCCATAGAATACGTGCTGTATACGCAAGGCATGAATTCCACGGCCCTTTCCGCACAGCACCTAGCGGACCTTAGCGGCTCGCGCGATACGCATCGCGATATCAGGGGGTAGATCAGACCGGGCTGGTCACGGTATTTATCGGCAGCACAGCAACACCTGATGCTGTACTTTTCTCGCCGCAACGAGCTCATGGCCAGTCACGACCTGATTTGCTGAGGCCACAGAGTAGTGTTGCCGGATGTGGGGCGACAATGCATGCTAAGGAACTGCGCGACAGTCACCCCAGTATCCGTGCCATGACGCGCACGGCCCGGGCGTTGTTTTGGCAGCCTGGAATAAATAGAACGTCGAGGTGCTGGCTCGAAGTTGCCCTTCACGTATATAATGCTGGTCCATGCGGCTGCTGAAGTTTCGTCGCCACGCCCAGTGAGCAACAAGTCCTGGTACAGGGAGCATAATGACTTTGCGGGCCCCTTCAATGGCTACCAAGTTTTTACGTTGATTGATGTCGAAACAAGTGAATTGAAATCATACCTCTGAAACTCACCACAGCGGAGGTCACCATTTAAGGACTTCAGGGTATTTTCGCACGTTTTGGCTAGCCATAGTGTTCGGTATCGGATAACTGGCCACAGGTTTCAAGAGCCAACATGACCAGTTTCTTGCCGGAAAACCAGGTGAAACATGTGTGAACGAACGTTCCCATACCATCCTCAGTCAAATGGGCGGGCGGAAAGAGCCATGCGGAAAGTAAAGAAAGGACTTTGGAAGAATCCGGCAGGTGCGTTGCAAGAACGGCTAATCAAGATTTAATTCCGTTATAGAACGACACCATTGAAGGCAGGAAAATTGTCAACAGAATGGCTGTTGGACTGCCGTTCCCGAACCAGGCTGACAGCTTCTATCATGGACACCAAGGTGATAGGATGTGACGTTTCCGACAAACCGGTTCCAGCAGCAGCAAAAGCACTGAATAGGTTTCACCCTGGGAGGAATGTATGGTCGCACTAGTTTATCTGGACGGACGTGGATGCCGGGAACAGTAGTGTCCACGACTGGAACACACACAGTGACACTGGAAACACCGGAGGGGCAGCAACGACGCCATGTAGACAATTTCCGGCCACTGCGAGGCACGGGGTCGTAACCTAACAACCCGAGCGGTGACCGTTCTAACGAATTCCGAGCAGGCAAAAGCTCAACAATGTACGGAGGCAAGCAAAGTGAAACTCTCAAGCCGAACACAAACAACCACAACGTCATTCGACTCGCCTGCGGAAGCCCCAAGGCACCCGTTTGCTGTACGATGTCAGTACACGTTAAAGAACCCCAGGTGGTAGAAAGTTTCGGAGTCCTCCAATACGGCGTCTCTCAAAACTTAAGTCGCTTTGGGACGTTAAACCACAAATCAACCATCGTCTCATTCACTCCATATTATGGGGAGGGTATGTAGTGTTATCTTGCACGTGTGCGGATGTATGGCATAAGTAAGACTGTGTACATGTCTTGCAATCTTGTGTATAACGATCTGTAATCTGTGCGGTTTCGTTATTAAACGAATAGCCTCAAGCAATAAACATTTATTCTTTTGGTTTTCCTCTAGCCGCCGACTAGGTTCCATTAATCCAGGATCAACAACGCAAAGTGGTATTGGCATTGGCCTAAAATTAAGACGAAAGCCTTTAATGCCTCATCATTGTCAGCAGTGCTGTCGGCAGAGGCTGTCAGCAGAGAGTGTCACACTTTGAAGGACGATATATATATATATATATATATATATATATATATATATATATATATATATATATATATACATATATATATATATATATATATATATATATATATATATATATATATATATATATATATATATTTATATATATATATATATATATATATATATATATATATATATATATTTATATATATATATATATATATATATAAACCTTGTCTCCAACTGGAATCGAGCCTTCATTTCTTGGATCCCCAGCCCAGCACTTCACCAACTGCGCCACACCCCGAATCGCGAAATGCTCATAATTCTCCATGTCTACCGTGAGTATAGCGAAATTCCGTGAGTGACAGATACTGCGCCTTTAATTTCCTTTAAACAAACTATAGAACGCCGGTGAACATTGATGCGTTCAATGGAATGTTGTACAATCAATCTGCAAGCAAGAAAAGGAAACGAAACACGCGCAATGAACAGGACATAATCTACAAAAGAAAAGGATAGGCGCACTCATATGTTCGTGTCCTTGTAAATGGTGGTGCGTCCGACGGAGTGGTCTCTCTGGGCGTCATATAAATGCACAGATTAAGAAGATAAATGAAGGGACGCAAAAACAGGCAGAGAATATTAGCCTAATACAGGTGGAGTTGGCAGCTAACAAAGGGTGGCAGCAAAAAGCAGAGGAAGCGATACTTCAGCTTCCAGATGGACAGAACGAAGTATATTAACAATCAAATTTGGCAATAGAATTGCAGAGGTTTTATGAGTAAGAGGCCAGTGCTACAGCAGCATCTTAAACAATTAGAAAACCAACCTCTCGCATTAGCGCTGCAGGAAACAGGGGGCCCTGCGATATTGGCAGGATACCAAGCTTTCCATAGTAACAACGGAGACTGAACGAGTGTGACAACGTTAGTAAAAAGAAATGTGGCAGCTCTGGAGCACGAGATAGGATCCAGGAACATAGAACACGTGTTCGTGGAGGTATTAGCAGGGAGCATCACAGGGCCTAATATTTTCATATTCAACTTCTACAGCTCGCCAAAGCGGAAGCAACAGAAAAAGAAAGAAAAAGGCTAAAATATATGCGGAGGGCAACAGCTACTCATAGTAGGTGACTTCAATGCACAACATCAAGCATTGGGTTATAGTAGACAATGCTCCAAAGGCAGGCAACTATGGAAATACATTCAGGAGCAAGGCTTCATACTGAATAACAACCCAGACAGCCCGACGAGGATAGGAAATATTGTCAGCAATGACACTTCGCCGGATGTCACACTTTCAAAGAACATAGAAGGTCTAGAGTGGTACAACCTAGAATTAAACCTAGGCAGCGACCATTATATCATAGTAATTAATATAGAAGGAGGGCCGAAAGCGCGAAAAATCAAGAAAAGCAAAATCACTGAGTGAGATAAGTATAGAGACTGGAGAACCGCCTAGGAAATTCCACCCATAAACAATATCAATAACATGCTTAAAAGAGACCTCCAAAAGCACACCAAAATTGTACAGGGGGAGGATGCTCCAGAAGTGGTAGACAGCCGGCTATTGCACATGTGGGAACAAGCAGAGTCTCGAAAAAAGACTCAAGAAACAAAAATGGAACAGGTGTCTTAGAAGGAGGATAGCGAAGCTTAACAAAGCAATGAAAGACCGCGCACAAAACCTATGCGGGCAAAACTGGGGAGACAGGTGCAATCAAAACGAAAACGAAATGGGCATGGCTAAGACATGGAGTATAATGCGACACCTGCAAGACCCTGAGAAAACTAAAATGCAAACTTCCATTAAGTTGATAAAGGCTAGGCACCTTCATGGAGGCAGCGATGATGACTTCCTTAAAGAACTTAACGACAAATCCATCGGAGAAGTAGGGAAAAATAAATTAGAAACCTACAAGGGACACCCAAACCAGCGACTAGATATGCCCATAATGGTAGCTGAAGTAGTAGCAGAAATCCGTAGACTAGACAAAATCGGCCCCAGGGCCGGATGGGATAACAAACAAGATGCTAAGGAACTTTGATAACGACTCGGTAGTGGAGCTAATTTCATGCAGAGATGCTAGGAAACAGGCGAAATCAGAGCAATGGAAACTTGTTGAGATAGGCCTAATACCCATACCCGGAAAACCTCCGACGGTCGATAATTTGAGACCAATATCACTCACATAATATGTAGGTAAACTATTCGAACATGTCATTCAGAGAAGACTGACCAGATACATGGAGGAGATCGAGCTATGGCCCCGGAATGTCATAGGGTTTAGGCAACATCTTAGTACGCAATATATTATGCTCAGGATACACCATGATATAGTGAAATCAAGATCTAAAGATGGTAAGCTTATCTTAGGATTAGACCTGAAGAAAGCATTTGACAGTGTAAAACACGATGCTATTCTGCAGGAACTCGCGGAACTAAACATAGGGGAAAGGATTTATGAATATGTAAGAAATTTTCTAATAGACATAAATGGAAAAATAAGATACTAGGGGATAGAGTCTCAAATATTCGAACTGGGGAGCACGGGCACACCACAAGGAGCGGTGCTATCGCCCACACATTTCAACATAGCCATGCGTGGACCTCTGGAAAAGCTAAAGAAAATAGAAGACATAAAATTCAGCCTATATGCGGATGGCATAAACATTAGAGCAAACAAAGGCAGCGATGCTGAAATCGAGCAAAAATTACAAAAGGCGGCAAACAACACTGTATAATATGCAAAAGAGAGGGGCATGAAATGTTCTTCAGAAGACTGCCCCCGAAGAGTTGTTTATATACAATCCGAAACACCTTTAGCAAAAAGAACAAGTGGACGTAAATATACAAGTGGAGGGACAAGCAGTCCCGAAGGTCGGGCAAATGAGAGTGCTAGGAATGATCCTCCAAATGAACTGGTACAACGGAGAAACGATAAAGAAACTGGAAGGACGGGTCATACAAATGACAAACGTATAAGAAGAATAGCTAATAAAAAAGGAGGCCTTAAGGAAAGTAACCTTTTAAGGCTCATACAAGCTTTCGTAATAAGCAGGGACAGGTATGCCACGCCATACTTACACCTGAAAAAGGCTGAAAAGGACAGGATCGATAGCATAATCAGAAAATGCATTAAAAGAGCACTACACCTCCCGGCAGGTACCTCCACGGACAGGATAATGATGCTGGGAATACACTACACCTTAGATGAAATAATTGATGCAACGCTAGCTACACAACAAACAAGGCTAGAGAGAACTAAGGATGGAAGGAACATATTAAGGGAAATAGGTATACAACCGAAGGAATACTGGGACACGACAGAGGAAATGAGAGCGGAGGTCCGGAAATGGATCCATATCCCCCCATTACCAAAGAACATGCGCCCTGAATATAATGAGCAAAGACGAGAGAAAAGGCCCGAAACGCAGATACTGAGATTCGAGACGGAAAATTCAGGTAGAATTGCATATGTAGACGCTGCATACTGAGGCAAAGGAAAATGAATGCAGTCGTACTCAATGTCAAGCGAGAATTGGTTACAGCAGTGTCTATAAAAACAAAATCAGTACAGACAGCGGAAGAGGCTGCAATAGCACTGGCTCTTGCTCAGACCGAGGCAAAATACAAAGTCAGTGATAGCAAAAGCGCAATCAGGAGCTACACGGCTGGAGTAATAGCAAAGATTGCGGGTAGAATCCTCTATCGAAAGCGAATTGAAAGAGACGTCACCCTTGTTTGGACACCAGCCCACGCAGGTGTGCCCGGAAACGAGACGGCACACAAACTAGCCCGAGATCTCACACACCGGGCTGGAGGAGTGCCACCGGAGCAAGGCAAACAAGAGGACCTGATTAACTATAGCGAAATAGCAATGCTCTACAGACTGAGCAGGAGGGTCCTACCACCACCAGACGCCACGTTAGGCTAAGAGGAAGCAGTAGGATGGAGAACGCTACAGACAAATACGTACCCGAAACCAGTTCTTGTCAACCATATATGGCCAGAAATACGATCAGACCTATGTTCATTATGTAAGGAAAGGGGAGCACTAGATCACATAATATGGGAATGTGCGAAGTCATCAGCAGGGCTAAAAATATAACTAAAGACACTTGGGAGACCCTTCTGCGAAGCTCAGACCCAAGAGCCCAAAGAGAAATTGTTCGACTGGCCGAAGATGCCGCCGGAGTCCAAGAACTACCGGCCTGCAACTAAGGCGACTGTCCCACCTTCCGGGTCGAACCCCCGAAGAGCGGGATAGTCACTCTGTTGACAAATAAAAGTTCTCTCTCTCTGTCTCTCTCTGGGCGTTGGCGGAGCCGGCTTTTCTGAGTGCGTCCCGAGCCGACGAGCCGGGTCAACGGCCGATCTATAGCAGGCCTGTGTGCTGCAGCCTAGAGCTGACAGCTACGCGTCCCGTACGTGTACTTCGGATGGCCGGTGGTGGTGGTAACAACTTTTATTGCCACAAAATGCAAGAAATTACATGATGCTCCTGCGAGTCTAGGCTGATTTCCAGTCGGGGGCGCCTTCTACAGCTCGTGTGATATGGTCAGTTGGATTCTTTATCTTGAACTTGCCAACAGCTTGTCCCATTCCTCCGCTGAGGGAGCTGGCAAGAGTGTCATTGGAGGGGGTCGCTAGCGCATTTCCGTATATATGGTCTTAGGTGGCGTTCGTTTTGTCACGACAGTGCTACCATGCAGGGTCGTATTCACCGCTTATAATAAAAAATAGTTAGGGGCTAAGAGTGGCCTTTGTTTTTAGGTGTTTGTGTCATCGCTTGCGCTCGGTCCTGGTCGAGATCAGGGGCGGGGTACGTGCATTTTGCCCGCGATAAATGTTTGTAATTACCGCGTATGAGCGCGGCGCCCCGGCAGGCGCGTCCGTTCCCGATAGGTCTTCCATCTCCCGGTTGGTGAAGCCTCGGGCTAGACGGTGTACCCCATCGTTTGCGGAATTACCCGCGTGAGTCGGAACGCATACGAGACTGATGTTATTGAGAGTTCAGTTGCCCAGAATTCAAGTTGCGAGCGCGCTTACAGAATATTTGGCGTAGAACGGCGCTCTTTGAGTCGCTTAGAATAGTTTTGGTGCGGGGATCTGCGATGGCCAGTGCGATAGCTACTTCCTCTGCTTTGCGTATAGAGCAAGCATGAAAGGTTATGGCGTTAATGAAGGCTGACTTTGGAGTGGTCATACATGCCAAATATGTTCCGCCTTTGATGTGCTGAGATGCATCCACGTACACTGCTTGTGGTCTGAGTTCATACTGTTTCTTAAGGGTCAGCACCCTTGACTTCCTTCGGGCGTCGTGTCTGCCTGGTAGCCTATTTTTGGCTATTGGCTTAATAACTAGTCTACTAGTAATGTCAACCAATAAATGCGATGATGCACACACCTCCTCTATGGAATGTATGTGGAGCCTGTCGAGAATTACGCGTCCCACAACTCTGTGTGACAAGCGGATCACTTGTGCCGTCTTACGGGCTTCAATCTGTTTAGGTAGCGTGTTAAAAATTCCCAATTGCAGCCGTGTATCTGAGTTAGCGTATACCGGATGGCCAAGGACCGCTTTGACTGCGGTTCGAATTATGCTATGCTATTCAGTGCCTCTTCGTCTCTGAGACGCAGATGGTAATATGGGTGGTACGTGGTTTCACTTATCATGAAAGCATATATGATCCACCACGGGTCGACTTCTTTTATTCCCCTGCAGCAGGTGGCAATGCGCCTCACCAGCCCACCTATATGGAGTGCCGTGACGCGTAGCCAGCGTATTGCTTCTGTGTTCTGTGTATTGTTCTGAATCAACATGCCGAGGATTCTGATTGTGGCTACCGCGGGTATTGTGTGTTTGTCAATATATAACTAGAGGGGTTCTCGATAATCGGGTTCTATGTTTGAGGCTTATAACTAAGGGTTTTGATTTAGCGGGTAAACACGTAAGGCCGTTCCGCGACACGAGAGACTGTTCCGCGTCGATAGCTTATTGTAAGAACTCTGTAATATTTCCATCACAGCCAGAATTAATTCATATGGTGGAATCGTCGGCTTATATAGAATGATGTATATATGGGACAGCATCTAACAGGCCCGGGAGGCCGGTAATAGTGATGTAGAAGAGAAAACGTGAAAGTACGGCGCCCCGTGGTGTTCCTCTTGCTCCTAGTGAAATTTTGTCGCTAATTTTGTCCACAAATTGGAGCGCGTCCGTACGTTTGTTCAGAAATGTAGCGATGTAGTCGTATGTCCGTTTGCCTACGTTAGTCAGTGAGAGCTGAGTGAGGATGGAAGCGTGTAATACATTGTCAAAGGCCTTACTCACACCAAGTCCCAGGATGGTTCGCGTGGCTCTTATGCGATTTGAATCTACAATATCATGTTGGATTTGTTACATGATACCTCGAGTCGAAAGACCTGCTCGAAACCGAATCACGGATGTGGGAAATGTGTCTTCTGCATCGGTGTGCATGGGGAGCCTGTTGAAGAAAACGTGTTCCATTACCTTCTCGAGACATGCTGTTAGCTAGATTGGGCGGAGGTTTCCCAACTCGAATCGTTTGCCCGGTTTAGGTATGAAAATAATTTTAGCCTGCTTCCATTCGTCAGGGATGCAGCCTTCTGTACCTGTTAACAGGTCCGCAAGGGCCTCTACTGACTTGTCGTCTAAACACTCGCAACATCTTGTTGGTGATGCGATCTTCCCCGGGGGTCAAGGTGGTATAAATTGGTTAAGAACTGTGATCTCTGCTACGGTAAAAGCGCTATCCATTTGAGATTATATCCAATCCTGAGTACCCATTTGGGGTGGGTATATCTTGGGAGGTATTAGCGTACTGATCTTTTAATGTTTTCATGAGCTCTTTGTCAATGCCCTGGAAAGCTTCCGCGATTCTATGTAGGTTATTGTGCGATTCAGCCTTAGTTCCCGTAGGATCGAGTAAATGCCTAATCAGAACCCATGTGCACCTGTTGCCCAGTTGCCCGTTAAGACGGTCTCAAGTTTGGTGCCACTGCTCTCGGCTCACTTCTCATGTGCAAGCTTCTAGTTGCTTTTCAAGTCAGTTAGTCAAATTTTTAAGTCTCGTTCATGCTTATTTTACGTCATCGAGCGTGTATACTCCTTTGTGTTTCCATCATGTGCACTAGCTTAGCGTCTGGGCTGGGACCGCTTTCCTCCTGTGTCACAGGTTTCGAAGTGTTTGCGGCGTCTTGCAACAGACGCTCTGTCCATTGTCCTACTATCCATACCATCCACCGGTCTTTCCGAGCGGACATATCTGAAGATGTCCCAGCTCTTGAGCTTCACATCCCGGCCTCACGTTTTGCAATGCGTGGCTCGAAAGGGTTACATAGAGCATATTTATCGCTTCCTATGTTAGTATTGAAATCTTCCCATCTCGCACCTGGAATATTTCTAGCGTAGCGGTGTGTTTATTCAGTCGACGCAGATGGACCTAGCTGCTCGGGATAAGCTCGCAGCGCGGCGTCGGGCGTAGCGAGTCACAAAGACAACGACCAATTTCTTTGTTCTCGAGCGCGCCAGCACGCGAAGCATTTATCAGTGGCTATAACGACGAAGATTACCCCACTACAGTTTCCCCCGGGAAGAAAAAGAGCCATCACGGCGACGCATGGAGCCGAAAAGACGGGCGGATCGTAGTAGTGCTTCATTCGGTACACATGAACTGTTTCGCGTCCACGGAGATGCAAGTCCGCAGAGGGCATAACGGGCTCAACTACTTAGTTGACAGGACATGTTTTTTGAAGGACTCGGTATGGATCATGATACCGTGCAAGAAGCTTCTTTGAAAGGCCGGCGGTTGTGGCAGGGCCCCAGAGCCACACCAGTGAGTTGGGTGCATATGAAGGAGCCTCGCCGGTGTCCCGGTGGTCGTTTTGTTGCCACTGGTTTCCCTTTGTAAGGAACCGAGCGAGCTGACGGCGTTCTTCTGCGTACTGGGCGGCGCCTGAGAGTGGCGTTGATTCAGAAACGTCAGGACGGTAGGGAACATGCGTGTCCATTGCGCAGGTTGGCTCGCGCCGGTGACGAAGAAAGAAGGGAGAGAATCCACTGGTGATCTGTGTCGCAGTGTTGTACGCGTAGGTTACAAAGGGAAGAACCTGGTCCCAGTTGGAATGAGCGTCGTTCACGTACATGGCCAGCACGTCACTCAGAGTACGGTTGAAGCATTCTGTCAGGCCATTCGTCTGAGGTTGGTAAAAAGTAGTGGTGCGGTGAATGATGCAGCATTCTTTTAGGAGGGCCTGAAGAGCGTCGGACAAGAAAACGCGTCCGCGGTCGCTGAGTATTTATGTATGTATGTATGTATGTATGTATGTATGTATGTATGTATGTATGTATGTATGTATGTATGTATGTATGTATGTATGTATGTATGTATGTATGTATGTATGTATGTATGTATGTATGTATGTATGTATGTATGTATGTATGTATGTATGTATGTATGTATGTATGTATGTATGTATGTATGTATGCATGCATGTATGTATGTATGTATGTATGTATGTATGTATGTATGTATGTATGTATGTATGTATGTATAACTTTATTAGGAAGCCGGCAAACGACGGGTTAAAGCGTCGTGACGCTGGCCAAGCGTCTACCCGGGGTTAAGCCCTACTCTGCACTACCTCATTTGGCCCGTTTGTGGTGGGTTGTGAGGCTTGTGCTTTTTGGCGCACCCCGGGCCTGCTGGACGGCCCATAGTTGAATTTCCTTGTCTGTATTCTGCACAGCACTTTCAAGTTCCGGCGGGTATGTCTTTGATGCAATTTCGGTCGGGGACCTGGCGCAGTCCCACATGATGTGCCATTGGTCCGCCTGACCAACTTGACATACACTGAACATATCACTCGTGTAGATGTCTGGGTGGAGGACGTGCAGCACTACCGGGGCTAGGAGTGACCAGGTTTGCATTTGCCTTAGGATAACCGCTTCCTCACGACTAAGTGCCGGTGAGGCGGCGGCATTGTCCGTCGAGCTAGGCGGTAAAATTTAGTCACTTCCTGGTAACTGGTCGCTGAGTAGTTGCTTGGGAGTCACGTGCCGAAGAATTATGTTCTTAAGAAGAAACAACGCGACGTCTCGTGCGGAGGCAGGGGATAACGGCGATGTTTCAGTGTAGCGAGTAAAATGGCCTACTGCCCCGATAATCCACCGGTTCCCAGCAGGAGTAATAGCAAGAGGTCCACAGAGATCTATGCCAACGCGGTCAAACGGACGAGCTGGACAGGGTAACGGCTGCATCAAAACAGGTGACTTCTGAGGAGTGCTTCAGCATTGACAAGATTCGCAAGCGCGCACGAAGTGTCGTACAAAGTGGTACATTCCACGCCGGTAAACTTGCAGGCGGAGGCGCGTGTAGGTTTTCAATACGCTACCGTGGGCACGCTGTGGATCACTATGAAACGCAGCGCTAATGTCGGCGCAGAAATGACGTGGGATGACTAGAAGCCATTTTCGTCCGTCAAGCAACTAATTACGGTAATAGAGCAGACCATCACGAATTTAAAAGTGCTGGGCTTGCCGGACGAGTGCTCTGGATGAATTACTGGGAGCAGGATTTGAAAGAAAGACTAAAGGTCCACTGATCCACGGGTCATCCAGCTGCTCGGGATGAACTTGCAGCGGGGCGTCAGGCGTAGCGAATCACAAAGACAACGACAAACCTCCTTCTCGAGCGCGCCAGCACGCCACGCATGTCAGTGGCTATAACGATGAAGATTACCACACTACACTAGCAAAGGTAAGGTCGGGACACGTGTCCTTGGTTGCACTGTTACCAATACGTGTAGTTTTATAAAGGTCCATGCCTTAGCGTCTGAGCCGTTTCACATAATTTAATTCCATTTCTGCTGTTAGCTGAGTAGCCTCATTTCGCATGCGGCGCGTTAGTCTCCGACAGTCAGCAACATTCCATTTTGCGTGGCTACATGCGCCTTAAAGAAGAGGCTTGCTATTTTCGTGCGGTTATCTTTGGATGGACTGTATACGTTGAGAATATAGAGGGGAGATGGTGCGCGTTTGTTCGGTAAGATTTGTATAAAGATATGAGAGACCTCCGGTGTTTACAAATCTAGTTGGTTTGCAGTCAAATTGCAGTGTACTAGTGTAGCTGTAATTGGCTGGCGCTCAGCCGACATTGTATCTGCATATCATAATCATCATCATCATCATCAGCCTGACTATACCCACTGCAGGGCGAAGGCCTCCCATATTTCTCCACTTAACCCGGTTCTGTGCTAGCTGCATCCACTTGACCCCTGCGAATTTCTTAACCTCATCCACCCACCTAACTTTATGCCGCCCCCTGCTACGCTTTCCTTCCCTTGTAATCCTGTTTGTTACCCTAGGCGACCATCACTTATCCTCTCTTCGCACTACATGTCCTGCCCATGCCCATTTCTTCTTCTTAATTTCCACTAGAATCTCGGTAACCTGAGTTATTTCTCTGACCCACTCTGCACGCTTCCTATCTCTTAATCTTACCCCTATCATGTTTCGTTTCATAGCCCTCTGGGTTGTCCTCAACTTAAGTAGAACTCTCTTAGTTAGCCTCCACGTTTCAGCCCCATAGGTGAGTACAGGTAAGATGCAACTGTTATATACTTTCCTCTTTAGCGATACCGGTAAGCTGCTAGTCATAACCTGTGAGTGCTTGCCAAATGCGCTCCATCCCAATCTTATTCTTGTTATTTCCTTTTCATGGTCCTGATCTGCGGTTACTACCTGTCCTAAGTAGACATATTCGCCTACTACTTCCAGTACTTCGCTACCTAATGTAAACTGCTGTTCCTTTCCGAGGCTGTTGAACATTATCTTAGTCTTCTGCTTAATGATTTTCAAGCCTACCTTTCTACTTTTCCTGTCTAGGTCACCAATCATTATTTGCAGTTCATCCCCTGAGTTGCTTCGCAAGGCAATGTCATTAGCAAATCGCAGATTATTGAGGTATTCTCCATCTACCCTTATCCCTAACTGCACCCATTCCAAGTCTCTGAATACTTCCTCTAAACAAGCTGTGAATAGTAATGGGGAGGTTGTGTCTCCTTGCCTAACACCTTTCTTTATGGGACCTTTGTTACTTTCTTTATGCAGAACTATGGTTGCTGTGCAGCCACTATATATATCTTCCAGCACTTTCACGTACAGCTCGTCTACCCCCTGATTTCGCAATGCCTGCATCACCGCCGAGGTTTCCACTGAGTCAAATGCTTTTTCGTAATCAATGAATGCTATGTATAAGGGCTGGTTATATTCCGAGCATTTTTCTATCACATGATTAATGGTATGGATTCTGCATATACTGCAATCTTTACATCTGTATTCGTATCTTGAAGTGCAATGACTACCGGTCTGCTTGTTTGGCCCAAACCGCATATTCCAGAGTCTTACACTTAGCTCTGAATCCCCTGCAGCTCCGTTGTGACACTACAACGGGGGCACTAGCCATCGCGAATACAGTAAGGTCCCGCTCGCGTGGGTTGCAATATGCTGGGTTTGAGAATGATGATGGCGTGCGTCCGACATCATCATTCTCAAACACCGTAAGGTGGGCGGGAGAATGCAGTGTGGCCGGGAGGCAAAGAGCCTGCGTTTAGCTTTACAGAGGTAAGGGTCAGGTTGCTAGTGGAGGCTAGTGTGTCGACCCAACCTGTCAATGAGTCGAGTTTAGACATGACTGTTTCAAATATAGTTGGAAAATTTGACATCGCGTCAGTAACTTTGCTAAGGTGTGGTAATAAATTCTGGGTAGTGTCCTCCACCTTGGCGATTCGTTGGTCTATTTCCGCGAACTTCTGTTCGCAATTACTGTCTAAGTCATCTGAATCTCACCGAGGGGTCCGATTAGGCCGTTTTTGTTTGTTTTATTTATTTATTTAAAATACCCGCAGGGTACAGATGTACGTTACAGAGGGGACGGGCGCGTAAAGGATATATATATATAAAACAGAATGTTAATACAATAAGTGTACAAATGTCTGAAAAACAAAGCACATAAAAAAGAACAACGAATTACATGGGTAATTAAGGAAGACGGCATAGGTGTAAAAAAAATAACAAAATATAAAAATAGAATAAGCAAAACAGTATACAATGAAGATAAGCAAATAACCATACACTACGTTTTAATACTAGGCAAGAAAGAAAGTTTGTAGCGCGGATTTAAATTTTTCGTTTTCAGTTATACTTGTTAGGAATGCAGACAGGTATTCCAATCATTACAGGTGCGGGGAAAAAACGAGTTAGAATAGGCAACTGTCTTTGAGTGTGGAATGTTTACCTTTTGATTGTGGTAACGCGATATGAAATGTAGGATGGTGGTAGACCCCATAAGGAGTGCAATGTTGAGTAATGGTAGTATATTTTATGAAAAAGTGAGAGGCGGGATAGTTTGCTTCGAGTCGATAACAGCGGGAGATGTGAGCATGCTTTCAGATTAGTAACGCTGGCTGTCCTTTGATAGTTATTTAAGATGAACCGGGCTGAGCAATTTTGTACTGCCTCAACGGAGTGTATGAGTTTTGCTTGACCGTGGTCCCAAGCAGATAAGGCATTTTCAAGTTGTGGACGAATGTATGTTAGATACATTATTAAATTTAATGATAACGGTGGAAGTGAGAAATTACGGCGAATGTATCCGAGAGTAGGATTGGCTTTAGCGATAATGGAGTTGACATGCGATTTCCAGGTTAGATCACTAGTAACAATTACACTAAGGTAACGGTGTGGCTTTACAGAGTCTAATGGGACGTTATTAAGCATATACATAGGACTTGTTGCATTAGTTCTAGATACCCTCATTGATTTGCAGTTGTTAATGTTTAATTGCATGCACCAATTACTGCACCATTCGCTAATACTTTTAAGGTCATTCTGGATTAATCGGACATCAGAATAATCAGCAAGTTTACGGTACAAGACAGACATCAGCAAAAAGGCAAATTTTCGAACGAAACACAGGATGGCAAGTCATTTATGTAAATAAAAAATAAGAAGCGGTCCCAGAATTGACCCTTGCGGAACGCCGGACCGGACTGGAACAGAAGGTGAGTTGATTTCATTAGCATTTACAAATTGTACGCGTGACTTGAGGAAAGCGCGGATCCAATTAATTACAGCAGGGTCGATGTTTAGGAAGCTTAATTTATTAAGTGCGAGGCTTTTTTGTCAAAAGCTTTAGAGAAATCAAGAAATATACAGTAAGTTGAAAAGCCAGTATCTAAATAGGCATGCAAATCATTAGTGAAGCAGACAAGCTGAGTTTCACAAGAGAATAGTTTAAGGAATCCATGCTGTGCACTTGAAAAAAGTTATTTTCGAGAAAGTTAACAGGATGTGTGTATATAATGTGCTCCATAATTTTACAAGGTACCGATGTTAAGGAAATAGGCCTGTAATGGAGGGAATCGTGTGCTGGACATGACTTGTGGATGGGGATTACTTTAGAACATGTCCATTCATGAGGTAAAATGCCGAAATTATATGATTGCGAAAAAATGCACTCTAGATTATTGAACAGTATTCTACCGTGTGTTGCAAAAATTTTATATTTATCTCGTCAGTTCCACAAAGTAATTTGGGTTTTCATTTATTTATCAAAACTTTGATACCTGTTGATTCAAATATTAGGGGGTCAATGAGCTGATAATTGGTAGCATTCACAACTGGAATCTGAGTGGTGGGTACCGGGGATGAAAATGACTGAATGAATGTGTCGTTAAGTACGCTTGAACCGAGGTGAGACGGCACTGAGTCCCCTGAATTAGTAATGATAAGGTGTTGTTATTAGTGTTCCATTCTATGACATCCCAAAATCACATTGGATTAGCCCTTAGTAACTGTGGAAGAGTAGTGTTTAAAAAAGAAAACTTAGCTGACCTTAAAGACGTGATGTAACATTTTGCCGCCTTTTTGTACGATTGCCAATGAGTTAGTTTTAAAGAGTGTCTGGCTGCACGGAACAAACGCTTTTTCTTGTTTGATAATCTGTTCAGATGTGTATTATACCAAGGCGCTTTACTGTTAGAGTAAGCGGTTCTAAGGGGCACGTATCGGATGGTTAATTCGAAAATTTTATTTTTGAACATGTCCCAGTTAGTTTCTATGGACCGGTTGTAAAGTGATGGCAAAAGCAGATCTAGAAATAAGCAGAGTTCTCTGTTAATGGCGCTGTAGATAGCTTTATTAAAATCACTAAATTTTCTTTTTTGTCTGCTTGTTTTTGTTTGAGTCACCATTAGCGTAAAGTGTAAGATATCATGATCCCTCAGCCCGGGCAGGTGGGAAACTATCGATAAGTTGTCTGTTGATGTTGAAAGAATAAGGTCAAGAACTGACGATGTACTTGGTGTTACACATGCAGAACGACTAACAATCTGTGATAAGTTCAAGTGGGAGCAAACGGAAAGAAACACATTACATTCGGCGGACGGGGGATTTCGAAATGAGTTATCAAAGGACCAGACGATATTTGAAAAAGTGAAGTCACCTAGAAGTAAAAGATCACCACCAGGGAATCGAGTTACAATATGATTTAGAGAATCGTGTAGGTTATCGCAAAATGATGAGTCAGCCAAGGGGGATCGATAACATACGCCTAATATTACCTTTTTAAAGTTCAGGTTCAGACAGCACCATATTCGCTCTAAATTAGTAATAATAGGCACAACAAACCAATCGATGCATTCACTAATAGCAATTAGGACCCCACCACCAACTCTGCCCGTTCGGTCACTCCGGAAGACATATTTCTTTTCACAATTAAACAGTTCACTAATCCTTATTTTGCTATTTACCAACGTTTGTGTTAACACAATAATATCAGCATTACAGTCTTCCATCGTCGCGCATAATTCATCTTTTTTTTTTGGTAAAGGCTACGGAAGTTTGTATATAACACTGAACATTCGAGACTATTCGAAGCGCCTCCCCTCATATGATCCTAGCCATAGCCTCCTTTATACTCTCTGTGCCTGTCAACGCGCCGCGCGAACAATAGAGCGGCGCCGTCGAGTAAAGTTGCGTGGCGCTGCCGCTCCCCTCGCTGAGGGCGCTACTGATTTAGGGGTCGAGGCGCACGGGTACGAACGTCGGTGCAGGGTTGGAGCGCTGTTATTCGCTAGCGGGATAACTGTCCCTAAACATGAATCGTGCATATTTAGCATATTTACTTGCAAGACCGACATCCACTAAGCATAACAAGTGATCGTGATACTTGTTAGGCTATAACGCCAACGCTATATAACATTTTATATCAGGCAGTTTCAAGAAATTGCGCATGGCTCGAAAAACTGCATAACTGCTCCGCTAGCGCCAATGGTAATAGAAAAATTACAATGCTAGTCTACGCTGCAATAAAACAAAATTTAAGAAGAAAGGCCCCAGCATTTATTTACACATTTCACAACAGCAGCTGTGCTACAAGAGTACCATGTATAAGTGGTGTGATGAAAGGTTGCCCCAAGTAGGGGAAAATGTTCACTGTGACTGCTGTCACTGATAGCACTTCAGAAGCCAGCATGATTTACAGATGATTGGACTAACTGCATCGCAGCATGCCATTGAGATCTGTAAGGAGGACAATTTTGGTATCAACTGTTACTTTCAATGATTCAGCGCGCCGTACAAACGTATTTTTTTAATTTGGAAAACAAGGAAATAAAAATATACGTGTTACCTCTTTCTGTTTCCATCACTCCAAAATAATCGTCACAATAGGCAAAGTTAGGGTTTTTTATTTTTTTCACAGAATTGCGCAGTTCGCGAAACAAAAACATACTGCGCTGGAGCACATGTAACATACCACACAGACGAGCTAACCATAGAGGAAGTTAGCTCCGCAGTCCAGAAAATACACGTGCACATTTAACATTATTATTACTTTACTGACACATAATAAACACATTTCTGGTTCTGTCATTTTTCACAGGCCTTAATGCGGTTGAGTACTAGTTTTGCGGTTTCCAATGCTATAGAGGGACCGCGATTTAGTTGACAAGGAAAACTAATATAGGCTTTGCATGATTCGGTTTAACTCACTT
Source organism: Amblyomma maculatum (assembly GCF_055883805.1). NCBI lineage: Eukaryota > Metazoa > Arthropoda > Arachnida > Ixodida > Ixodidae > Amblyomma > Amblyomma maculatum. Next base: position 199,944,950 of record NC_139345.1, read on the forward strand.
TGAAGTAGTCATTCTCAAAATAGGTTATTCTTGTGTTTCTATTTTATCACAAAATTTCGTAATTAGCGTATACTCAAATAAAAAACTTCCTGGGAGCACATCTAACACGCTACGCGGACGGGCTAGACAGGGAAGCAATTAGCATTGCAGTCCCGAAAGCACAGGTCTACATCTAACATTACTATTGCAGTACTGACGCTTAATAAACAGAGCGTTTGGTGCTGTCACTATTGTTTACAAGCCTCAACGCAGCTGAACACTACGCAGCGATAGCCGGAAGGCAAAGCAAAGCTGGCACTTACCAGTTAGTGCAATGCGGTATTCGTGCAGCACCCGAAGGCAGAGAAAAGTAGAAGCATGGCCCTGCACACCGCAAAACAGTCCACGAAACAGCGAGAAAGCGGCAGCGCGTGGCTATCCGGACCGCTTTACAACACGGCGCACCCGGCAATCGCCTGGCGAGGGTGACCCTACGTCGCTGTCGCCATCTCTCGGCAGCCAGCGGCGACGGCCGCGGATTGCGGAGTTGCCAGGCACAGAGTTTATAAAGGAGGCTATGTCCTAGCTAGTAGATATCATGCGACCAGACCGGAGAGTTCTGCTATGCGTTTCAGTCGCGTTTTCTGCTGAATTTTCATAGGAATTGCTTATTTCATAAATGGCGGCTTCACTTTCGTTGTAGCCGTAGCACGTTCCTCCAATAAAAATTTCTTGTAACCAAGTTTGAAGGATACGCCACCTTTGCATTTGCCAAATTCGATAAATTTTTTTCTGATATTGCACGTTGCTGGGCAGTAGTCTCCAGTAACTCTTTTACCGCTACTTTTCAAAGACTCCCGTCGTAAGGAGACTAGTTCCTTTGTTTTATAGTTTTCGAATCTAGGTATAAGTGGTCCTGTTTTTCTATGGACAAAACGCCCAAGTCTTTGTGCATGGGAGATATCTGAACTACATATATCAATTTTCATAGTGGTCTTTATTATTTCGAGATTTTTTTGCTCCGATTCGGACGATGTTTCATCTGCATTGTCAGTTATGCCATAAAAAACCAAATTGTCCCAATCTAGACCGATCCTCCGCGTCATCAAGACGGGATCGAAGCGCAACATTGTCTTTTTCGAGGCGCTCTACTGTAGCGTGCAGCTCTTTCATGTCGTGCTGCCAGTGCTCGAATACCGAAGTTTGGTTCTCTACTTTTTGAAATCTTTCATTTATTTCTATCTTTGCCCATGAAACCGACTACTGCTGTTGTTTCAGTTCTGACATGCATTCCAGCATAGTGTTTTGTGCTAATTCCATTCTTTTGGAGCGTTGTGCGTTTGTGCGTTTGCAGTTTCTAGCTCTGATTTTTGCGTTTGACTGAGCTAACTGTTGTTGCAGTTGTCGAACTAACTCTGCCAGCTCCCTTACCTGGGGGTCGGGCGCTCGGCGTTGCTTGTCTTCAGTAAGCGGCGTCTTCCATGCCAAATGTATGGTCGGTCTTCTCCGGAGTTGGAGTTGGTCCGAGAGCTGTGTCTCAGAGATGACGATCTGCTTCTCTGCTCCCACTGCGCGCATGTAGAGGAGGAAAAAGGTCCTGTCTTGGTTCCTGCGGCTTGGGTGGTTGGTTTGTGGCAGTTAGAGGACTGTTTTGCAATGGCGGGAAATAGTCATCTCTTGGGGGTAGTTCTTGGTGGAAACGGTCTTGAGGATTGGACTGGCGGCCTCTTGGCAAAGTTCCAGCGTCAGGGGTAGTGTCCGTGGGGCATTGCGATGGTTTTGGGTAGGTGGGCCGGCACGAAGCGGTATTTGCAGCTTCTGCTGCTGGTGGGATGTGAGCCTCTGCATACGATGCACATGGCTTGACAGGTAGGTGGTTGGAGGGCTGATGGGGGCTCGTGGGTGGCAAGCGGGTATTCGTGGTTGAGGGCACACGTCTGCGCTGGGACCAGCTTTCGACAGTTGGAGCACGTCTCCGGGCGCCACTTCAAGGGGAAGACCTCCAAGGTAAAGCCCAAGTACTGCATGTATCGGGGAAACTCATATTTGGAGAACGTGACAACGAAGTGTTTTGTCTTGCCCATACAGCGTGCACGAACGATCGGGAGACCGGGGATACGAGCGGAGAGCTCAGCCACGATCTCAGAGTCGTCTTCATAGCTGTAGGCCCGGTAAAAAATCCCCCGCACGAAATCGTCCGGGGCTTGGGCGTAGGCGGAAACCGGGACCTCTCGTTTTCGATGGTAATGGTGCCGATCTTTGCATAAGACACGGCAGGGACACTGTCGGGCGTGCTCATGATGACTGTGTTGTTAGTGGAGTGGATTCGGACCTGGTCGGCAGTAACCGCCACAAGGTGGTCTACGTTGGCGGTTGCGTAGATGGCTACAGCAAGTCGTGCTGGACCGCTGATGTGGAGGTTGAGTGTACCTTGTGGCTGGATGACTATCTTGAGGGGTTCCGAGGGCAGGCGAGGAAGCGGAAGTTTCTTGGTCAACGGTGGAGGGCGTCCTCGTAGCCACTGATTTTGGGGTATCAATGTCGTGTTTGAAGTTTGCGCCTCGGAAGCTCGCTGCTGAGGCGGAGATGGTCGTCGGCATCGACGTTTCATCTCAAATGCCGTCCATGAGCCATCGGATAACCTAGCGGCAGTGATGTCGATGTCTTCCACAGTGCAAGGCATAGTTAAGGCGTAGTTCGTCCTGGCGGGACGCGACGTCGCCACCGCCGCTGCGCGCGAATGCGCCGATGTTAGGTTTAGTTATCGCAGCAGCTGCGGCCAAAACATTTTGATCGAAAAATCATAGAATCTTACTTGCCTATGTCTGGAAATCACTATACCGGATCCGAAGCCGTAGAACATCCAGGCCAAAGTTTATTAACGAAAGTCTGTTAAAAAGAAAAGCTCCCCTCCTCGCCTCCTGAAAAACGAAAAAAAGGAATGTACAAAGATTTCAAAATGATCAGACTGGAAAGTAAATATTTACTCTCAGATGGCCGCAGCAGCGTCTGGTAGAGACGCGTGTAACTTGCGTTCACCGACCCGGCTGGTGGCCACATCCTCAAAGCTGCTGGGAAACTCAGTCCATCTGCGCCTGAGTCCTGTAGCTCTGTCAGATGCGTCTGAAGTCAAGATCGAGTCAGTCCGGGTCTGGAACCCCGGACGTCTCTGGCGGAAGCCCAAGCCTGGTCATTCGGGTCGCCTGCAGAATCTTCTGTCGTAAATGGCTATCAGGATCTGCAATCCCGAACGTCTGTGGCGGAAGCGCAAGCCAGGTTACTAGGGCCTCCAGGAGATAGATGCAGTCGAGAGACTTTTTCTCCATGACCCTTCTCTTCCGTGTCCTCATTTCGACTCCCTGCTGTGCCTGTGCTCTTGTCTCCACGTGCTGCTTGCTCCACGTGCCACTTGCTCAACACGCCACATGTTTGTTGCTTTTCTCCACATGGCGCCTACTCGATGCGCCGTGCGTTTGTTACTTTCTTCTCTTCGTTGTCTTCGGCGTTCCACTTATGTCGCGTTTGCTCCTTGCAAAAGCCCCCTCGAAGAGGTTTTTCCACAGGAAAAATTTCAACTTGCAGCGACGCATTAAAGTAGACGCGATAAGATGCTTCTAAGAGTTGTTCGCCTCCGCAGAATTCGTTGTGCACGTGTTATCGGGTTATCTTGTTATGGGTTATCGCGGGTGCATCTCATGATCCACCCACGATAACCCATATTTTCGCACAGGTTCACCATTTGCACCATAAACGTACACGATAGTCTATAGTACAACCGAGGTAACATAACGTTTTGCGCTCGCTCATCATGCAGTTCGCGAAACGCGGTTGCCATACTGTAAGTATGAAGAAACCAAGTAAAGAAATCTCCCGCCCACTAAACAATAAATCTTTCACGACAACACTTGCACAAATATTCACCATTACATAGTGAACCAACATCCCTCGAAACACATATACACAACACAAAGCACTTATGTCCCGCGCAGGAATAATTGTCCAGTCCGTCCCTGTTCATAGCCTCTTTGAACAATAGTTCGCCAGAGTGGCTGAAAACTGTAAATATTTAGGGTTCAACGCTACCCACCATGCTCATACACCTCCGTGACTGATCGCATGGCACAGCCGTGATGCAGCGTGTAAAACGCAAGACTCCTGTGTCATGGCTGTGCCGCTCTCCTAAATCGTATAAAAAGCTAGCTGTCTGCACAAGCTGCCCGAAAACGTCCACAGAAGCCTGACCGACGAAATAAGTAAAGTGTTTTTCTTGACCTGTCATGACTGGCTTACGCAGTTCATTCTCAGGAGCCTCTAACTTTGCTATGTCCCTGTCACGTATGTCGGCACGTGGGTGCCAAGGCAGGTAATCCTTCAGTTCTACCTGAGGTGCTGTTGCTTTGCTGCCCACAGAGCATGGGGCGCGATCTCTCTCGCCACCGCTGGTACTGCATTCGTCCACCACGAATGTCATTTTAGCACTACCCAAACCTAAGCTTTCCTGCTGGAAATCGGCTCACCTACAAAGCTGCGCTGCTGGCTTCTTAAATATCGTTAGCGGCATTTCTGTCACTGCTTCAAATATGCCGCTCTCGGCACAGCCTGCCCGCACGCTGTCAGTATAGTCGGCAACAAAGGTTCGGCACTCACGCCGTCAAATCGAGTCTTCGCGCTCACTGGCGTCATTTGCATCGCAAGCACGTTCAGCTGATTCGTAAGTTTGGACCTTCAAAGTTTTATCATCGACATAATTTTGCCTGAACATGTCCCTGCCGCTCAACTCCATCTCTGGAATAGGAGACTGCCTATTTATATCAACATCTGTGGATGATCCCATGATTCGTGTCTCCTCAGCGCGAACTGCAACTGTTCTCTCCGCATCAGTGCAGACTAAAACAGCACTTTTCGCAGGAGTCCGGTGTTCCTCTTTGATTTTCTCTACGACAACGGACGTATTACTTCTGCTAATCTCATCCGTTGCCTCGAAGACTGTTTTATCAGTGCAAATTACTTCAGTGTACGATTGCGTCTGCATCGGTTCCGGTGGCTTCGCGCTCCTCCATAAGTCTCACTTGTACCTCCAAATCCTTTCTCCTTCTTCAAATATTGTATTCATGCTTTGAGCTCAGCCGCACTTGCTTCCAGCTCAGCATCGACGTTTTCCGATCAGCGGCCCTGGCTTCATTCTCAGCAGCCCGTTTAGCTGCCCTCTTATCGTGTTAAGCTCTTCTTGCACCCACTCAAGCAACTCCGCACCCTTCAATCACGTGCGCCCTACTGCCACCACCCGTTCTAACGCCTGCACCTTGCCTAACAAGGAAGCCAATGCTTCGACTGGACAGCACCCACCAGCCTTGCCCTGCCGTGGACACCAAAATTTATGAAGGTTCTCGGGAATGAAGGTAAAAAAAACACACGATGCGGCGGCATTTGAAAAACAAAACTCCAATTTAACTCTGAAGAGCAAACGCTAGAAGCAAGAAAAGGAAAAGAAATACGCACAATGAGCAGAAACATCGTCTACAAAAGAAAAGGAAAGCTCCGGCGGAGTGGTCTGCCTGGGCGCTGGCGGAGTCGGCGTTTCTGGGTGCGTCCGGAAGACACAAGTCGGGTAAACAGCCGGGCTACAGCAGGTCTCTGGGCTGCAGCCTGGATCGGACAGCTACGCGTCCCGTACGCGTACTTCAGATGGCCGGAGCAGCATCTGGTAGAGGCGCGGGAAAGTCGCACTCGGTCACACGGCTTCTGGCCACGGCATCGCCGCTGCTGGGAAGGTCCGAGTCCAGCTGCCCCTGAGTTCTGTAGCTCAGGCAGATGCATCTGGAGTCAGGATTGGGTCAGTTCGGGTCTCGACCACCGCACGTCTGTGGCGGAAGCCCAAGCCTGGCCACTCGGGTCGCTAGTAGAATCTTATGTCGTCATGGGCTATCCAGGTCTGCAATCCCGAACGTCTGGGGCGGAAGCCCAAGCCAAGTCACTCGGGACGCCAGCAGACAGGCGCCGTCAAGAGACTTTTTATGCCTGTCTTGTCAGACGGAAGGGAGAATGCACCAGGTGCACTCCTCCTGTGCGGGTACAGACCTCAACCAGCGACCATCATCATCCTACGGCCACCCGAGGCAAGGCCTTCCGCACCACTGGGGCGGGGAGGGGGGGTTGTTTTGGAGAGCGGGCTTTTTCCAGACAAGGGATTCATGCAATCTGGCTTCTTCTCTTCCATGTCCCCGTCCCGACACCCTGCTCTGCCTGTGCTCTCGTCTCCACCTCCTGTTTGCTCTACGTGCCAATTGCTCAATGCGACACACGTTTGTTGCCTTTCTGCCCGTGGCGCTTTGTCGACGCACCGCCCGTTTGTTGCTTTCTTCTCTTCGTCGTCTTCGGCGTTCCACTTATGTGGTGCTTGCTCCTCACAAATGGGAGCAGATAGGCATCAGGGTCGATGGAGAAAATCTCAGTTCTCGCCGATTCGCTAATTACATTGTCTTGTTAAGTAACTCAGGGGACCAACTGCAACTAATCATAAACTATATAGACAGGAGAAGCAGAAAGCTAGGCCTAAAGGTTAGTATGCAGGAGACTAAGGTAATGCTGAATAGCCAGGGAAAAAATAGCAGTTTATATAGGTTGCGAAGTGTTAGAAGTGGTAGGCGAATATGTCTATTTAGGGCAGGTAGTAACCGCGGATCCGCACCACGAGTGGGAAATAACTACAAGACTAAGATTGAGCTGGAGAGCACTTGGAGGGTATTCAAACATTGTCACTAGCCGCTTACCGGTATCACTCAAGAGGAAAGCGTATAACAGCAGCATCCTACCTTTACTAACCTATGGTGCTTAAACATAAAGGTTAACGAAAAGCGTTCTACTTAAGCTGAGGCCAACGCAGATGGTCATGAAACAGAAAAAGCAGGTGTAACGTTAAAAGTTAGGAAGCGTGCAGAATAGGTCAGAGAAATAACTGAAGTTACAAACATTCTAATCGAAATTAAGAAGAAGAAATGTGGATGGGCAGGACATGTAGTTCGACGACAGGAAAACCGATGGTCTCTAGGAGTGACCAATTGGATTCCATTTGAAGGTAAGTGTAGCAGGGGGCGGCAGAAAATTAGCTGGGTAGATGAGATTAAGACATTTGCAGGGATTAAGTGGATGCAGCCAGCCCAAGACCAACATAATTGGAGAATAACGGGGAGGCCTCCGTCCTGCAGTTAGTATAGCCCTGCTGGTGATTATAATGATGATGCTAAATGCACAATTTCGGTCATCATACCTGAGCTCCGGCCTGATCATTCGGCCCTCGCTCTAGGCACCTTCCCCTTCAGACCTTACACCAGCAAATATCAATATATTTTCCAGAAGACTTGTGCCGTCCTCCTCGTCTTGGATGCCTACAAGGACATCTTAGACTTCGGTAACTGTCATTTCGGCCGAACTTCATTCGTGACCCACCGTATCTATACTATCCCTGCCATCCCGCCCTATCGCCGGGCGCATCGTGTATCCCTTTATAAGCAGAAAAGCATATCAATGATGTGGACAAGATGCTAGCGAACAACATTATCGAGCCTTGAAGAAGATCATGAGCATCACCTGTCGTCGTAGTGAATAAGAAAGACCACAGTTGGATTTTGCGTTGATTACCGCCGCATGAACGCAATCACCAAGAAAGACTTTACTCCTTTGTCCCGAAACGATGATGCACTCCACTGCCTAATTGGAACCAGCTATTTCTAATGAAGTGATCTCTGTTGGGGCTACTGGCAAATAATAGTGAACGAAGGTGATCGGGAAAAAACGCCTTTGTTACCTCTGACGGCCTGAACCAGTTCAAAGTTATGCCTTTTGGTCTCTGCAACGCTCCCGCTAACTTTGAGTGAATGATGCACTTTTAATGGCATTTGTGGCATCTGTAGAGATCTATACAGATCTCTACAGTAGCCAGTAGTGAGGACCGTAATTAGATTGGCGGTAGGGAGAAAGAGTCAGACGTTCCACCAGTGACGAAGGACTAGTCAAGAAAGCATTAGAAACCATGAAAAGGGGGGAAATCAGTTGGAAATGATAAGATAACTACAGATTTGTTGAAAGATGGGGGGGGGGGGTATCGTGCTAGAAAAACTGGCCACCCTGTATACGCAGTGCCTGGTATCATCGACGGTACCGGAACCATGAAAGCATGCAAACATTATCCTCATTCAATCAGAAAGGGGACTCTAAGGACCTTAAAAATTACAGACCAATCAGCTTACTGTCTGTTGTGTATAAGGTATTTACTAAGGTAATCGCTAATAGAATCAAGACAACCTTAGACTTCAATCAAGGAAAGTATCAAGCAGGTTTTCGGAAACGGTACTCTACTATTGATCATATCCATACCATCAACCAGGTGGTAGAAAATGACCGTGATATAACCAGCATTAATTGATTACGAAAAGGCATTTGACTCAGTTGAAACCTCGGCGGTGATGCAGGCATTGCGAAATCAGGTGGTAGACGAGCCGTACGTGAAAGTGGTAGAATATATATATAGTGGCTGCACAGCAACCATAGTTGTGCATAAAAAAGTAACAAAATTCCCATAAAGAAAGGTGTTAGGCAAGGATACACTATCTTCCCATTAATGTTCACAGCTTGCTTAGAGAACGTATTCAGAGACTTGGAATGGGAGCAGTTAGGGATAAAGTTAGATGGAGAATACCTCGGTAATCTGCGATTTGCTGATGACATTGCCTTGCTAAGTAACTCGGGGGATGAACTGCAAAAATTGATGGATGACCTAGACAGAAAAAGTAGAAAGGTAGGCTTAAAAATCTATAAGCAGAATACTAAGGTAATGTTGAACAACCTCGGGAAGGAACAACAGTTTACGTTAGGTAGCGAAGCACTGGAAGTAGTAGGTGAATATGTCTAGGTAGTAACCGCAGATCCGGATCATGAGAAGGAAATAACAAGAAGAATAAGATTGGGATGAAGCGCATTTGGCAAGCACTCGCAGATTAATTATAGCAGCTTACCGGTATTGCTCAAGAGGAAAGTATATAACAGTTGCATCTTGCCTGTACTCACCTATGGGGCCAAAAATTGGAGGCTAATCAAGAGGGTTCTACTTAACTTGAGGACAGCGCAGAGGGCTTTGGAACGAAAAATGATAGGGGTAACATTAAGAGATAGGAAGCGTGCAGAGTGGTTCAGAGAAATAACTCAAGTTACTGTTATTCTAGTGGAAACCCAGAAAAAGAAATTGGCCTGGGCAGGACATGTAGTGCGAAGAGAGAATAACCGATGGTCGCTGAGGGTAACAAACTGGATTCCAAAGGAAGGAAAGCGTAGCAGGGGGCGGCAGAAAGTTAGATGGGCGGATGAGGTTAAGAAGTTATCAGGGGTCAAGTGGATGTAGCTAGCACAGAGTCGGGTTAAGTGGAGAAATATGGGAGAGGCCTTCGCCCTGCAGTGGATACAGTCAGACTGATAATGATGATGATGATGATGATGATGTGGCTTCAAATGGATCACATGCTTATGCTAAATAGACGGCGTTGTAGTGTTATCGCCGGCATGCGAAACCCACCTCTATGTTTTTTTGTGATTGTTTTCCATCTTCCGCCATGCCGGCCTTCAGTTGTATAAAAACTATAGTTCCGGCCAATGCCATGCATATACATGTCCCTGGCCACTTGGTTCACACCACAGAATTGAAGTCTGTGCCTGATAGAGATCGGGCCGTCCATGATTTTCCCACTCTGCGTTACACCTGTATGCGGACTTCCTTCGACTTATCTTTTATTTCCGAAGGATTATTCACAACGTCGCCCACGTTACCCGTCCACTCAACTCTCTGCTCGAGAAGAAAGCGCCGTTTTTTAGGGCCCTGATGAAGCTCGTGCTTTTCAAGCGCTGATTTCGATCCTTACCACCCCACATATCCTTGCCCATTTTAACCCTTTTTGCAGCTACGGAACTTCTAGCAGATGCCGGTGGCCATAGTATTTCTGCGATCCCGGCGCCGTACTAGCATGGCCCCTCCCGTGTAACGCCCGATGCCAGCCTCCTGCTATCGCTCTGTGAGATTCAATTACAGAGCAGGAATGCCTTGAAATATTTTGGGCGTTAACTCAATTTCGCCTTTATATTGGGAGGCCCTTCAGCATAGTGACAGACCATCATGCCTTGTGTTTGCTATCGCCACTTGAGGACTCTTGCGAGCACTTAGGTTGCTCAGCTTTTCGTTTACAGGAATACATTGTACTATTGTCTACAAGTCGGACATATAACATCTACACGCTGAATGTCCCGCCATCCTCCTGAATTGCTAGACCGTACAGCTGACGACTACAGATTGTCCATCACGAACGTTCTGAACATCAGCCCAGACAGTCTTGACCCTTCCTTTCGATCCGTCTACTTATCGGTCAGCTGTTAAACGCTGACTCTAATCCTTTTGTGAGCATGTTCATGCTGCGTGAAGATACATTGCTCTGACGGAACATGCGGTCAGATGAGGCGGACATCTTGCTCGTCGTCCCAACTCATCTCTGCTCTACTGTTCTGGTCCAATTTCATTATGCTCGTACAGTAGGGCACCTAGGAGCGTCACGCAAGTATGATAACGTGCGCCGCAGGTTTTTCTGTCCTGGTCATTATCGCTGTGTTCGCCACTAGGTTGCAGCTTGGAACATGTGTCAACGCCGGAAGGAGCCGAAGGTTCAGCCTAGTGGCCAACTTCAACCCATCGACGTTCCCCTGACTCAATTTTCCGCATCGGCCTTGACGTCCTTGAGCCAATCCCGAAATTGACTTCCAGAAACAGATTGCTGCCGCCACTGAGAACACCAATCGGTTCTTTATCACGTGAGCTATCCCGACCAGCTGTGCCTCTGACGTCACTGATTTTCATTTTCACAACGTCATACTCCTTCATAGCGCTCCTCGTACATTGCTTACGAATGCAGGCCCCTGCATTCTTTAAAAAGTTGTTCACGACTCGCTGCGGAGATGCATTACCCACCACAATTTCATGGCCCCCTACTATGCCCAGACGAATGGCCTCGCTGAGCGCATCAACCAGACGCTTACGGACATGCTGTCCATGGAGTTGTTTGACAACTATCACGACTTAGGCGCCTAATTCCTATTTGTCACATTTAGTACAATTCGTCGCGTGTAGATACAAACGGCTACTCAGCCTTTTATTTTCTATTTGCCCATGAACACCTGCTGTGTTTCGACAGTTTGCTGCCTGTTGAATACAGAGTCAATTGTTATACTTCCGATATCATCGCACGCTCCAACGCCGCCAGAAACATTGCTGGGATCACCCCAGGGCTTCTCAGATGCGCCAAAACACCTTTAGGACTCCATGGCTCCCTCATCACCCCAGGGCTTCCCAGATGGGCCAAAACGCCGTTAGGACCCTCATGGCTCTCTCGTTACGTGGGCCCTTACGGCGTCTAGTAGCAACTGAGTGACGTGACCTACAAGATCAGACACATGTCTCTCACACTAGACCCCATTGCGCTACCCATTCAAACTGTCCCCGTCGCTCATCTGAAGCCCTACTGTTGCCACTCGTTGGTTGCAAGCAACGGAACTCTGCTTGTCCCGCAAGGGTGTGCTTAGTGTTATGTAGCCGAATTGTGTAGCCGAATTGTCGCGAGACGGCAAGGATTTTTGAGCGCTGTGTCAAACGATGACGATGCCGAGCTTAGGACTGGTGCGCTCGAGTGTATACTCGTTATCCGGAGGTGTTCCTGATATTTGAGTGTGAGAGTGTGAGCTTTGCCGCTCGAGAACGCCCCATAACAATATATACTATCCGCTAAACAGAGTAGGATGTTTTAATGGTCCATCACTTCTTTAGCAGAGAAACATCTACAGAACTTTATCAAAAATGTGAAAAATACTGTATTTATTGTCGTAAGGTGCGATTTTCTGTATTTTATTTGTATTTTCTAATCTTCTGTAGTTTATCTTCTACCTTTTTCAGTGCTCGGTAGCTTTGTAGTATCTCTCTGTTGCAACGACCGGAGAATCTGTTGTTACTACAGCAATTTTTCTTCTCAGAAGAGCTGCACTGCCATAACCCCCCTTAATTTTAATTACAACAACCGGAGATTTCCTCTGGAATTTTTATCTAGGCATTCAATTCACGAACAACAAAATGGTTAGGTTTTGCACTTACCTTCGTGGAAAAAGTGCTGCTTGTCTCAAAAAAGACATCATCGGTGAGGAGTCCATCTGCTCCTCCATTATAACGGCGTGTCATTAGAGACCAGTGCTGAGATATCAGGTAAGCGGGGTATATGGAACATATCTGGAGGAAGTAAATATAACAAAGGTTTGTTGACTATATCATGGCGTGTTAATTATTGTCAGTATGCAGTATTAGAAACTGTCGAAAACAGCATTGTGCACTAGCACACTGGTAAGAGAACGAGAGAAAGGTAATGAGCGTTGACTGACAGCACAACCCTCATCAGCCTAACTACACCGACTGCGTGGCAAAGGAATCTTCAATATTCCTCCAGTTAACCCGGTCGTATGCAATTCGCAACCACCTAATTCGCGGAAAGTTCATAATACCTCCTCTTTCCAAATAGTTTTCTCCCACTCCCTGGTACGTTTCCATGCCTTAGGATCGGGCCTGTCAAGCTTAGTGACCATCAACCGGCGTGCTGCCTCCACCATGAATTCCTAGTCCAAGACAATGTTTACTTCCTAGTTTCCGCTAAAATCGCAGTGGCTGGCGTTTGCTCTTTGACCCACTCTTCTTGCTTCCTCTGTAGAGTTGCGCTTATTATGTTCCTTTCCATAGTTGCTACGTTGCCATCAAACTAAATTTAACTCATTCGCTTAGCCTCCATTTACGATGCAGCTAATGTACCGTTCTCTCTTTAGGAAATTTGTCAAATGTTTTGCTATTTGAAACTGAAACACCTCACTGCTGCGTTGTTACCGCCTTCGCACAAACTGAACATGTTTTGTTGTCCCTTAAACATTTTATATAAGCTGACCCTGCGCGGACAATGACGCGCATTCCTGGGTACCTACACGCTTCACACAATTGTATCTTTCGTTCTTGTTATCTTTCGTATTGTTTGCTTCATTACAACATTGATACAACCTGAGCCTGTGCTGCTGACCATGTGTGGCGTCGTTGAAATTTTTATGCCGCCTGAATCTGCGCTCGACACCATGTGCATTATTGTCTGATGCCCGGGATTGATGCGAGCGCTGGTTCGCTTTCACGTCATTATTGTTCCAATGAACTCACATACTACCGAACCTCTGAGAGCTACGCTTCTAGTTGCATCCATTTCTGTTCTATCATGGACACAAATATGTGCGCCATGTTTCAAAGCCTCCTGCCACCATTTTTAGTTTTCTTTGAAACCCTTTCTTCCGAAGCTGAGATGTCTTGCCTTGCTGAGCAGGGCAATGCAATGGACTGCGATTAGGATATTCTAAGCAGTGTCATTCAATTTTGTCGTGAAATCTTTCTTTGTTGCAGGTAAAATGTAGAAGTCTGGCTTATGTCCGCATTGGGATCAGATTTAAATACAGATTTATTTTAAACAACTCTTGGTTGTCGAAGAGGTTACAAAAGAGAAACAAAAGTTGCCGACGACGCGTCCACCCTCTTTACCTCTCTCTCTAAGCAGGAGCAAATTAAAAAAAAATAAAGAAAACACAACATATAGCCAAAGTTGCACTGCATATAACACAGTATATAGAGACATCAAAAAAGCATATATTCACACAATACAGTATACAAAACGCTGCAAAAGCTGCGTTGGTGAGTTAACATGGTTACAAGGCATTGACATAAATGTGCACTTAACATTACGCCCGTAATTAATTTGTGCGTCTACTGTGGCATGATCGCAAGCACGCCACTCGTGCTGGTTGAAAATTGAGACAATGCTGGTAATTTGGAGAAACAACCTGAGGGCTGTGAGACATCAAAGCAACTCGCACGTTTAAGTGTAAATTCAGCTTATACTCGTGCAGGTTTCTCACCCAGGAAACCGCAGATGTTATTGTTGGAGGAAAAGCTCTCCTTACTTTTGCGAGATCAAGTGGTATATCCTCGCAGGAAGCCTGCGTAGCACCGTCAACCATGGTGTTACTGGGACAGCTCCTCGACTTCAGCGTCATGGATAGGGCCACGGACGCTCGGCGACTACTTAACGTCCTCAGAGGCCGAACCACGTCTTCATCGATGAGCACGCTCTGCGAAGTCGTTCAATCAGCTATCGTGAGATTAATAATTCATTGGCAAAACAATTAACGCTTTTATCTCCGAGTAATTGAGATGAATGCTGGAGCCGTTTCAACATTAAGGTATGCAGAGAACAACTTAAATTGATGAGTAGCTCTTTATTCAGTTTTTTTTCTTATTACACCTCAATTTCCCGTGCACTTGCGGTTATGTATTTGTTTCGTGGGAAAAAATGTTGACTTAATGATTTTCGCAGAGACTTGTATTGTGCCTAGAAATTAAAAGCGGTTTCGTGTCGCCTGATTCAAACTCGTTGCAATGAAAGACGAAAAGGAGTGTGTGCGGCTGATTGAAATTGAGAAAGAAATAAAATAATACAATAGACATTGCCGAAGATTGCTTCACAAATCGGTCGGGTGCGGCCATACTCGTTCTTTATTTTTCCCCTGTTTTCTACATTACTAATTTTCAGTATTTAGTAATGGTGCCTTGTATACCATACAAGGAAGACAATAGAGTGGCATGACAGCACTTCTGCTCTCCATTGGTGCCCTCAACGTCCTTCCCCAGGTGTAGGGTAGCCTACTGGGCATCGCCTGGTTAAACTCTTCGCTTTTCAGTTCCCTTTCTCTCTCCCTTGCTGTCTGTTTAAGTACTATTCAACTGCGACACTAAAATTTATTCCAAGCAGTCATTCGATGGGATCACTGAATCAAATGCAGTACAATATGGAGTATTGCAAACGGCTGTCCGCCCAAGTCAGCCCAATAAAGAGTTTCTTCACTGCACTCCAAGACTCTTCATTTTCGTCATCGACCTTGTCACCTTCATGTGACAGTATCATATATGCTCACTTATAAAACTATTGTAAACTTCAGAAAATTTCTAACAAATCAACCAAGATTAAACTTAGGGACTGCAGAAGCTGCTCAATTTTTCTCCGTGATTTAGTGTGTCTTTTTTGATTCTAGTGGTCGAGACGTTTTCACTGAGACATGGCGTCATTATTTAGCATAAAGTTGAATTTTTATCATGCTGACAGTTTAACAGTAGTCATAAAAAACGTACTTAGTTCGGTGCAATTATAGCCAAAGTAAGCAATTCATCGATATATAATCTTATGCTATTCCTGCGGGGTTCAGTTCAACTATTATTCATAAAGAAATAATTAAGAGTAATGAATCAGGCTCGTAATTTGCAAAGCTAAGATATAGCCGAAATACGCTCCCCGACGATATAACAATTTTGTTCAAAATTGCTATGTTGCACTTTGTTTCCATTCATTTGAAGGGGAGGAGCAGGGGCAAAAGCCCTAACTAAAGCTTGACATGGGCTTCTGCCCCTTACAAAACGGCAGTGCAGTTTAGCGGGTGACTACCGAAAGCTCTCCGTCTGCTCTAGGCTTTTTCATTGAACACAGTCCACCAAGTAATAAAATTATCGAGGGCACTCCAGAATCTGCACTAAAGAAATACGTAAGCATGAGTCTTGCTTGGTTTTCAGCGTGATAAGCGAGCGACATATACTGCGCCTTTACTATCCTGTAAACCAAATATAAAACACCGGAAAACTTTGATGCGTTCAACGGAACAGTGGTTGTGTGATGATATCATCAAGATGACTGACAACTCAGACATCAGCGCACAGATCAGATTTGCAGATGCTGCACACATCTCGCGCATGACTCTCACGCTAGGAATTTCGTTTTATGAGCCTGGAAAGGGTTCGCCTTAATAACAGAGCCATCACACGCATGCGACTGCACAAGCAACTGCTGTAGGACATGCCCCGCCTCTCCGCCTAGCTCTCAACTGGCAATTAGGCGATAGAACTTGTTCAAAGGAATTCTCAATGTGCGAATCAACTTGCACTAAGGAATTGTGACGACTAGTGGACCTGAGCGTGTCGGTCAGTGACTCATCGACAACCACCTGCAATCCCGACCTGTACAGGTATCTGACGGCTCGTGCACCTGCGCGTGCCGGTCAGTGACTTATGGACCACCACCTGCAATCTTGACCTGTGCACGTACAGGTGCCCCAAAAGTAATACGGAGCGCGCGAGCTGTGGCCGAACTGGAAAAAACTGCATGCCAACGCACTCTATCAGCAGATGCGCGGCAAAGAGCGAGGGGGCGTCGGCACATCCGGCTGACCCATCTCGATAACTTGATGCTCGCGTTATCGCCTCAAAGTGCGAAGCTGCGCTGCTAGCATCCCTGCCCACCAGAGGCGCTTTCCATACCGCACGGTTTGTTGTTCGTCCGTGCCGTGCAGAAATGTTTGCACTGTGTGCTTTATGCTTTGTCGAGAACTGCATTATCTTTGTCTACGTAACAGCCTCACTTGGCTGCGAGTTTGGGCGCTGATGAGCATAAACGTTCGTGCAACGCTTTGGGAAGTGCGGTGAAATTTTGTTTCGCTTTTAGTCAACGTATAAAATACAAAACACAATAGCATGCATTTGCTGTCTTTAATACAAATAGGTCCTCAATGGCATAGGAAGTGGGCTAATATTTCAAGACCGATTTATTCAACGCAAATTCATTTTGTTACACTGGAGAACAATAAGTTAACCATATAAAGGTAGAAATGAGTGGCAGAAAGGAAAGAGTTGTAAAAAATAACATCAAAATGTGCCATGTTATGCAAACTCAAGTTTCATAACCGGTAAAGCCCCCAGTGGGTTTACGACGTAAACGAAGAGCCGGAAGAGATTCGCACGAGAAGTCGACATAGCTTTCGGAGGTTTTTCCACATCTTCTTGATAGCCTCCCACCCAAATGTCATATGGACGAGTTCTACGGCTGATACGAGGTTGATTGCTTTCCAACGTTCACCAAACGACCTCACTTATGTTCGTATCAGCGTCCGTTGGCGTTCACTCCACAAACAGCACAGCCCGTTCTTCCAGCAAGACCTTTATGACTCGCACAATGTGGACGAGACCACAGTGTTACTGCTAGAAGAATACATTATCGTTAAAAGGGTCATCCAAGTCATATGGGACGAGATAGCGGCCAAGCGCCTCGCAGTAGCTGGCTTCGTTCATGATGTCATCTTGATAATTGATGAGAAGGCTAGACACCTTTTGCAAAAAAAAAACGCCCACAAGCACGCATTTATAAACGAACATTGTGGAAATTCCCATTCCACTAAAAATGTCGCCCAGAGTTCCACTGGATATTAGACGCGAAATTCTATGCGCTCGGGGTATATCGTAACGAGAAATATGCCGCAGGACTGGAAGGCCGATGACTGCAGTGAATCGCAAATGCAAGCTTACAGGGATGAAGGCGGCCGCCTTGGCGATGCTTTACGTCCAGGTCACGAGTGGTGCACTTCGGCTGAGCTGACAAACTGAACGTCGCTGCTGCAGTGCGGATCCTTTTCAGAGCGCAAACAAAATTCCAGATGTCCTCGGCCTAGACAAAAGTCTGGGCCCATTCGGAACCGTCTCCAGCAAGCCGGATTAAGTAGATATGTGGCGGCGCAGAAGACGTATTTGACGGCAATACAGAAGACACAGCGCCTAGCATTTGCTCGCACCGACGAGAAATGGACTGCGGATGACTGGCGACAAATCATATTTACAGATGAACCAACTTCTTCTTAAGATGAGACCAGCAGCGGCGTGTTTGGCGTCCTTGTAATTGCCGGCATGTCCGAATAAGATTGATTTGTGTGAAGTAAACAGCACAGCGTTCTAAACAACAGTAAGGCATGGGCAAGTAAAAGTAGAGAAATGAAACTGTTTTTCTTCGCTAGTCCTCTTGCAGCAATTGCTTGCACTCTATAAGCCGAAACATTTTTTCTCTTTCTCTGTGGCCTGATAATCATGGTTTTGAGGAGAATGCCTTTTTTTTTAATCACGAATTACGTAGGAGCCGGTCAGGGTATTATTATTTCGCACATAGATACCTGCCCGACTTCGCGACGCAGATAATCAGCAGTGGTCGTTGTGCCGTGAACGTCTGGGGGGCTGTGAGTTGAGGTCGTCTCTGCCCTCTTATTAGACTGCCATCAAAGTTTAACGGAGCCAGCTACTGCGATGTCCTCGACCACTATCTTGTCTCGTAATAGCTGGACAGGCCGTTTAAAGATGGAGCAATCCTCCTGCAGCAAGACTATAGCCCCATCTACACTGAGCGAGTTGTGAAAGTCTTGCTTGAAGTATAGCGTGTGTAACTATTCGAGTGGATTATAAAACGTGCCAATATGAACACCATTGAGAACGTTTAGGGAGCTTTGAAAAGTAATCTGTCTCGTATCAATCACCACATGGGTCCAGGTGTCCTCTGGGAGGCGAGAGTAACGGATACGTCGACTCTTTATATGAGTCCCTTCTTCGGCGTATGACCGATGTCATTAACGTAAGCGGGAGCTTCACTTGTTATTAAACCGTGAGTTTGCATAAAAATTGTCTTTAGAAGTTTTTTTAATCGTCTCCATCCTGTTGCCCTATTCTCCTTGCATATTTGAAGAATATAGCCGATCGCAGACGACTAAATGAGAGGGAACTTCGTTTTGTGTTTATCCTCTTTTTCTCTACTGTAATAAAGCAAATTTGTGCCGAGTGGAGTGATCCTTATATACTCCTACTTTTAAAGACAACACGAGCATGCTATTTTTGTTAATGCGCTTCCTTGAGCCAAAAAACGTTGACCACACATGCCAAAGCGATAGATGAGCGATTGTATTCTATAGCTCGCGCAAAAACTCGCAGAACACATGAGTCAGTTGGTTGTTCATCAGAATAAAAACAGCGCGAACTCTACGACGGACGCAGAAAGGGAACACGATCAGAAGACGACGACCCGTTGTTGGATCAACGCCTGTGTCTCGTTTTCCCTGTCTGCGTCCTTCGTGAATTTTGCTCGGTTTCATTGTCTCAAACTTTTCGCGAAGCGAAGAGCGAACCACGGTGGTTACGCAGGCTAAAAATAATGGCATTCCTGAGAAAGCAAAAAAAAGCGCGAGCTGCCGAACGCCAACTTTCCACACGGCACGGACAAGCAACAATCCCTTGCATGATGTATTGACAGTGCCCCTGGCGAGCTTTGATGGTAGCAGCGCAGCTTCGCTCGTGGCGGCGATAACGCGAGCATCAAGTTATCGAGATGGGTCAACCGGATGTGCCGGCGTACCCTCGCTCTTTGCCGCGCATCTGCTGATAGAGTGCGTTGGCATGCAGTTTTTTCCAGTTCGGCCACAGCTCGCGTGCTCCGTATTACTTTCGGGGCACCTGTACGCGAGGCGCCGGTCAGTGAATTATGGACTGCTCCTCACCTGTGAAAAGGGGTGGAGCGAAAGGGCTTAAAAAAAGGAGGCGAACGGGAGAGTGGGGACAGGATCGCAAGCAGCGATCGGGACGGGGGACAGCAGACGAGCAGGGTAGAAGACTAGGGCTGCGCCACGACTTGCGAGCCCAGTATCTAGCCGCCGTTAAAGGTTCGGCCCCTGTCATCCTGCCTCCTGCCCGGGAAAATCATCCCCCTTGTCAGCTGGAAACCAGGAAGCAGCGGCAGCCCTCGGCAATCCACTACGAGACCGAAATCCCTGAGCCCGGCGTCCAACTAATGACGAATTCCAGTCAGTGATCTAGAGGTGATTACTTGCTTTTTGTGTCACATTTACTCACTGCATACCGACGTTTCTACTCCCTTGATTAGCAGTCTGTTAATATAGGTCTACTATAACCCACACGTATTATTAGCATACAAAAGAGGCACAGCTACGTAATGGGAAATAGCATAAGGCATAACATAAGCCGTAAATAATGCTAGCGTCGCCTAGGGATAGTTTGTTTGACTCAGGGTCCAAGGGTCCCAACATCGATTCTCCTAACCCTCCCATCACAAAAAGGTGCTTTAGATGGCTTCTCCTGCCTCGCGGTCTTGTGGTGTCACATCACCCTACAACCGATCAGTGCACGGCATCTAACGACCACCTGAAAGAGGCATGCGCGCCATTGTTCCCTCAAAGCTCTGACACCGACATCGCCGACATCCAAGGATGTCGGCGATGTAAACATCCTAATTTGTTATACTATTCAAGCCGCGACAATCGACGCAGAAACGCAATGCCCCGTCTTTCGTCTTCACCAGAACGACTAGTGCTGCCCAGGGGCTCTTTGAAAGCTGCATGACGTCATCACTAAGCATTTATCAACTTGCTCACGGATGGTTTCGCGTTCTCACGGTGATACGCGGTAGGTGTTTTGGCGAAGAGGTCGGGCTTGTTCGTCCGTAATAATGCGATTCTTTGGCAATGGAGTTTGTCGCAACTTCGAGGTTTACGACAAGCACTCGCAGTAGCTGTGCGAATCTGGTCATGTCTGCACCGAGGTACTGCTGGCTTTGACGTCGAAAGTGGGCAGATTTCTTTGGGTAGGTGCTCGTCTGCGGGCTCACGACATCTCAGGCGTCTGCTAGCGCATCGAAGAAAGCGATCGTAGTGGCTCTGTTAAAGCCGGTATTTTTCGGTGCATTTCGTCACCAGCACCTGAGCTTGTCCTCCCCGGAAATGATCGGTGCCTGTTATGATTCCGAGACCTCGTTCCAACAGCAGCTGCGTTTCTTTCGACGATGCCTTCTGACGATTCGATTCCGCGCTGCCCGCGCAGACCACCACGCTTGATTGGGCGGCATGGTCAATTCTTCGTGTCGAAGATGCTTAGAGCGACAGGTTATGTGGCAGTGACACTGTCGTGTGAGACAAATAAGGAGGTTTGAAATGCACTGGAATAAACTCTTTATTGGGCTGACTTGCGCTCGCAAAAGGACTAAGCGATTAGGCAACAATAATAGCCAACGTGATCGCTGGTCGTCGAACAAAGTACACATAATTGATCTGTGCGCTACATTCACACTGATAAAGCCACATGCTAGCGGCTGTAACAAATACAGATTTGAACGGTATGCGGCAATATTACCAGAAATCAAGAATAATCTCGCGAGTATGGAAATAGATTAGGAATGCGCGTAGAGCCTGGGAACTAACCATAAACACATTAGCCTGCAGATGGCACATTTGGTTGAAAAAACAAACCCGGAAGCACAAAGAACAAGCCCAAATTTAAGCAACAAGCAACTAGAATTAACTACATCGGGAATTTACGAAACTATACAGAAACACCCTATGGAGGAGTGAGAATTTAAAACGTTAGCGCAACTCATCCGTACAAAAATTTTAGAAGTACAGGAGTCGAAGTGTTGGAAAGGTAGGAGACCTACTCGAAGTTGATGGATAAATGAAATTAAACCGGGGATCGAGCGAAGACGGATGGCTAACAGAGAACATAGGGAAGCCAAGGAAGCGCAGCTATCTTAAGAAGGTATAGAACGAAAATTGGAATCCTATCACCAAAAAAAAAAGGCTGGAAGTGGAGATAATAGTACAGAGTAAAATAATACAGCACACTGATCGCTGGGTGACCGAAGTCTGCAACTTAACTAAAGAGGCGGCAAAAAAATTCCTGAGCCATACAAGTTGCCTGGATATAGGATATATTACTTCGGTTATTACAGAATTGTTTAGGCACGAATGAAGAAACAGTATTAGACAGCGTGAATGAAAGCAGCTAACAATTGACAATTCTTAACTGTAAGAAGGAGCAGACAAATATTGCTGTGTGTATAACCACAGGATTGTGCGAAATTACAATCAAACTAATCAATGACCTTTGTCCAAGAAGTAAGGTCACATTTTTAAAGGCTTTGGAAACAATCATAACAAATAAAACTCCGGACCGCAGGCGACCGAGTAGGATGAATTTAATCCATAAAAGAAAAAGGGATAGGAACAACATTAAATCATTTAGACCGATACGATAACGTCGGTTACGAACAAGCTGGCACTGTAGGCAGTAAAATTAAAATTGTAGGCATGGATAGAAAGTAATAATGTGCTGAGCAAACTGCAGTACGTGTTCAAGAGTGGTAGGCGCCGAGATGATAGCATTTTTGTAATAACCCAAAGCATAGAAATAGCCAGGTCGGAATACATACCGCTGTATTTAGCCTTTCTGGACGTAAGAGGGGCATACGACAGTGTAAACAGGGAACCTGCGGAACATACTCAGATCTCAAGGCGTCAGTAAAGAAGCAGTTTAATTACTAAAGGTAATATAGAGACAAAGAATTAGAGGGTCTTTTAGATGTCTCTTAAGAGGAGAATGACGAAAGCCTATCCTTCCTATCCTATAATTTGACTCCCATCGCTAGCCTCTTGTCGGCATTCGTTGCAGTGCTAAATATAATTATAATTGGTTTACAGGAAAAGACAGGCGTAGTATCTATCACATTTTCTTCGGAAAGTGTGAGTTTGGACGGTACACCATCGCTCCTGCATCGTGGCGTTCCTTGGCGCGCGTTCAAGTGTGGCATTGCAGATGGCAGGACGCATCCCGCCTCGGCCGATCAGAACGGCGCCAAAGCGGGACAAACTTTACAGAAACGAGGACGAGCGCCGGTGGGGAGAGGTTGAACCCTCTAGTGGGGAGAGCGTGCAGCATTTATGCTGCATTTTTATTTTAAAGAATTCAGCACCTGGGTCCAAGATTATGGCCAACCCATCGGGGTTGGGTCTTATTATTCAACAGATTTGATTGGCTGCGTAATTGTGAGGCGGATCATGTGAAGCGACCTTTGTTTGTCGTTGCCATAAAAATGCAGCCATCAGGCCCGGTTGAGTAGTTCTGTCCAGTCGAGCACAACTGGCGACTCCGTGCTCGGCACGTAAGCTTTCCTCTGTGTGAGATGTTTTCTGCATGAAATGTACCCTTTTGCTAGGAATGTGGCAGCTCTGTGTGAGGCCACCAGTGTACATTCAGCTGTTTTTGTATATAATCTTTAAATATAGCTTCCCTCTTCGTTCAACATCAAACTGCCTGACTTGTCATATTATTCCTTCGTCTGTCGAATCACCCTTCTTAAGGCGACACCTATTCATCACTTGGACTAAAGCGAAAATGTTCGCTACCACAGCTGTTGATTGATTCACTGGTGACTGACCATGGTCAAAAACCAAATGACGTTTCGGGAGCGCTACGGCTCCCTTGTTCACAACAACAAGGGAGCCGTAGTGCTCCCCAAACGTCATTTGTTTTTTTACTATGGTGAGGGACCAGTTAATCATTCAAAAAACCATGAATCCTGACCAGATGATATGCCGTCAAACCATCGACAATACCACCGCTGTTGTTCATGATTTCTATGAGGAATATCGAAACAAGTATGCAAGAGAGCAACTTTGGTTCTAATCTCTCGTATAATCTAGGTCCAACGGACTTACAAAAAACGCTTCCAGTATTAACGTTCGAGGACGGTATTGTTCTATTAGTCAGTAGCCAGAAAGATTTACAAGCATTGGTTAATGTATGTGAACACGAGGGAGATTCAGTCGGCTTTACCTTCCGCATACTTAAGTCGGGTCTGATGGTATTCAACAACTTCTGTGGTAAAAAACTGACAATACATGAGAGGGAGATATCAAGATAACAGGTATGGATAAACAAAGGACAGGTATACAAAGATAAACATGAGCAAGCCACAAGGGCGAACGGATGCCGCGATAATGAAGCGCCGGACATTATGGTGATAAAACAGATATTAAGTACTTCAAGGTATTTAAAAAGGAATAATGGTACCAGATCCTGCCTTCGGGAATGCGGCTTTGTTCTTTAGGGCGGAGGTCCAGGCGGGGTTCGAAATAAATCAAACATCTGTGGGAAGGTTAGCACTTGGTGCCCAAAGCAACGCTACAAACGAAGCAGTACAGTGAGACATAGGCTGGTCATCTTTCGAGACCCTAGAGGCTCAAAACAAAATATTTTACGAAGAACGCCTCAGGAAAATGGACGACAATAAATTGCCAGCTAAATTATTTAAATACTTATATCGAAAGGGTATTGACCCACAGTGGCGGAAAAGAACCAGGCAACTAACCAGTAGACATGTAGGAAGGCAGGACGGAGAAATGAAGAATATCAATCGGCCGGTAAAGAACACAGGGGAAAATACTGGAATAATCCAATGGAAAAAAAGCTGACCCGAGACTTATATAGAAAATGAAAAACTCGTATTAAGAAGGAAACCTCCTATGATAATGTAAGAGGCAGCGGCCTTCTTTTTGAAGCTAGATCAGGATATTTTAGAACCCGAACCTACAGAAGGAAGTTCAATCAGGAAGATGAAACTTGTTCTATGTGAGGTAGATGCCCAAAACATTTAAACATCTTGTACTGGAGTGGCAGTATCCATCCAGATGTCGACGCGGGCATAGTCACTCTAGACGAGGCCCTGGGGTTTAGAGGTAACAAAGGAATCGCGTTTGGAAGATTTGTGGATAAATAGCAGGGAGGGTACGCATGTACGCTAAATCGAAATTAAACACGGGTATTTAAACATAGCCCGGGACTAAAAGGAATACATAGCATTCATTGATTACAAAAAAGTATTTGAGTCAGTTGAAACCTCGGCGGTGATGCAGGCATTGTGAAATCAGGGGGTAGACGAGCCGTACGTGAAAGTTCTGGAAGATATATATAGTCGCTGCACCGCAACCATAGTTCTGCATAAAGAGAGTAACAAAATTCCCATAAAGAAAGGAGTTAGGCAAGGAGACACAATCTCCCCAGTACTATTCACAGCTTGCTTAGAAGAAATATTCAGAGACTTGGAATGGGAGCAGCTAGGAATAAGAACAGATGGAGAATACCTCAGTAATCTGCTATTTGCTGATGACATTGCCTTGCTAAGCAACTCGGGGGATGAACCGCAAATAATGATTGATGACCTAGACAGGAAAAGTAGAAAGGGTGGCTTGAAAATCAATATGCAGAAGACTAAGGTAATGCTTAACAGCCTCGGGAAGGAACAGCAGTTTACATTAGGGAGCGAAGTACTGGAAGTAGTAGGCGAATATGTCTACTTAGGACAGGTAGTAACCGCAGATCCAGACCATGAAAAGGAAATAACGAGAAGAATAAGATTGGGATAGAGAGCATTCGGCAAGCACTCGCAGATTATAAGTAGCAGCTTACCGGTATCGCTCAAGAGGAAAGTATACAACAGTTGCATCTTACCTGTACTCACCTATGGGGCTGAAACGTGGAGGCTAACCAAGAGAGTTCTACTTAAGTTGAGGACAACCCAGAGGACTATGGAACAAAAAATGGTAGGGGTAACATTAAGCGATATGAAGCGTGCTGAGTGGGTCAGAGAAATAACTCAAGTTGCCGACATTCTAAGGGAAATTAAGAAGAAGAAATGGGCATGGGCAGGACATGTAGTGCGAAGAGAGGATAACCGATGGTGGCTCAGGGTAACAAACTGGATTCCAAGGGAAGAAAGCGTAGCAGGGGGCGGATGAGGTTAGGAGGATGAGGTTAGGAGGATGAAGTTAGGTAGGCGGATGAGGTTAAGAAATTCGCAGGGGTCAAGTGGATGCAGCTAGCACAGAACCGGGTTAAGTGGAGAAATATGGCAGAGGCCTTCACCCTGCAGTGGGTATAGTCAGGCTGATGATGATGGTGGTGATTAAAAGGAAAATCGTAAACGTTTGCAGATTCTACAAAAATGGAAATAATAAAAAAGAAAGATTGAGCAGGGGGATAACTATCACCAGCTCGTTTCAAAGGGAACGCTCCCTAAAATCTATCCACATGAACTCTGGGACAATGGGATGTACCAAGGAGGGATGCTTCCTCCATGCTATCCTCGCTTACGCCTCTGAGAAAGATATGTTTTCTGCGAAGCAAGAAGCTCCAGTCAATTTTTTTCTTGCTGGATATACTACTCACCATGGACTTTTCTTGTACCTTTCTACTTAAAGGGTAGAGCGAAAGTGCTTTTCGCTGTAATGAAGACTAACAGAACGGTGTCTAAAGCTTAGAGGTTTGACCTCTATAACGATTCCTCTAACTTAAGCTTGCATTGAAACTAAGATGGAAGACTAAAATAAGAATGAAATCTTCTTCGACCCTTGGATCTCGTTTTATACACGCCGCCCCTAGTCTACGGAGACAATTTCCGAAAGAGTGTGAGAGGTGTGAGTGTGGGGGTTTCATGATCGAAAGAGGAAAGTTTAGGCACTGTGCCTGAATGTTATTGGGGCGCCATCACCACTGCCAAAATTAAGAAAGAAAAGATCAAAGACCGAGGAGGAGAGGGTCAGGATACGTTCTGGCTAAAGCAGCGGCTGTCTGCCTGTGTTGCTCCTGGAACTTGCGCAGCATACGTACCTCACGGTCTATTTCTGAACATTGTGCCTCTGGCACGTGGTATTCTGCAGTTGACATGACCGGTCACTGAATGGGCGACAGTATCTCTTATCCGACCTATTTGATGTCACTTCTCTTTGCGAGAGCTTATTTAAACGTTTTCGACGTTAGCGGTGACGCGCTAATATGTGGTTTGACCGTATACATTGGCGTATGAGCCGAGTGAATTAAACCAGCGTTCACAAGGATAGCGCGCCTGGTCCTTCGCGTCAGTCTTCGGGCGCTGAAATACAGTGCGTCAAGCGGCATGACAAACAGCGGCCGGCCACAACGTCTTCTGCAACTACGGTCTGCGAAGATACACTGCCCCAAACCAGTGCTCTCACGCGTTATTAGGTTTTTCGCACGGTAAATATTTGCCATTTTTCCTTTCACTTTTGTTTTCTTTTATAATCAGTTTTCTGGTGATTATGAGTTTGTTTCACTGAAAATGGAAACACATTTCCCCTGTGACTTGCATGGCTTAATTTGTATGCATAACTAAACTAGCTGCTCACTTTTCCACTTTTGTTCGCTTATTAGTCAAACGAGGCCTTCGAATCTGACATTGTTGGTGTCATAGGCAGTGCAAACAAATTATCGCACAACTGCCAAGCTATCAGATCAAGTTGCACGTCACAATATCGGTAAAACAGGACAAACGCAGGAGAACCCACTTCCGCTGCTACGGTCGATGATTACCAAATTGCTTCACAGATCAGCACGGAAAAGCGTGTCAACGCTTTCTTTGGCATCAGTGGTTTCTGCCGCTCTTAGTACGTATCTAATTACCAGCCCACCATTTTTTTTTACATTTGTTGGTTACCGAACAGACCATGTGATGTTTATGCAAAGCGGCTTATGCAGCACGCAGTTGCGAATATTTTCGGTGCGGTTGCCAACGAGAGACGCAGAAACACAAAGGTGCAGAAGCAGATAAGGATCCCAAACCGAATTCCGAGTAGATACAATCTGAATAAGCAATGCTTTCGTATATGTACTAATAGTTTTAGCATATTTCGTGAATTTTTCGGCCTGCAGCTAACAATGACCGTGAATGAGCAACAATTGAAGTGGTGGCTCATTGGAGCATATACTTCACTCACACATAATGAAATTCGTGCAGTCCATAAACTTCTTCCATATCAGTCAGCACAGGTTTTTAAAAACCCTATCCTGTTATACCCAAGTAGCATTATTCACTAACGACATCAGCTCTACCTTGGACACTAACACACCAGTGAATGCGCTGTTTTTAGAAGTTGAAAAGGTTTTTGAGAAAGTTGCCATAAACTCTCATAAACTCATAAACAGAAACTCTCACGACTAAACTTAAACCCACTAGTATTTGAATGGATTCAAAATTTTTTGACTAATCGCCAAAAGTTCATGTGGGCCAATAACCACGCATCTTCTCTGCCCCCAGGCACTTCTGGCGTACCGAAAGGTACTCTTTTAGGACTCTTACTACTTCTTATATACATTAATGATCCTCATAATAACCTGTCTTCTACCATTTCCTTGTTCGCAGACGACTGCGTAATCTACAGAGAAATAACAAACAGCATGGACTCATATAAACTTCAGTGTGATTTAAAACTTGTTGAAACATGGTGCACTAATTGGTAGTGCAGATAAATATAAGCAAAACTATTCTAGTCTCATTTCACCGTCGTGCATCATATCACACCGAAAACTATACCTTATGTGGTGACCAAATATTGCATGCAACTACATCTAAATACCTCGGCATTTTATTTACTCAAGATCTTACCTGGACATCTCACATAAATAACATTAGTAACGAAGCTAACCGTGCTTTAGGTTATCTTAGGCGAACACTACGATTTGCTCCGCCTCACGTAAAACTGTCCATTAATTTAACCTTAGTCAGCCCCAAACTAGCACAAGCTTGCTCGATGTGGGAGCCACACCAAACTAACCTTACAAAACAGCTCGAATCTGTCCAAAACAGTGCGCTTAGAATTGCGTTTTCAGACTATTCATATCACAGAAATGTTTCATCATTAAAAAACAAAGCTAATTCTGCAAACCTTGCATCCCGCCGTAAAACCACCAGGCTCTGCTCTTTCACAAACTCTATCACTCACCCCTGCGCAATGTCGTTATCACCCCTGCGCATCGCCACCCAGCCGGAATCAACCATCAACAATCCGTCCAACCCCATCGTGCATCTACGTCAGCTCATCTGTAGTCATTTTTTGTTCTGACAGCAAAAAATCGGAACTGTTTGCCTGAAGAAGCTGTGGCTCATCTCGACAACCCGCGCTTCAATTCATAAATTGTAAATGTAATAACGATGTCAGCCGACCCCTCATGTAATGCCTCTCGCTGGCCTTTCAGATACTAAAAAAACTAAAAAAATTTTTTGATTGACATTTCAGTGAAAATTTGGCATTTATAAGATATATTCATGAATTCCGAATAGATGTATGGAAAGTAAATACGATCTTTCGAATTGCACAGCGCACTCTCAGTTCTAAAAGAAAACAGCTGAAATGCAATGAAATTATAATTTTCGTAAAGTGGATCAGTTTTCATGGACTCACCATTCAGTGCAGTGCAGCAAACAATAAGCTTGAGCTTTATCAACAGCTACCAAATAACAATAGGCACTTCGCCCTTAAGAATGGCAAATTTTGCTATAGTAATCTTGGTCAGTTGCTAAGCTGGCTACATTTTAAACCTATCTTCGGTCACTACATACGATGGAAAATAATATGGCATTGGTCGCACGCATCTGCAGTGCACAACGTATCAGGCCTTTTGATTAGTTATATAGGCACCTTGCTTGCAATCTGCTCCTCTTTTGATGCCGATATTCAATGGGCGCTGTCCATCGTACACTAATTAGCCATTAGGATGCACGCGGAAGAACTTCAGTGAAACTGGCATAAAAAAAGGCGTATTCAGAAGCGATCGAAGCTTCTTTTTCTGACACCCTATTCTTACTGATAGCGCATTGCTGAGTACCTGGCGAATGTCTTATTTTTTGGCTCCAGTAAAGATCAACAAGTTTATTAGAGAGCGGGCTGGAAACCATGAGTAAAAAGGCGACCTTTACCACCAATTGGACAGTAAAGAGCACTGCGTCACCGGGGTAACTCACCAAGTTTTCTTGATGTAGCTTCTTCAAATAAAAATTGTCAAAGTAGGGATGCGTGAAGGTGCGGCTTAGGCCAGATACTCGGTACACGAAGGTAACTGAAGGCTTGCTGCGTGAAGAAAATTCATACGCGTGGTGTTAGTAAACAACACCAGCCACGTTTATCCCAAACTGCGGCCCCCAATGCAATGTACACAACCGAAAGCGTTTGATTGTGCATGTTACTTGTGTGCTCATCTGGATAGTGCTTCTAAAAAAAAGGTAAGCTAGCATCAAATGCCTGTGTAATTCGGAACATACGACTAGAACGAAAGCACAAGACGCTTTTAGTCCCTTCGTGCTGGGTGGCGTGAAAAAATGCCAAGAAAAGTCCAAGGGGGCCCTTAAATCTTGGTTTGCGTAATGCGAAAGTATTTCTGTCACTACGACCTCTATCACTATACACGAGACTTGGGCACGAGATGAACTGAGCCGCTAAAAATGCAACGCTTACCTGGCAATACGGATCAAGGCATCCCTGAATGATTGTTTGTCTCCAGTGTACGCATAGTAACTGAGGAGGGCATGGTACGGTTCGATTTCATCGGAGATTACCTATAGAAGAAACACAAATAGGAAATTCTTAAGTATGGTAATACATTCGAGACTCTTCTTGCCATGTGGAAACACGCTTGCTGACGTTTGAGGCAAAACATATTACGCGGCAATAATGACTCTGAGGAACTCTGGTGCTGCGTAGTTACTTGCAAACACAACATCCACACAAAAGATTACAGCAAGACGTTCACCCCGATGATACGCGCACTATCAACTGGCTGTTATTTGTGATAAGAATGTTCACGAAAACCAAGGTGCTGGCTCTGGCACTAGACGCTTTAAAAAGGGAGATTATTGAAGCATTTAAGATTATTTTGGGTCAAGAAAGGGAATGCGGGAGTGTTCCATCTGTGGCGCTCAGCAGGAAGGGACACTGCTTCGTTCGGACAATATGACGAAGATAGAAGCAATTTTCTATTTGCCTTGAGAATGTTTCCTTCGCATTTTTTTCCTGAATTTTTCGTTTTCTTCTTCTTATTGCACCCTTACGTATTTTTGTTATGTTTTCTTCGTCTGCGACAGTATTGGCAGTTTTTTTATATATGCACGATTACAAGGAGCAGCAGTGCTAAGAAAGAATATGTTCATATGTTTGAAGCTCTGAAACATCTGAGACTGAAACAATAAACTATAATCCAGTTATGCTCAGGAAAACATTTTAGGAAACATTGCTGCTTATTTTACTCGGACTTCTGATTTCACTTCCGTCCTTGTGTACCAAGCGTGAGATCCAATTGTAAACAACTGTATCTCTTTGCGTGCTTCTTTAAACGTCTCTCGTCTTAATGCCATGCTTGAACTTGTTTAACTGCGACCGTGTTGTCGGTCTCCACATTGCGAGATAACAAGAAGTCCACGTTATTGCTGCTTCTTGTTATTGTTATTGTTATTGTTATAACAATTATTATAACAATTGTTATAACAATTATTATTATATTATAACAATTATTATAACAGTTATTATAACGTGGATTCTTGTTATTGTTATAACAAGAATCCACGTTATTGCTGCTTCGAACTAGTCTGTAGCTTACCTGTGTACATATTTGAAATGCACGAAAGTCGCTCTTTTTCTTGTCCGCAAGAAAGTATGAACGCCAGAATTTAAATTCCAAATTATGAAATACGACATGGTGGCCGCCACCAAAGCATGATTTAGAACAGCATGGAGCATAGAGCTCATTAATCTGTAATTTCCAGGCAAAAATAAATCTGAACTGGAGATGCGTAAACAATTCATTCCTGAACAATTTATCACATAGCCCGCATCTATAGTGAGGAAGATTGGCTTCAGTGAAACTCAGGACTAGCGCTTACTCAGTAACCATGAAGGGTATTGTCCGATACCTAAGATGCAATTAGTCTCTTTCATGATATACTGCATATGAGTGTCCGTTCTAAAGAGTACACGCCTGCCCAAAATAAACTACCATTGAGGCCAGAGCGATGAAGAATTCCACACCGTCACCAGTTATTTTCAAAGCTTTAAACTGTATACCAGAATACGCTGCAATCGAACCAAAACCGAATCGCGCGTGCTCCCAAACGTATAGGCTCCACTACCCAAATGCACACTTCAAGCGTCATCTAAATTTGCACTACCGAAACGACGGGAAATGCATTTGTGCTACGCAAAACAATCGGGCTTCGTAATCTCTGAATGTGTAGACTTGCCCCTGTCATTATTCTGCAAGTAAAAGAACTCATCTGGGCCACACCGCGTTGTTTACGGATGGGATAACGACCATAGGGAAAGACGCACCTGAATGTTTGAGTGCTGAGCGTCATTCTCGATGTGTGTCGAGTGATGGGCCATTGCTGAATGTTTACCTGCATATTTTACTACCACACAATAAAAATAGCGACATGCGTCATAAAAGGTTGGATGTTCTTCACCATCCTCATCATCAGCCTGACTATATATCCACTGCAGGGCGAAGGCCTCTCTCATATTTCTACACCTAATCCGGTTCTGTGCCAGCTGCATCCACTTCACCCCTGCGAACTTAACCTCATCCGTCCACCTAGCTTTCTGCCGCCACCTGCTATGCTTTCCTTCCACTGGAATCCAGTTTGTTACCCTTAGCGACCACCGGTTATTCCCTCTTCGCACTACATGTTCTGCCCATGCCCATTTCGTCTTCTTGATTTCCACCAGAATGTCAGTAACTTGAGTTATTTCTCTTACCCACAAGGCGCGCTTCCTATCTTTTAATGTTACCTCTACCATTTTTCGTTGCATAGCACTCTGCGTTGTCCTCAACGTAAGTAGAGCCCGCTTGGTCAGCCTCCATGTTTCAGTCGCCTGACCCATATCTTCCCACAACCACCTCGTGTCGCATACCGAAAGTCGCGAAATTTGCATGACTTGCTAACTTCATCTAAAATGACTAGCACTCTTTCAACTGGCTGCCGCCCTTGCCAAAAAGCCACGTTGTTGGGTGTGCGATCATATGACCACCACTACAGTTGTGAAAAGCAAAGCATCAGACTTTTACTGTAAAATAAAATGTAATTTCACTCGCGACAGTAGCAATGTCATCTATCTGCTCCTTCCTGTGTGTGCAAACTCCAGTACATGGGACAGACTGAACTGCCGTTCAGGTTATGGTTCAATAAACCCAGATCACATGCTAAAAGCTTGACTAACCTTCCACTTTCCAAACATGTCGCTATGAAAACCCAGGAAAAATATATTTTTTTTTCCCAAGAAGCGTGATTAGTAATAAAGTGTAGGTGCATGACTGTGTTTATGTTTCTACATAATTTTGCTTTTAATACAAAAGAGTGCTCCAGTAAACTTGATTTGAACTTTTTACATGTCAGCTTATAAAAACATCTTTTTCTGCATGTTTCACCAGATTCTACTCAACGTGTATTGAATTTTGCATATTTTTGGGTAAAAGATGATTACATAACTTGTGCATGATTCTTGGTTATATCTTAAAAGACGCAATACTCGTTAATCATTGCCTTCTGCGCATGTGAGTGGTTATTTTGTGTGCAATTGGTTTGTATCTGCATGTTATGCCACAAATGCACTTCATGAGCGCCACACGCGCCATTACGAAATGATGTAACCTTTTTGACAATGCATTATTTGTGGTTGTACGCGCATTTTATTCTATTGTCATTACAGTGTAACTACTTGTCACATGTCCTTGGATAGTGCATGTATCTAAGCTGAAAGCATAGGATGCTTTTCGCATTCCTTGACGAAGGCAGGGCCCCGGCCAAACCGTCGGAAATAAACAATTGTTTTCGTCTGTGCGCCACTGCCTCCTCTTATACATATTTCTGGATCCTGGAAGACTTTTATAAAACATATATATATATATATATATATATATATATATATATATATATATACATATACATATATACATATATATACATCGTTATGATATCCCCAAACAAAATACCAGTCCTAAAGAGCCTCCCTACCTCCTCTTTGAACCTTGTACTCTCCTAGACACACTAAAGCGGCCCACGTAAATGGCATGAGGTTGTGAATATAGCCGGCTTAGCTGAATCGAAAAGTCCTCTCTAACTTGCAGAGTAATCTGCCCAAAGGTCTATGAAAGTTTTCACCCCTGCGTGCACTCGCACCAGGTTGCAAGGCGCTTTCGCGGCTGGTGCAAAATATTATGGCATATTTGAGGCACCCAATGCTTGATTAGGGCTCATAATTTACTCATCACATTTTAAAAATCTGGTTCGGTCCTAACCTAGGAGGCATACGAGCAGCCATTTGAGCGCATTTTTTTTGTAATGTTTGTTTTCTTTCCGTGCATTATGTAATAGCTGTGGTGAAACAAATAATTTTAACGCTGCGCAAACTATAAGCAAATCGCAATCTGAACGATTCCTTTCCAGTACTGCGTATTTTAGCTGCTAGGGGAAGGCGCAATGTTTAGGTTCTTAGCAATGTATGAAACTTGGTTTGGTTCGGTGTGCGGGGTTTAACGTACCAAAGCGACTCAGGCAATCTGTCAAACATAAAAATGATTATGCACGCATGCGTGAATGCCTGCCTACACCCCGCATAATATTTTAGTATTAGTAAAGGTCTTGACTGACTTGCACAAAAATGATAAATACCTTGAAGGATGGTTTAATTTCTTAGTTGTCCACATAGATTCATAATCGAGACATAACTGTGTGCCTCGAGTAAAGCCAACAAGATCAGGTGACCAAACCTGGTCTGTTACGTTGCAATTGAACGGTGTGCATGGCTGACCAGCCCGCACCTTTACCACAGAAATAATTAAAATATAAAAAACAATCTTACAAACTTTGACTAGCACAAATCAGGAACACGTAACCTCCATACCGAGAGCGCTCTGGCGCTATCAGTAGCCGCGCGAGCGAAACTACGGCTTTGCAACTGCCAAACTATTTGGTAAAGGGTATCCGCCGTGCTTGCGCTTTTGGTTGCTTTGAAATCTTTGCGGCTGGCTGTTCGTCAAACTGTATAGTCGATTACAGCCTCACGGCACGCGTTCTGCACATCTCGCGCTGGCAAAGACAAATGCAGTGTTCACAAGTGGAACGAATTATTCGGCTAATTCATACTAATTTTGTGTAATAATAATGCTACCCTGACTTTTCCAATCTGATTTCCGCACCCAATTAATTGTTATGTACAAGCTGTTGTAGCGGCGGACAGAGTGACGGAGCCGGTTCTGTGGCGAAAAGAAGAGTGCTTTATGTTCGCAAACACAGAATTATATGGCGGCAGTCTGCCTTATTGCGTAACTCAAACGAACCAATCACATTTGACAAATGTTCGTACACAGCTTCATATCACTAGTGAAACACTTGCAGTGCGCAATATATATTTGTCTTCTTATCTGTTCGAGTCTGCACATCA
Organism: Amblyomma maculatum; assembly: GCF_055883805.1. Classification (NCBI taxonomy): domain Eukaryota; kingdom Metazoa; phylum Arthropoda; class Arachnida; order Ixodida; family Ixodidae; genus Amblyomma; species Amblyomma maculatum. The sequence continues at coordinate 199,980,002 of NC_139345.1, forward strand.
CAACTAATGATATTTTGCGTGACCGACTGGTGTCTCTATCATAAGTGAATGGGAACCCGACGCGACGAAGGTGGTTGAAGAAAAAAATGCCACTGCCTCGGTAGCTTCAGTTTCGGCTGATCCGATAATAATAACTAGTTCTACACGGCTGAAAAAAAATGAGACATCGGGAAATCAATACAAATGCGACGTGTTTGCTCGCACTTTCGGCTTGCCGTCTCTTTCTGAAGTTCGGGCTGGGACAATTGTTTGCAGACACCTCGCGAAGGTAAATATATATTGCGGACTGCAATGCATATTGATGGGCGTTCAGAGTAAACCAGAAACGCTACAGCCAGAGTATTTGTGCATTACCGTGCACAACCCCGAATACTTCTCTCCACTTTTGAACTAGGTACTTCCCCCTGCTATCGCCAAATGTGTCTATGAGACTGGAATTCACTTTCGGTGGTTTTACGATAAGCCAGTCACGAAAATTTCTAAGAAACGTCGGAAGCGAAAGCGCTACATATACTCGTGCGCACCTCGTGTGGCAGCCCAGAACAAGCATTTGGCTGCGGTGCCTACAGAATCGCCATCGCGCTTTCAAAACAGTGGCATTCAATTTATCTCCCATGTATTCGTCCATACACACGTAATCGTCGTTGTGTATATACAACGATTATCCCATCCACTGTTGGAGGAGTCTTCAGGATACATTCATAAAGGAAGTCTTCGTCATTCAAGACCCCCTTCAACCCAAATCCGCTAATGGATAGGTAGCACTACTAGTTTCCTTGTCCACAGTGTTTGACTTGTCCCTTTAGATATCCTGTATCGAGAGTTAAAAACAGTATAAATTGGGATACTCTCCATCCTAAGCCCAAGCAGAAAGAAGAATAACCGACCACCTGACATATTTTTGTGCATTATGTCAGCACTTATGAAAGTGTCAGTTGCTTAGACGACCTACGACAGTTAAAACACTGATAAACACCCAGTATCAATCGGATCACACGAGTCTCGTCCCCGATGGATTGGTTTGCTCCGTACGGTCATGACATTTCATTAAACCTCGTGTTAGCTGCGTAATGACTGCGGAGCCCTGAAATATGGAGCGCGACCAGATGCCGGAAGAGGGAGGGGGCAGGTATATTTCAAACATAGCAGAGACGCTAGCCAATAATCAAAGATTGTAAACGTATGGTCCAGCTAATAGCAGGTGGTCCTTGTTCGCATTGAGGAAATAAAATCAGTAGTGGGTCGTTCCAAATATAGGCTGGAGTAATTGCAGACAAAAGCGTGCGTAATCGAATTAAGTCTTGGCATGCTGTTATTGAAATCAGTGTGATCGTGTGAATGATAAAAAATCTGAGACAAAGGCGTGAGGCTCAAATCAGCCATTGAGAGCTACAGAATAATCTCATTTATCTTTGAAACTAGATGAAAAGCCCTTTTGAAAGGCAGTGCATAACATTATTGTTCGCAGAAGCCAATAGCCAAGCTAGTGAATATGCACTCCATGTAGGTAACGTCGAACTCATATACCCAAAATGAAATGGTATTTCGAATGATGCGCTCAAATTATGGGATAGCACAATTTCTTTTAAATGTTCCAGCATGGTTAAACACTACTTAGAGGCAATGAAATATGCATAAACTAGAGCATACGCCAATTCCGATTTAAACACGTTAAGTGCAAGCGTGCGGGTCACGTTCACTCTGCTTAAAAACGAGCGAAGACACTGGCAAGTCCGATTCACCTCACGCAGTTATTCTGCGTACGCGTATGAGTAGCCGCTTTTCCCCAACTTTTTCTTCAGAAGATTCTATATTAGACGTTTTGAGAATACGCGACGTTCGGTCAGCAGTAATCTCACGGACGATAACTTCTACGCGACGGGTGAATTGCAAACATTGTCTGGGTGGAGGCATTTATTTAGGAATTTTGATGCCCCACATTTTGTATAATGCAGAGACTCTGGTTCAACTGATTATAAAAAAAACGGCTCAGGGTACCTGTGCGTCATCCAATAGTTGCGGCAGGTCGATGTCTTCCAGAATACCATCATTGAACACCAGGCCATGGGCACCCATGTTCACCACAAGCTGCACCAGGCCCCGCAGCACGACTGGAGGGCCAAACCGACTGGATTCCCAGTGGAGCACTCCTCGATTTACAAGAATAAGCAAAGCCTTGGTGGATCCCCGAATCTTCTCCGCCACTTCCCTTTCCTGCGCCACTGGAACGGGAGGGGCGTGTGGTAAGCTCTGAGCATATTGTTACGGGAAATATTCACTGTAAGGCACTTTTCCACACCACTGAGGATGATCACAGCTACCACAGCACAGCACTTGCACAGCACAGCACTCGTCTGCGTCTTCTTCTTCTCGGAGTCTGTCGCACTTCTTTTTCGTCAGCACGGCCAGCGAATACCACTCAGTAACACTACCCCCCCTCGGGAAAAGCACAGTCCCGGTGCGTTCTACGTTTGTGAAACAGAACGTGCATAATAAGGCTTTAAGCGGGACACATGCACTATTTCAGAGGATGGCGCTCTGGACGAGGATTTTGGAGGCACAGATTCAACTTCGTATGTGACGTCTGTCACGGGGCGCAAAACTCGGTAAGGGCCTGTGTAACGGGGCAAAAGTTTTTCACACAAGCCCACGCGACGGCACGGGAGCCACAGCAAGACGAGTGACCCAGGACTGTAGTGGACATCACGGTGGCGACTGTCGTACCGGAACTTTTGAGAGTCTTGGGATGCAGAGAGCCTGGCATGAGCTATCTGGCGGGCATCATGAGCGCGGGCTACGGCATCACTGGCGTAAGTACTGGTGGCGTCTGCCGCGGGTAGTGATGTGTCGAAGGGCAGTAACGGGTGTCGGCCAAATAACAGATAAAATGGGGAGTATCCAGCGGTAGAATGGACTGATGAATTGTAGGCGAATGTCACGAAGGGTAAATGAACGTCCCAATCCCGGTGGTCGTCAGACACATACATGGACAGCATGTCTGTGAGGGTACGGTTTAGGCGTTCGGTGAGGCCGTTGGTCTGGGGGTGATAGGCTGTGGTGAATTTGTGACGGACGGAGCACGAACGGAGAATTTCGTCAACTACTCGCGACAGAAAGCAGCGACCACGGTCAGTTAGTAGCTCACGAGGGGCACCATGATGTAGAATCACGTTTTCTAGGAGGAAGTCAGCGACGTCTGTGGCGCAGCTGGTCGGGATGGCTCTGGTAATAGCATACCGCGTAGCATAATCGGTGGCGACGGCGATCCATTTGTTCCCTGAGGCGGAAACTGGAAATGGCCCAAGAAGGTCAACACCTACGCGGGAAAACGGGTCAGTGGGTATGGGGATCGGCTGCAAATGGCCTGAAGGCAAAATTGTGGGTTTCTTTCGACGCTGACACAATTCACATGCAGCAATGTATTGCTGGACGGAGCGATAGAGCCCCGGCCAGTAGAAGCGTCGGCGCAGGCTGTCGTATGTGCGAGAGACACCCAGGTGGCCAGCTGTTGGAGCATCATGAAACTGGTCAAGGATGGTGGAACGCAGATGTTGAGGAACGACGAGCAAAAGGTCTGCGCCGTCTGGTCGCATATTGCGTCGGTATAGGGTGTTCTCGTGGAGTACATATAAGGCAAGAGATGGATCAGGTCGGTCGCAGGTCAGACGGAGGATAATGGAATGGAGTAAAGGATCTAAGTGTTGTTCGTCGGCAATGTTAGAAAAGGCCGACACAGACAAGACACATGCGTCATCGTCAGAGTCGGTAGGGCTAGGGGAGTCGACGGGATGACGGGACAAGCAGTCTGCATCTTGGTGAAGCCGGCCGGACTTGTACACGACGGAAAATGTATACTCTTGTAATCGAAGCGCCCAGCGCCCCAAACGGCCTGTAGGATCTTTGAGGGAGGAAAGCCAACACAAGGCATGATGGTCTGTTATAACAGTAAAATGCCGGCCAAACAAATAAGGGCGGAATTTTGTAATAGCCCAAACAAGTGCCAGGCACTCTCGCTCTGTGATAGAGTAATTTTGTTCGGACGTAGATAAGAGGCGGCTGGCATACGCAATCACCCTTGTGTGGCCGTGTTGTCGCTGGGCAAGTATAGCTCCAATGCCGTGGCCACTTGCGTCGGTGCGGAGTTCAGTATTGGCAGATGGGTTGAAATGGGCCAAGATGGGTGGAGTTGTGAGAGCAGCAATAAGTTCCGAGAAAGCTGTAACTTGTTCAGGCCCCCAGGAGAATGAAACGTCTTTCTTTAGGAGATTGGTGAGAGGACGAGCTAGCGCTGCAAAATTCGGGACGAATCGTCGGAAATAAGAACATAGGCCAATAAAGCTTCGAACATCGCTGGATGAACGTGGAGTGGGAAATTCTCTGACGGCACGAATCTTGTCAGGGTCAGGCTGAACGCCGGCAGCATGAACCAAGTGACCAAGGACTTTGATTTGTCGGTGACCAAAGCTGCACTTTTTGGAGTTTAGTTGCAGTCCCGCGCGGCGAAAAAGCGCTAGGATTGTAGAAAGGCGACGAAGATGGCTTTCAAATGTAGACGAGAAAACTATTACATCGTCAAGATAACACAAACAAGTGGTCCACTTGAAGCCTCGGAGCAAAGAGTCCATCATACGTTCGAAGGTTGCTGGGGCATTGCAAAGGCCAAAAGGCATGACTTTGAATTGATAAAGGCCGTCAGGGGTGATAAACGCTGTTTTTTCACGGTCTCTCTCGTCGACAGAGATCTGCCAGTAGCCGGAACGAAGGTCGATGGACGAAAAGTAGCTGGCGCCGTGCAAAGTATCAAGCGCGTCGTCTATACGCGGAAGAGGATACACATCTTTTCTGGTTATCTTATTTAAATGACGATAGTCGACGCAGAATCTCCAACTGTTATCTTTCTTTTTGACCAATACAACAGGGGATGCCCAGGGGCTGCTGGAAGGCTCAATTATGTCGTTCGCCAACATTTTGTCGACCTCTGTTTGGATGACACGTCGCTCGGCAAGCGAAACACGATAGGGCCGCCTGTGAATAGGACTGGCGTCACCGGTGTCAATGCGGTGACTGACAACTGTGGTTTGACCCAATGGGCGGGTACCGAAGTCAAAAAGGTCACTGTAGGCAAGCAAAAGCTGTTTTAACTCTGCGGCGAATTGAGGCTGGAGATCAGCTGCAATCATGCTTTTAACAGGATCAGTTCGCGATGTAGAGGACGAGGGAGGTGTTGCAGGGACGGCATTTGGATTATCGGTAGTCAGAGCTGAAATGGCACAATCGGTCATCGGCGACAGGTCTGCTAGTGAAATTCCCTCGGGCAGAACCTGAGTTGATAAGCTGAAGTTAAGGACCGGGAGGGTGGTACGGTTCTGGGAGATATGCACAATCAGATGAGGAAGGGTGACGTGCCGCTGCAAGATAACATCAGTAATGGGACACGCGAGATAGTCGCCGTCTGGGACGGGTGGGAATGGTGACATAGGGATGTAGACGGCAGCTTCAGGAGGAAGGCGGCAGAACTGTGCTGATCGAAGGCGGGGTGAGCAGGAGGGGTCTTCAGAGCAGAGCGGAAGGTCCAAGCGAAGTAGGCCGGTAGAGCAGTCAATGAGGGCAGAGTGGGCTGTTAAAAAGTCAATGCCAAGGATAACGTCGTGGGGGCATTCTTGAAGGACGGTGAACAACACTGGAGCATGACGACCACCAATGGTAACTCGCGCTGTGCACATGCCAACTACGGCAGCAGGGCTTCCATTGGCGACGCGAACTGTGGGCGAGACGGCTGGAGTAAGGACTTTTTTGAGGCGACGGCGAAATGAGGAACTGAGAACGGACAGTTGGGCGCCGGTATCAATGAGAGCAGAAACGGGAACACCATCCACAAGGACGTCGATGCGATTATTTTGTAGGGCAGGGGTCAGCAGAGGTTTTTCAGTCCGGGTCACAAATGCAGCGTCACCTCCGGGAGCTGCATTGGCTAGTTTTCCGGTATGTGGCTGGAATAAGACGGGGACAAACGGCGGCGAGGAAGAGGAGAACGCGAGCGTCGGGTCTGCGGGGATGGTGAACGGTTGGCATCACGAGCAGGGACACCGGGGTCAACAGTGGTCTGGTCTGGGCGAGGTGAGGTATAGCGAGGGGCATAGTCTCCGCGGCGGTCGACGTAGGTGAATTGACGAGATGGCGTGTACCAACGGCTACGGCAGTGACGGGAAATGTGGCCAACTCGGGAACAAGTAAAGCAGATGGGACGATTGTCATGGGTACGCCACTCATTCGGATTGCGGTACCGATATCGGGGCGAGAAACCGGCGGTAGGTGAGGCGGCTGCAATTACTGGAGGGGCAGGTCCTGAATCCACGGTGTCGGTGCGGCAGGTAGAAGGAAGACCCATATTGGCAACCTCTTGGCGAACAACAGCCTGAATGAGTGATATGGTAGCCAAGGTATTGTCGTGGGTAGGCGAGAGTGAAGCTGCAGGAGTCATTGCCTCCAGCTCTTGGCGGACGATGCGGGTCAGAGTAGTGTCATTAGTTGGCGGTCGAGGAGGCGGAAGATCGACACAGGAAGAGCTGGCAGCCGTGTTCGGTAGACGGTCGAAACGATGCGATATGCGTCTCTGTTTCGCTTGTTCGAAACGTCGGCACACTTGTAGTACAGAGTCCACGGTGGAACAATCCCTGCATAAAAGGAGGTTGAAAGCATCGTCGGCAATGCCTTTTACTATGTGGCCAACTTTATCCTCCTCAGGCATGGCGTGGTCGACTTTGCGGCACAGGGATAGGACGTCCTGTATATAAGTGATGTAAGACTCTGTAGACGTTTGCGCGCGAGAAGCCAGCGCCTTTTTCGCGGCAAGGTGACGGCCAATGGGCTTTCCGAAGAGGTCGTGTAGCTTCTGCTTACAGATTTCCCAAGATGTGAGGTCCTCTTCATGGGTCTCAAACCACACCCGCGCTGTCCCAGTCAAGTAAAAGATGATATTAGCAAGCATAAGTGTAGGATCCCACCTGTTGTGCTTGCTGACTCGTTCGTATAGAGCCAGCCAGTCGTCGACATCGACGTCGTCGGTCCCACAGAAGGTTCCGGGGTCACGGGGATGGGCCATGACGACAGCAGGTGCGGCGGCAGTAGATGTAGCGGCGTCAGTTGTCATAGTGGTGGTAATAATGCGTCGGCCGCTGCGGAGATCCAGCTTGTGACGGGGATCGAAAGATTGACCTCCACCAAGTGATGTTACGGGAAATATTCACTGTAAGGCACTTTTCCACACCACTGAGGATGATCACAGCTACCACAGCACAGCACTTGCACAGCACAGCACTCGTCTGCGTCTTCTTCTTCTCGGAGTCTGTCGCACTTCTTTTTCGTCAGCACGGCCAGCGAATACCACTCAGTAACAATATAAACACACATACAGGGAGTGACACCGTCGCTGCACCATAGTATTCACGACTCTAATGAACGAGAGGGAGCGCTGCGAAGTCGAGCCAGTGCCACGCTGGGCAACATGGCGAAAATATTGAGGACCGCGTCTAGGTCGTCGCTTCAGAATGTATTCATCGGTTCCTTGCTGATGGCGAAAATTCGTGGTACTTTGTGAATGATGGTCGCGTTTTTGATGGTTAGCGCTTCACCCTAATCTGTACGAAGTGAACAAGAGACTATCAGACCGATATTCCTGCGCCAGCGTCGCTGGAGATGACGAAAAATATGATTTCAGAAAAAAATATGCTTCTGCACATTTCCCGGGCTAATAACTGAAGCATGGTATAAAGGGCGATAGAAATGTACCTTGCAGCTGCGTATTGTTTTTTTTTCCTCTGCTGTGCAAAACTCTATTCTTAAAGCATCACATAGTTTTTGGTAATGAGCTGAATCAATTTTTTCTAAAATTTTAATTACTAATTATTCATTTGTTGAAATATTTTACTAATATGCAAATTCTATAAACCATAGTGCTCTTTCATTTACCACAAGACATTTTGATCAGTTTTATTGACTTTTTTGAACAGTAAAGTTGAAAGGCCTGCCGTCTATATCTACCCACTTCTATTGACCTTCCCAGGCTGAAGACCTTGCGCAGGATCCAGCAAAAAGACCGCCACGTGCCGGTATGTGGAGCATGCGGCCCAGAGGGTGACAGAAAAATAATCGAACCTATGACGCTCAGAATCTCTTGATTGGCTCTGATTTTAAAAAGTCCCGTTCACTGCAAATACCGCACATACCGTCTTTAACAGGTTGAAAACTTCGCTCCGCAGCCGCATAGTAGATGCCTAAAGGCACTCCAAAGAATAAAACATATTAAAATACTACAGAAAGGCGCCCTTTAACGTATAAAGAATTAGAGCTTGCTGGTAACATAGTGCTGTGTTGCATGACTAATAAACAACGCCTGTTTCTCGCCAGCTCTTTGCGGACTGTGAAGCTGCAATCTGCGAAAATACATATATGCAAAAATCACATCAGATACTTATACTGATTAATTTCGCTTAAGTTCACTCCTTTATTTCTCTTTCAAAAATGAAAGAAGGACTAGTGACAAAAGGCGATTCCTTTCTCGAATCCTGAGAAGTAAACCTTTTTGCGTACCCTAATCACTATTTATTAATCCACAAACAAACATTGCATATGAATTTCGTACCAATATAGGAAAAGCTAAAAACACGCAGCTGAGATGCGCTAAATAGGCATCACTTCGCACCAGCTCTCAATTGGGTACTCTGATGATTGCATTATCTATTTCTCATTTTAAGTGTATTGCGAGGGGCAATTTACGTTTTATAGATAAAATTTTCAGTGAAGCTGGTAGATTTTAAAATTATGGAGCACTTTGAAAGGTAGCTGAAACGTTTAACTGAACGCCGTCTCAAACAGGTGTCGTTCTCCTTTGCAGTGATTAGTATTATGTGAATTTGTGCTCTGATGGTGCTGCGTTACAAGACTTGCAGAAGAGAGCTATTACGAGCTGGTTGGCACATGTTGAAGAAGGTAATAAAACCGCGAGGCAAGACGGGACACGTCAAGGACACACACATGCGCTAACTAGCAACCAAACAGTTTAATGCTACAGTGAGACTGCATATAGAGCAAACAATATGAGAAAACACGAAAAGGAAACCGCGCAACCACATTACAACTTTAAATGGTGCAACATCTGTAATTTAGATACTCATGTTCCTCGGGGATTAAGGTACCAACGGGCTGCTGATTAAGGTGTCTCCTTGCCTTGCTATATTGGAAGCATCATGAATGAGCAACTGGGTTTCATCTTTATGTGAGCGTTGATAGTGGATGCCGCTACCATCGCCTATATTACGCTTTCTTCTGCTTCACTGCCGCGTACACCTGTGTCCAGATCCCTCGAGGACAACACAAAAGCTACCTCTCGGTCCGCCAGGCGGCAGCCGGTTTCTGCTCCCACCTTTCCGTTAAAATGGCTGCCATCTCGTTGCAATTATTTGCCAATGCCTGCTTCAAGCATTTCTATGTTTATTTCTGCTACTTCTGACATTTTCTCCAAGCTTGAGTGCATGTGTTACTAAGTGCTTTATTTTACAAAGTCACGTGGCACTGCCGTGTCATTATGAATGGATAGCCACGTGGTATAGATACATAAGCCTATGTATATTGTTACTAACACGACGAAGCGGGCAGTGAAGCGGGCGGAGTGCTCGCGCTAGGCCCGCTGGCCATTAAAGCATATTTCGTCATAATGTCATCACGTCGTTCTGTTTATGTTAGGGTATGAAATTAGGGTGTTTCAGTGTAAAACAGCGGGTAAGGAACAAGTAATCACTGAAATTTCATAAAGTTAGCATATTAATCGGTTCGTCACAAACATATACATAATTCTAATCATTATAACCCGTCCGTGGAACATTGGATGCATCAAGAGTGTCAGTCTGAGTTGCGCCATTGGGCCCATGGGGCGACTGGCAGTAATTTTCGCGATGAAGTGCAAGCAAATCGAGGTGCTCTCACCTGAAATGGTCTCAACAATCGCAATGTGCGGGTAGATGGGATGTGGTCGAGCACCTTTAATGCCGAATGACACAATGAAGAAGTCGCAGGAGTCTGGCATGTTGACTAAGAGAAACTGGTGAACTCCAGTCTGGCAGAGGAGGCCGGTTAAATCTGCCAATGCCAACGGAGAAAGGCAAAATGTTACTGCTGAGTAATCTCGCGTTATTTTTTCTGCGCTTCCGGTACACAGGGATAGTGCCTTTGAGCGGCCCAGTTTAAAAACGACAGGTTGGGCATAGGGTCTATGTTATTATTAACGGGAACGCAGCAGCTATATACCCTCGACAATGCAATGTGTCCGGCTTTCTTACTATCGCAACTGAACTAGGTATCGTAGAATTGGCGTCATAGAGCCTCACATTATAATGAGTGCTGAAAGCGGCATTTTCGAGGATATTGGAGAGCGTCTGGGTAGTCTTAGTAAGTCCGGCATGATTGGGGGGGGACCTTGACCTTGGAAGCAAGAAACATCGAGAAAACAAGGCGATGGCAAAACGAGGGGGAAGATAAACGACTTCAGGGAAAGCAGAAATTTGTTAGAAAAAACGTAGTGGACAGAAAAGCAAAATAGAAAAAGCAGAAACAAATTGAAAAAGGGGAAATATACTTATAAAATGAAGTGAAAGGAACAGTGGGTAAAAATTTATCTCCGACAATTTAATATCACTTTAAGGGTATGACACGATAGCTTAGGGTACGGGACGACATATGAGGCCCACCGCGGCCTAGAAGTGGCGTTCCTGACTTCATGTGCAAGAGAACTGCAAGGTAACCTTTTATCACGCGTTATTAACCCATATGAGCAAAAGAGCTGCAGATCATCCCAACTTTATATGTCGTGGTCTCCTTATGTGGCAAAACAGTCGCAGAATCATTGCTCGGCTATGTGAGCTGCCGCCTGCCAGTGCACTGATTTTTCTCTCATAGCACCGACGCGGACGCAAGATATTCTGAGCAGCACGAGTTTTAAACCTATCAGGCTGAAACGACAAAGCGTTAACATGAACCAAAACATCTCACACCAAAACAACAGACACCCATTGATGCTAACAACTATAAGAAAAAAAATATTAAGGAAATAGAAAAAAACAAAACACGAAGCAATTTAGCGATGTTAAAAAAAGTGCAAGTACATGCACGACGACTAAGCGGCAAGGCAGTATGTCCACATGGCGGGGCATGTCCATGGCTCCCACAAATTCTGCGTAAGGTGCCTACGACTGCACAGTACTTGACAGAGACAGCAATTAAGTCTTCCGCATAATAATTTTAGGCCTACCTTTCTGCTTTTCACGTCTAAGTAATCAATCATAATTTGCAAATCGTTCCCTGTGTTCTCATCAAGTTAATGTCATCAACGAATCGTAGGTTAGTGAGGTATTCCCCATAGACCTTTATCCCTGTCTGGTTCCATCATATGCCCCTGAATACTTCCCCTAAGCAAGCTATTGATAGTACTGGTCAGATAAGCAAAAGGGTACAGCACACAAAAAGATAAGGACAAGAAGTGAATACCACAAGCGCTCAATTGCTGGCAGATACAAAAGATTTGAAGAGGAGCCGCAACCAGCTGGCACTTGAGATGGCCGAGGCGTTCTGTATAAAGAAAAGTGAAGTTTCCGCGAGTGACCCACCAATTAGATTGTGTTAGAATGAAGGCAGGTTTTTAGACTGCGCTTAGTGGGTGACTTGACAGGTTGAAGCTATTTAACTCACTTCTGGTGAAGGTGCTCACTTCTGGTCCTTGTCTTTTTTTACGCAGTACCCCTTTACTAATCATGATTGACGACTCGCCCAACAACGCTCTGTCTTAAAGTACTTGGCATATCGTGCCTTCTTGCCTAACTTTTTTCCTTTTGATGATTTTATTACTTTATTTATGCAGAACTTTGGTCCCTGTGCAGTCACTATAGATATCTTCCAGCGCTTTCACGTATGGACCATCTACGCCATGATTTCGCGATACCTGTATGACTGTACAGGTTTCGATTGAGTCAAATGATGTTTGCAATAAATGAATGTTATGTGTAGGGGTGGATTATAATCCGAGCATTTTCCTATCATCTGATTGATAGTATACCATAATCTATATATAGTATTGTATGCTTTCCGAAATCCGGCTTGATCCTTTGGTTGGTTGAAGTCTAAGGTTGCCCTCATTCTAATTTTCATTTTGTTTACCTTCGCTACGGCACCTTTTTGTGTGCGTTTTCACTCCCACTTTCCTACCTGCACTTACGGAGTGGTGGTGTGCAGGGCAGAAAGTGTGGCAGATTTGCGCCTTTACTTTCTAACATTTTCTAACACGCAACCCATAACGTGAATTTGACGAAATGAATATAATCGATAAGAACCCCAATCATTTCGTATGCTACTAATTAGACAAGAATTGTTCGACTTCAACAGCGTTCCACTAAGCTTCAAACTGCTCTCGGCTCGCCGAACGACTAATTCTTTAAAGCTTATGCCTTCTATTATTATCATCTAAAATTAGAAATCGCAGCCTAATTCTAAAGCCTTATTTCGTCCCTACGCGCGATTTTATTTAGTTGCTTCTAATACCTCAAAACATATAAGGCAGAAGGGTTTTTTACATGAGGGGTTGGCACGACAGGATTAAAAAAAATTGTTCAGTGGAGGTGTCAGCGCGAGGTGTAAGGTGTCAAGGATGATCTCAGCGCGAAATCACTCTAGTCGATGGCTGTCATTACAAAAAATCAGAGGGGTTAACGTTGCTGAACCCGATGTCGGACGACAGCGCTGTTGACATAAAACCTATTGTTGGTTTTTAGTTTTAGTTTACTTATTTTTTCATGCTGTAAGGATCACAAACATAGCCTTGTGACTGAACCTGGTGTGGCTTCAATGTTTATTAAAAAAACTGTAAACTGGTCTAGAGAAAAGGTAATACTTAGTACCTCTCCCATTCCAGTATCTGTCCCACTTCTGAGTGGGATTGATACTGACCCGTAAGTAAAAAGAGGTAGGGAGTGAAAGCAAGAAGAAAGAGCTGCCATAATTGATGATTCCGCAATAATTTTCACCAGCTGGGGATCTTTGATCTGCACTGACATTACATAACTACCACACCGTGTTTCGATGGAAAACACAAAGGTGACTGTATGCTGTATGATGTAAGTGCTCGTTAAAGGTCCCCAGATGGTCGAACTTATTACGTACTCGCGCTGGGCTACCGTAGGCTCACTCTCCTTTCGTTGTCCTCCCGTGTATGTAGTACAGTGCATGCGTGCGTATATACAAGTACCTATGTGTGTGGAAGACAATAAATTCCCTCTACTCCTTAGCTCCACTACAGAGTCTCATACATTACTTACGATTCAGCTTTGCCCCTACCTTACGGCAGGGGTCTGGTATCCTGACAGAACGCGCGAAACTTTATTTCACGTGGTAGTCTCTGTTGATATGCGATTATTTCGCGCTGTTGCCATACCAACCCCCATTTATAATTCTCGAAATGATGTCTCCTTGACGCAAGTGAGCATTACAGCTTACGCTCTAACTGGAGCCGAGAAGCGCTGTGGAGGAAAAACGACACCGGTAAGCCTCATGGAACCCGATATCCGGTAAAATCGGCGTAATGGCTGGAGTGCTAGGTGAGAAGGCGTAATAAAAATTATGAAATATAGTAGCAGATATTTTACGGCTCGCTTATAAGCGTGAAAGACAATCTTTAATTTTCAGATTAATGACGCTAGTACCGCGAGCTTAGTCAGTGAAAATAAATCAAGCTACAGGGTTTCCGGTTGATGGTTTCTTTCCGCGTGTCCTGAATGTTTGAACTTTTTGCCCAGCCATCTTCGTTCTCTTCCTTCATTCATAATGGGAGCGTAGCGCTTTGAAGGCAAGGAGAAAAAAGAGTGGACAGCACGTGCAGTGTCTTCAAAGCGCTGTATTTCCATCATGATTAACGAACTCACCGAGCAACCATTCTCATTTTCCTATTGTAAGGGACCGACGGGCACCAGATTAGCGCGGGTCCCGATGGAACGCTGAGGCGAAAGCTCTCGAAACGACAGGCGGGTCTTGACAAGAACGCTCTGTTCTTTTCTTTCCTTTTTTTGGGTACACCCGGTTGAACGCGCTGTCTCGACCACGCGGGGGCAGGTGAGACGCTCATTCATGAAGCGCCCAATGGAAGGACGTGACCCGAGGAGTTTTGCCTTACCTTTTTTGGTTATGAGAGAGAGGGTTTAGTCATCTTAAAGTTGAAGGGGGTGCTGGACATCAGAACCAACCAATACTGTCGATGTTTTGTGGTGATTGGTTGTGACGGAATTTAGGGCTGGACCTAAGGGAGTTAAACCAAGCGCGAGGGCACGATCCGGCGTTCCGGGAGAGGTTTTGATGCTCTGCATCGTCGGCTATGCCGAGGTGGGAATATTTCCCTTTTTGCCGGTTCCATCTTACATCTCTGTCGTAAATGTTGTCAATGTCTGCTGTGTGTATAAATATTCAGTTTTGTTTCTTCTCGTCAACCGCTGCCTTCAAGTCTTCACTCATACCGTCTATGACGGGACGCCTCTGGCGAAAAAAAAAAAACATCCGCTGAACCACATTACCGTCTCTGACGGCGCACCACTGGTGCACAGAGAAGGACCACCATTTGGGAACTTTACTGGAGCAGTCGACAGGATGTCTTTACGGGCCAAGTAGAGACAAAATAAGGCAGCGGAGAGGACGGAGGAGGTGCAGGCGGCGAGAAGCGGCAGCAAAGGAGACCAGAAGAGAGGTCGCAGCAGAGACTACAAGACGGACCAGGAACGCTGCACTGAAGCTGATCAGGAAGAAGCAGTGGGTCGAGTCCATAACTTGCTGATCACCAACGGGTGGAAGCAAGGCGTCGCCTCCCGCAGAAAAGGAGCCGGTGCCAGACGTCGGACGGCTAGCGGCCACCTATCGTGAGAGCGGAGCAACAGGAGGAGCAGCTACCTACAGGCGACAGCGGTGCTACACTGCAGTAGTAAGTCCTCTCCTCTCTTCGAACCGGCGCGAGTGCTACTGTCCGAATAAGGCTTTAGAGGTGCATGGAAACACGCTTCGCTTATGAGAATCCAGACAGGCGAAAACAGCAAGCAATGAGCGACGAAGAGAACAATGGGGCGCGAGACGCCGATCCAGGGGCGCGGCACCCAATCAGTACGGAGCCGGGCGCGCTGGGAAGCCAGATAGAGAGACAGATCGTGCTCGCCAGAGAGCAGCGGCTTGCCGCAGAACGACAAATTGAACTCGCAAAAATTCAGGCCATGCAGTGGAGAGGCGCTGGAGAGGGCTTGGATTCTACGGACGCGTGGGACGCGCACGCCGAGGTGAGACGCTTTTCAAAGCTACTCGCAGGAGCATTTCCAAAATTTCCGACGGACGCCGAGGAGTGGTTTGAGTCCACTGAGAACACGCTTCAGGTGTACGACGTCCCAAGAGGCCGATGGGGTCAAATAATTTTCCCATTGATAGCAGAAAAAGTACACTTTCTTTCTACGCGGCTGACACCATCTCAGCATAAACATTATGACGCGCTCAAAAGGATGGTGCTTGAAGAGCTAAAGCTTTCGACGGGCGAATGCCTAAACAGATTTCGAGGGTAAGAAAAGAGGGAAAATGAGGGGTGGAGACCTTTCGTCACATGCCTACAAAGTTACATTTGTACCTAGAGTCGCGAGGAGTCAAAACCCTAGAAGGGCTAACCAAATTGCTGGTGGCGGACCAGGTAAAATGTCATTTTTCAGACGAGGCGCTTAAGTACGTAATCCTTCAAGAAGGAAAGAGATGGGTGAAGGCACCCGAGATGGCTTCACTCCTACAAACGTTTGAAGAGGCTGAGGGCAAAAACAGCGCCGGGAAGAAATCGGAGCTGAGTAGAGGCCAGGGCGCTAGCGGAAGAGCAGTCACGCAATTGAGAGAACCAAGACGCTCTAAACCTCAGGTGCTGAACGCTAGATCTCGGTCCAAAGGCTGTTTTAGGTGCGGATCTACAGAACATCTAAAGGTTGCCCACATAACCAAAACCAAACCCATGAAAAGGCCCCCAACACGAACGGGGACAACCTTTCTGCAAGGGTCACAATGGCAGACGCATCAAGCGTGCGTAGTGAGCTCACACCTTTGACCCTTTATTGTAGGGACGAGAAAATCAGTGCTATTCTCGACACGGGGGCCGAGATTACAGTCGTAAGGGAGAGTGTTGTGCCAACCGGGTTGACGCAGCCCCACGGGTCGATAAACCTGGTTTCTTCCTTCGGTAAACAGGTAAAAGCTAAGCTCGCGCTGGTACCGCTAACTATGCGTAACGACACAGGGGTTTTTGCTGAGGTGGCGGAAGCCGTGCCAGTGCTCTGCGCCATCACTGATAAGCTGGTGGCGCAAACAGATTCTCTGTTGTCCCAAGAGGCGTGGGAATCCCTGAAGGAGGCAGGCGGATTCAAAGGAGTCGTAGCTCCCGGGGGCAAGGAAGCCACGACCTACACAGACGAAGCCGCGACTGATACAGAGGAAGCCGCGACCGGCATAGCGACGGAGGAGGCAGAGCGCACCACGGAGCAGACCGAAAGGGCCATAATTGCGGTAATTTCGGTACAACAGACAGAAGCAGACTCACAAGAGGTGGCACCGGCCGAGGTCACTGCGGGCGACACGGGGAAAAGCCAAGCGGAAATGTTTCGGGAGCAACAGCGAGCAGACGCAACTTTGGAAAGGGCATGGAAGGACGCGCATGCATGCAAGGGAGGTATGTCAGTATGGTAGAAGGGTTCCTTTATCACGCGGACAGGTTGATGGGACAACCAGTATCACAACTTGTTCTACCTAAATCTAAGCGGGAGGAGGTCCTACAGATGGCCCACGAATCGAGTTGGGGAGGTCACTTAGGATTTCGTAAGACTAAGGCTAGAATAAAATATAGTTTCTTTTGGCCAGGGATTGAGGAGGACGTGAGACGCCACTGCAATAGTTGCAGAGTTGCCAGATGAGATCGGACTTATGCAGGGCGGACAACATACCCATTCAACCACTGGTGAGACCCCGCTATCCGTTTGAACAGGTGAACGTCGACGTAATCGGGCCGCTTGAGCCTTCGTCGGGGAGGGGTCACAGGCATGCGTTGTGCATCATCGATCTGTGCACTCGCTGGCCTGAGGTGGTATACCTAGGCTCAATCAGCGCAAAAGCTACCGGCGACGCCCTCCTGACGGTGTTCAGCCGGACTGGTGTGCAGGAAATAGTCGTATCTGACTGCGGCACAAACTTCACCGCCGAGCTCACCAAAGTTTATCTGACAAGGCTAGGCTGTTCGCCGAGGTTTTCAACCCCAGGCCACCCGCAGAACAATGGGGCAGTTGAACGGTTCAACAGAACTTTTAAGAACATGCTTTATCATGTGATACAAAAGGAAGGTAGGAATTGGTACAGGTATGTCCCTTTTCTTCTGTGAGCCTACAGGGAAGTGCCCAACGATACTACGGGGGTGGCTCCCTTCCAGCTGCTTTACGGTCGACAACCGACAGGCCCGTTAGGTGTTATGAAGCGGGCGTGGACAGGCGAAGTAAACGTGCCCCCGACCCTTGCGACATCCCCCTCGGAGTACCTGAAGCAGTTGCAAACGCATTTAAGGCAAGCAGCCGAGACAGCTGAGTTGATTAGCGAGAAACAACAGAACGCGTATGCCCGCCAGTTTAATAAGCGGACTTCCAATAAAAGTTTCGAGGTGAGAGAAGAGGTGTTGGTCTTCGACGACCACTCACGGGGAAAATGCTCCCAAAATGGAAGGGGCCGGGAGCGGTTACGGGCCGGTATAGGGACCACTCATATTTTGTCGAAATGCCCGAAGGTAGCCGAAAGCTATTTCATGCCAGTAAGCTCCGGGCCTACCATAGTAGGGCAATGGCGTTGAGCGTCATGTTCGGGGAGGACGGTTCTTTCAGGGAGGTAGAATGCACACCTCGGCTGCCGGTTCGCCGAACAGATCCTAAGCTGTTCCCCGCGGACATGAGTGCCCACCTGCAGAGCAAAGTGCGAGAGCAGATCGTGAGGATATTCGGAGACTATCAAGACTTGTTTGACGGCAAGCCTGGAGTAGCCAATGTAAAGCAACATGACATCATCCTGGAAAGAGGCTTCACGCCAAAAGCATTGCGCATGTACCGGGTGCTAGCGAGCTTAAGAGGGGAAGCGGGCAAACAGGTAGATGAACTGCTGAGCCTTGGCTTAATCTCCCCGCTCGAAAGCCCACATGCTCATCCCGTCGTCTGCGTATCCAAACAAGATGGGAGCATACGGTTATGCGTGGACTTTCGCGTGTTGAACACGGGTACGGTGGCGGACGCCTACCCGATGAGTCCGCCACCGTACCCGAGAACTGATAATGCAAGTAGGCAGGGCACGTTTTATCACCCGTACCCCCGTACCGCGAGAACTGATAATGCAAGTAGGCAGGGCATGTTTTATCACGTTGCTCGACCTACGAAGGGGGTACAGGCAAATGCCGATGGCCCCCTCCGCCCAGCTCATAATAGCGTTCGTGTGTCACCGAGGACAGTTCGCGTGGAAAGTGATGCCCTTCGGGCTAAAGAACGCAGCGCGAACGTTTCAGAGGGCGATGGACAACCTCTTGCGCCCACATTCAGAGTACGCGTGCGCATACCTCGATGACATTGCGGTGTTCAGCGGAACGCTAGAGGAACACCTGCAACATCTACGCCAGGTTTTTGAGGCTCTAAGACAGGCCAACCTCAGGGTAAAGGTAGAAAAATGTCAGGTGGCGCGGGGTCGATACGCTACCTGGGACACATTGTCGGATCAGGGCGGCACGCGCCAGACCCCGATAAATCGGCTGCAATCAAAGGGCTGGAAGCCCCAATGGCTAAAAGAGAGCTGCGGAGTGTCCTCGGATTGTGCGGCTACTATCGGGAGTATGTGCGCAACTATGCTGAGGTGGCGAGGCCGTTGACAGAGCTCACGAGAAAAAAGGGGCCGAACAAAATTCCGTGGCCTGCGGAAGCCGAACGGGCGTTTCAGTGGCTCAAGGATGCGCTTTGTCAGGCCGCTGCTCTTGCGACGTCGGACCCGAGCAAGCCATTTTGGCTTTACACCGACGCCTCAGCGTTCGCCGCAGCGGTTTGCTTATCTCAGCGGGATGAAAACGGCGCAGAAGTCCCGATCGCGTTTGCGAATCACGTTTTCTCCGACGCAAACCAGCTGGTTTACGATCGAGAAGGAGGCATTTGCGGTCATTTGGGGATTAAAGAAGTTTGACGTCTGGCTCTTCGGCGCCCTGGTTACCGTGGTTTCTGACCACAATCCCCTTTCCTTTCTCTCGCTCAGCGCTCCGCTAGGAGCTAAGCTAACACGCTGGACACTAGCGTTACAAAGGTACAATGTAATGGTGCAGCACCGGAAAGGGCGCTCGCATGGTAACTCTGACGCATTGTCTCGGCTGCGTAATAGTTGCTGAAATTCGGACAGTGCCGCGCGGGCCAGGGCGGAGGCGGGGGAGGACCCCTTCTCACGGCAACAGTGAAGTGATCAAGAGACTCGAGGGTGCGAAACAAGTGAATGCATGTGGGAGTGGACGCAGTGGAGTTTCGTAGACTGTCCACGTATTCGTAGCTGTCATTGGGGCAGAGTTGTCCACGAATGTTGGTGTGAAGGGATCACTGTAGCCTTTTAGTTCTGTTTTTTTTTTTTTGTATGCTTGTGATCATGATACTTTGTTTTTTGTTGTGATGCTCCCACAATATGTGAGTATTGTTTGTCCGTATGTAGTGTTGGCGTTGTGGTCGCATTTGGGCAGTGAAGCTAGGTTCATCGGTCACTTGAAGGAATTAATTCTAAACGGCGCCCTCGGGCACCGTGTAGAATCTCAGAAGGGGCGTGTAAGGAAACGACGGGCACCAGATTAGCGCGGGCCCCGATGGAACGCTGTAGCGAACGCACTCGTGACGACAGGAGGGTCGTGACAAGAACGCTCTGTTCTTTTGTTTCTTTTTTTTGGGGGGGGTACATCGGGTTGAACGCGCTGTCTCGACCGCGCGGGGGCAGGTGAGACGCTCATTCATGAAGCGCCCAATCGAAGGACGTGACCCTAGGAGTTTTGCCTTTCCTTTTTTGCTTATGAGAGAGAGGGTTTAGTCATCCTAAAGTTGAAGGGGGCGCTGGACATCAGAACCAACCAACACGGTCGATGTTTTGTGGTGATTGGTTGTGACGGAATTTAGGGCTGGACCTAAGGGGGTTAAAACCAAGCCCGAGGGCACGATCCGGCGTTCCGGGAGAGGTTTTGATGCTCTGCATCGTCGGCTATGCCGAGGTGGGAATATTTCCCTTTTTGTCGGTTCCACCTTACATCTCTGTCGTAAATGCTGTAAATATTTGCTGTGTGTATAAATATTCAGTTTTTTTTCTTCTCGCCAACCCCTGCCTTCAAGTCTTCACCCATACCGTCTCTGACGGGACTCCTCTGGCGAAAAAAAAAAAACATCCGCTGAACCACATTACCGTCTCTGACGGCGCACCACTGGTGCACAGAGAAGAAGAACCACCATTTGGAAACTTTACTCCTATAGACTTATTTTTAGCCGCTATAAATAGTTTTGCCTCCATTTACTTGTTTTAGTTCGTTTCACTGATATTGTCTCTAAACACAATTATTAATAAATGATATGTTTGTATTCGTAGTCACATTGTATTCTTGCAAGCCAGGCTAGGTTTGTGAGCGAGGGGCAGAAAGAGAAACAGGGTGTTGGCCTGGAGAGAAACAGGAAGTTGACAGGGATCCCACGAGGGCTCTATCTTCCTCAGTACACAGGCACACTGCAAATGACACTTCACGCTGATGAGTGTCGCTTGTGGCGACACGTGCGTCCCACGGGAGCCAGCATGCTGGAAATTTGCGTTTACACTCAGTCTTTCAGATCACAAGGTTTCTCTTCCCCTTCGTCTTTAAAGATACGCGTTAAAAATTTCGTAGCGCACAGCAGAATCTGTATGCCGAAGGGCGAAAGCCTGACCGTTGCTGCTGTACACGGTACATCACGCGCCCCTTGTATTGATTTTGCTAACAATGCAGGGCTGGTGCCGTACAGTGGAAATTTTCTTTCCTTGGAACGCGTGCATTGAACGGTACGCCGTCGCGCCTGTCGGGCGGCGTTCCTTGGCGCGCGTCCGTTCTAAGTGTGGGATTGGCAATACAGAGCAGCGCAGCTGATCGTAGAGCCCCCTACGTTGTCATAAAGATGGCGATGACACATCTCGCGAAATGTACAGCATGTTGTACAATTAGAGACGCGCTGTAGAATGCTTCTCCCAGCTAAACCGTCGAATCCTCGCAGTTCAAATTTCGCACAGAAATGGCATTTTGTCGTTAGTATTGCCGTTAGTATAACATGGAGAAAATTGAGCATGCTGTAAAGAACGGGGGAAGCCTTAAAGCGGTAAAGAAGAAATTGGGCATAGGCAAAAACCAGATGTATGCGATAAGGGACAAAGCGGGCAACGTCATCACTAATATGGAAAATATAGTCAAAGTAGCCGTTCCAGACGTTCCACCAGTGACGAAGGACGAGGTCAAGAAAGCACTAGAAACTATGAAAAGGGGGAAATCAGCTGGAGAGGATCAGATAACTACAGATCTGCTGAAGGACGGGGGGGATATCGTGCTAGAAAAACTGGCCACCCTGTATACGCAGTGCCTGGTGTCATCGACGGTACCGAAACCATGGAAGAATGCAAACATTATCCTCACTCACAACAAAGGGGACTCTGAGGACCTTAAAAATTACAGACCAATCAGCCTACTGTCTGTTACGTATAAGGTATTTACTAAGGTAATCGCTAATAGAATCAGGACAACCTTAGACTGCAATCAAGCAAAGGATCAAGCAGGGTTTCGGAAACGGTACTCTACTACCGATCATATCCATACCATCAATCAGGTGATAGAAAAATGCTCGGAATATAACCAGCCCTTATGCATAGCATTCATTTATTACGAAAAAGCATTTGACTCAGTTGAAACCTCGGCGGTGATGCAGGCATTGCGAAATCAGGGGGTAGACGAGCCGTACGTGAAAGTGCTGGAAGATATATATAGTGGCTGCACAGCAACCATAGTTCTGCATAAGGAAAGTAACAAAATTCCTATAAAGAAAGGTGTTAGGCAAGGAGATACAATCTCTCCAGTACTACCCACGGCTTGTTTAGAGGAAGTATTCAGAGACTTGGAATGGGAGCAGTTAGGGATAAGGGTAGATGGAGAATACCTGAGTAATCTGCGATTTGCTGATGACATTGCCTTGCTAAGCAACTCGGGGGATGAACTGCAAATAATGATTGATGACCTAGACAGGAAAAGTAGAAAGGTAGGCTTGAAAATCAATATGCAGAAGATTAAGGTAATGTTCAACAGCTTCGGGAAGGAACAGCAGTTTGCATTAGGTAGCGAAATACTGGAAGTAGTGGACGAATATGTCTACTTAGGACAGGTAGTAACTGCAGATCCGGACCACGAAAAGGAAATAACAAGAAGAATAACATTGGGATGGAGCGCATTTGGCAAGCACTCGCAGATTATGACTAGCAGCTTACCGGTATCGCTCAAGAGGAAATTATACAACAGTTGCATCTTGCCTGTACTCACCTATGGGGCTGAAACGTGGAGGCTAACCAAGAGAGTTCTACTTAAATTGAGAACAACCAAGAGGGCTATGGAACGAAGAATGGTAGGGGTAACATTAAGAGATAGAAAGCGTGCAGATTGAGTCAGAGAAATAACTCAAGTTACCGACATTCCAGTAGAAATTAAGAAGAAGAAATGGACATGGGCAGGACATGTAGTGCGAAGAGAGGATAACCGATGGTCGCTGAGGGTAACAAACTGGATTCCAAGGGGAGGAAAGCGTAGCAGGGGGCGGCAGAAAGTTAGGTGGGCGGATGAGATTAAGAAGTTCGCAGGGGTCAAGTGGATGCAGCTTGCACAGAACCGGGTTAAGTGGAGAAATATGGGAAAGGCCTTTGCCCTGCAGTTGGTATAATCAGGCTGATGATGATGATGATGATGATGATTTTTCAATATCAAATTGGTAGGGGCACGTGCTTGATTCAATGAAAAGAAGTGGGATGTTCTTACTACATGCGGCGGCGGTGAAGCAACCATCGCAACGCTAACACCAGATTATTGAGGCTAGAACATTTGTAGCCAGATGCGACATCTTGTGCTGTTTCCCCCAACTCTGTAACAACAGAACAAAAGGCGACGGAAGGTTGTTGCACAAGATGGCGCCACCGGTGTTGTCGTTATGGCAATGGTTTCTTTTGATTTGCCGCCGCCGCGTACGGTAAAAACATCCTACTTCTTTTGATTGAATCAAGCAAGTACCCCCAAAAAAATTGGTATTAAAAATTTCTAAAGATAAAATGCCACTTCTGTGCGATGCGAAATTTGAAATGCGAGCATTCCGCGGTTTAGATGCGAGAATCATACTACAGCGCGCCTCTAATTGTGCACACGCTTTAGCGAACCAATCTCACGCACAGATCTCGCGTACGCGAGATTTTAACCATGAGCCAAGAAAAGCTTTCGCCTTAATAACAAAAACTTGCTTTTTTTTATTGCGAAAGCAATACAACACCAGGTTTCGAGCCTTCAGCGTAGCGTGGTTCGGTAGTTACGCTTTACAGCACGTGACTACTGACGTCATACCAGCGTGAGAGCTGGGCTACCAAGTCGGCTCTTCAGCGTAGCATGGCTCGTAGCCACGCCGGGCGTTTCGCGCTTCTCCCACTTCGTGCGCTGTAGTCTAACAGGTGGTGCGACGTCATAAGAGAGACGAAGATGGGCTACCAAGTCGGCTCTTCAGCGTGATGTGGCTCGTAACAACGCCGGACGTTTCGCGCTTCTCCCACTAGGTGTGCTGGGGTCTAACAGGTGGTAGAATCACCGGAGTGAGTGAGTGAGTGCGAAGACTTTATTTACACCGACATGGACCTCGGGGCAGGGGCTCCGCCAGGGGGAGGGTATCCTTGCCAGCTCTCCTGCGCCGTGGCCGCAGAAAAGGTCTTGGAGTAAGCCTTCTCCGCCAGGCGTAGGACGATCTTTTGTTCATCCACATTTGGGCTGCGGTGTAGGACTCCCAGGTAATTTGATCAAGGGGATCAGTTTTTTTAGCTCTCGGAAAATCGGGGCATTTTCCAGATTAGGTGATTTTGACTCAGAGGTACGTTGCAGAGATTGCAAGCCTCTGGGTCCCCTGTCAACTCATTATGGAGAGTAACATGAGGAAAGAAACGATTGGCCTGAAGTTTCCGCCAGGCCCTGCATTCCGAGGGAATCAGGGACCTATCTGGTGGTGGATAGATCCTTCTGTTTAGTCTGGGAGTCTCAGAGACCTCCTTGAAGGTGATGAGGGGGTCTTTGTCTCCGGGTAGCGGGGTCTCTATGGCCGCTCGGATGTACATCTCCAGCGAGGCAATGGGCAGCCTCATTGCCTGGTAGACCCTCGTGAGCTGGAACCCAGATGACTGAAACCTCCCGGTTTAGCGTGTGCTCTCTCAGTAGACTGGCCGCCTGCTAGGAAATTAGGCCTTTGTCGAAGTTCCTAACAGCCGCTTTATTGTCTGAAAGGATAGTTCTGGCTTTAGTGCCTGTACATGCTAGCGCTATCGCAGCCTCTTTAGCTATTAAAACCTATTAAAGCGTTACGCGTATTAATAGATCCAATTACTTTCTGGGAGTGGTTCCCATCTACCACTTCTATGACCGCGGCCCCTTCTAGCCCGCAGGCAGCATCGCAATAGGCTGAATCCTCTGGAGGGTCGTTTTTTAGTTTGCTTTGAATAAATTTTGCTCTATGCATTCTCCGTTCCTTGTCATGAATCAGGTGCATATTCTTAGGGATCGGCGCAATTTTGAATAGTCTCTGCGTCTCAAGCTCCAGGAGTTCAGCGACATAGGCTGGCTCACCTGACTGAAGCTGTAGTTCTTGCAGTAATTTTCGGCCCACTACAGTGGAGTTAAGCCGCCAAATCTGGGCCTCCCTGACCGCTTTAGCAATCTCTTCCCAGGTATTATGCATTCCCATAGCTAGAAGCTTCTCTGTCGACGAATTGGGGGGGATGCCTAAAGCCCTTTTGAACGACGTTCAGATTCTTTTCTCTAACTTCTCTACTTCACCAGGAGTGAGATTGAGAAAGGGGGTGGCATAAGCTATCCTGCTGATTACAAAGGCACGAAGCAGATTTATTAGGCAGCGTTCTCTGAGGCCTTTGTTCCTGTGAGAGATTCACCTGAATATCCCCGTTACCTGGTCGACATACGTGTGCAGCTTTTTCAGGATAGCGGTGGTTATCCTATTCTGCTGTAGGAAATACCCCAGGATCCTAATGGTGCTGACTCTCGGTACCTTGCTCCCTCTAGAATCACTGGAAATTTTTTTCAGAGTACCGCATTCCTTTTCGTCTTTCGTGTTTTGACCTTAGTCAGTGGCCAGTGAATTTTAGCCATGGTTCCTGACCAGACGATATGCCGTCAAACTATCGACTACACGGTTCTTTAAACCGGGCTCAGGTGGTCTCGAGTCCGGAATTCACGAAGGAGTGATTTCATTCGAGCGGACGCAGGCTTACACAGCACTGCGCTAACTCTGCCCCCACCCCTCCGTACACAGTAAACACGCAACATTATGGCGGAGCCTGCAAACACACTCTTCACTCACCCATTACCCTTGTTACGAACGCTGTGTTGCGAACGCTGTCCGCAAAAGAACGGTTGTCCGCGCGGAGGATGCTGGTACTACCGCACCGTTCTTTGAGGCGCTCACCGTTTCTGGGGCAGACACGTTCGGGGACAACGACGAAGGCGGCTGTCGCTAAACGAACTTTGTGTGAAGCAGACGCGTTTTAATGTGCTTCCTTTTAATAACCAGTACATTCAGTTGTTTGTTCATTCCTTTGCTTTTCTCCTTCAACGAGAACGTATTAACAAAACGATTAGGCATAACAATCCTATCGCAACACCATCCCTCCTTTCTCATTTCTGCCTGTACCCTATGCCCAGAGCCCTTTGCCTCTGCCCCAGTCAGCCGCTCCCAGTGCTCGGCGCTCCCCTCCCGCTAGGTATAGAGTACTTCAAGACCTGGGAAAACCATTCTGCACTCAAAGGACCCGGCCGTGGAGACAATCGCCACCGCACGGAATGTCAGTGTTATGAACCTTAGGGACATTAACAGTTGAGTTATGGTCGGGTCGTGCTGGGACCAGAGGCTTGTGGGCCCTTAACTCCTTGGTGTTATTAGTTTTTCTGTATGTCTGTCCTCTATCTGTCTGTTGTTCCTCAACGGAAGCGGCATAGTTGCCTGTCCTTTTTCTGTAGTCGATTCCAACACGAGGCGATGAGGTGAATGTTCGGGTAACAAGCACCGTGTGTCTCTAATTATTTTTCGCCTAGATGCGAGAACAGCGAAAAGGTTGTGTGTTGTTTAATATTGTGTAAATTTCCTGATAATAGCGGCATTATTATCTATTGGTCGAAGAGTGGTGAGAGAAATATTGACATACCCGATTAGGAGCGAAGGCGCGAGGCTTTCGGTAGGTGGCAGCCGTGAGGGCTGTTCACGTGGAATGTAGGACAGGTGGTGGCTAAGGGCCGTTGATTAGAGGAGTTAGGCCAACAAATTTAACACGGATGGTTTGGGTAGAGTCTGTATAATACTTGGCACCGAGTGAGCAAAAGCCAATGTTACGCAATCTTATTATTTGCATTTTGCTTATTAAATTCAGCACTGGAAACTTGTGTCACACGGAGTTTATCCATCCACGAATAACATCTACTGAGCCCAGCCAACCATCAGTCGCAAAATAAGCCCCACAGGGTTCATCACCATACCCACCGTCTCACTCGCATCACCATCAAGCCAGAGTAAAGCTTTTTCGCTGAATGAACAAGAGAAGGCAAGATGGAATACATCCGTTACCAGTCGCGAGACAAATGTCTGCCTGCGTGTGCAGATAGAGCAGCAATATCCTAGCACTGTCATATACTCGGTGTTTATGTTACTCGCGCAAGCGTGATTTAGACAAACAGAAATGATGAGCTAATCCAGTCGCAGAAACCGATGTTGCGTAAAAACAACAAATATGAATTTAAGTTTTGATCCGCGTACCGGTGTACTGACGTTTGGAATGGAAGGTCCACGCCGCAACGTTTTGAGAAAGGTAATCGCGGATGATAGCTAGACATCAGGTGCGGCGCGGGAGGCTATAGCGCCATCGCCTTTTTAGCCCCTGCGGAGCCGGTTGTGCTCGCTTTTTTTTCTTCTGCTGTTTGACTTATTCTTCCGCTTCGCACACCTGGTACTCTTTAATAACAAGTTAGCATTACAGGCCCCATCCACCGAATATCCGTTGCCGGCGCAGCGACCGAAAGGTCAGGAGATGGCGGGCGACATCTGGGAGCTGACGTGGCTGAGCCCTGAGAGAACGTAGGGTTGCCTGAATTTGCGTTCAGCCTCTCCTTTCATAACACGTTAAGCCGAAACACTGAGGCACGTAAATACGGCTTAGTTAGAAACACGCGGCTTGTATATGAGATAGCATATACGCTATCACGTTATGCCCTTACAGGCGGAGCCTATGTGTGCCCCAAACATTTTTGTACAGATACATACATCCACAACTATCCAACGTTTCCTGCCGCAATGTCATTCAGCTTTCCACGCCTAGACGCGGCAGCGGTGTATTTGAAGTACACAGACTGCCATGGAGCAGTCGTGCACTAAAACCAGTGCTACGGCTCCATTTTCGTGGCGTCCGAAGATTGCCAGCAATTATCGTTTTGTGTAGAATAGATTTTATTTCGACGGCCGGTGTCAGGTAGTAACTGCCACTTTCTCCAGTTTGCCTGATGATGAGAAAAAAAACTATAAACGTTTTTGGGCTCGGGGAATCTCTGACACTGCAGCGGGCTCATAGAAAGTTACATGTTTTAGCCTAGCATACAATGCCCCGTCTTCTACCTATCCTCCAGAGAATGCAAAATCACTCACGGAAGACGGTTCGACAGCCGATGCTGTTGGCGCCGGGGTATCTCAGAGTGCCTAAAGCATAGTTGCTTGTATTTGCCTACTAGCGTTTATATAACACCCTTCAGTTCAGCTCCAAAGAGCTGCAGATATTGTGTGACGGATTCTGGATCTGCTTTGAAGCATCGGCCATCCGGCACTGAAACTAGACACAGGCAAAACAGAAGTGATTTTGGTGATACCTGCAACAGAAATGCATTTAGATAATGATGGTTTATTTTTCTCTTCAGAAATGTACTTGCCGTATTTTTGCTTCTGGACACACAAAATTGTACACACTTATAAGTTCAATTTCAAAGGTAATATACCGCCTCCCTTAGTTTTTCTGATTTGCTTTCACAGTTGTTTTGCACAGCTACCTTGAATGAGTAGTAAAGTGCAGTATTTTACGCTACACTGTACTGTATTTGTAGCTAAGTGGTGCGTCCATTTAAACACGAAATATTCTTAAGGTACAGCCTTGGTGACAAGTTCACAAGCCAAAGGTTTTTTGTCTCAGCCACAAACTGAGGCCGTCATAGCGCAGTAAAGAATAAAGGGCTGTGAAATGTAATGAGCCAGTTTCTTGCTGTCATTAAAAATCATTTCCCAGCATAGTAAATGTCATTTTGACTTTATAGATGCCTTTATTGGTTCGTTTTGCGGCCGACAGAAAAATCCTTTAGCTTCAGGACTTTTGTCCAAGACATGCTAATAGCTCTGTCATCTTTCTTCGCGATGGAAGGAAGTGATTGCTGAACGCCAAAGCATGGTAATGTAACATGCAATAATGATTTTATCATACCGGTTTTTGTTGTCACTGTACGTCTTCTAATTTGTAACAACTTCCTCCCATCATTCTCAACACGATCGTTCGTTCTTTCTAACACTATTAGAGCAAGTGCTGCTCACTGGGGGCTGTTGAGCAATGAGGTACAATCAGTGAAAACTGCAAGAGGCACGCATCAGACGCGCTATGCTTAGCGCTCTTAGGTGTATTTAAAGCAGGCTGTTTGTGGTCTAGAGGGCAGCGACAAACGTACTCTAAGACGGTTTTTTGAATGATGGAAGATATAGATGGCGTGAAAGATCGCCTGCTAGGAGCACGTACGAGTAGCCCCGCCACTCATTGCGAGATAATTGTTTATATATTTTGCACCCTGCGGACGGCCAGCAGTGCTTTGACGCTATGCCTATCTCGCAGCCTGAAACACGGCAGGTGGATGTGACATTGACATTTGTTCCGCATGTGTGATGAGTGTTGTCTGCGGACGGCCAGCAGTGCTTTGACGCTATGCTTATCTCGCAGCCTGAAACACGGCAGGTGAATGTGTCATTGATATTTGTTCCGCATATGTGATGAGTGTTGTCTGCGGACGGCCAGCAGTGCTTTGACGCTATGCTTATCTCGCAGCCTGAAACACGGCAGGTAGATGTGACATCTATATTTGTTCCGCATATGTGATGAGTGTTGTCTGCGGACGGCCAGCAGTGCTTTGACGCTATGCCTATCTCGCAGCCTGAAACGCGGCAGGTGGATGTGACATTTATATTTGTTCCGCATATGTGATGAGTGTTGTCTGCGGACGGCCAGCAGTGCTTCGACGCTATGCTTATCTCGCAGCCTGAAACACGGCAGGTGGATGTGACATTGATATTTGTTCCGCATATGTGATGAGTGTTGTCTGCGGACGGCCAGCAGTGCTTTGACGCTATGCTTACCTCGCAGCCTGAAACGCGGCAGGTGAATGTGTCATTGATATTTGTTCCGCATATGTGATGAGTGTTGCCTGCGGACGGCCAGCAGTGCTTTGACGCTATGCTTATCTCGCAGCCTGAAACGCAGCAGGTGGATGTGACATCTATATTTGTTCCGCATATGTGATGAGTGTTGTCTGCGGACGGCCAGCAGTGCTTTGACGCTATGCTTATCTCGCAGCCTGAAACGCGGCAGGTGGATGTGACATTTATATTTGTTCCGCATATGTGATGAGTGTTGTCTGCGGACGGCCAGCAGTGCTTTGACGCTATGCTTATCTCGCAGCCTGAAACACGGCAGGTGGATGTGACATTTATATTTGTTCCGCATATTTGATGAGTGTTGTCTGCGGACGGCCAGCAGTGCTTTGACGCTATGCTTATCTCGCAGCCTGAAACACGGCAGGTGGATGTGACATTTATATTTGTTCCGCATATGTGATGAGTGTTGCCTGCGGACGACCAGCAGTGCTTTGACGCTATGCTTATCTCGCAGCCTGAAACGCGGCAGGTGGATGTGACATTTATATTTGTTCCGCATATGTGATGAGTGTTGTGTGCGGACGGCCAGCAGTGCTTTGACGCTATGTTTATCTCGCAGCCTGAAACGCGGCAGGTGAATGTGACATTGATATTTGTTCCGCATATGTGATGAGTGTTGTTTGGCATTTGCTCTCTATCTGCACCTTCAAAGGGAAGAGGTGAACGACCTCGTGCAATGAACATATTGCTCGCGAGTAAAGAGACACGTGCGCACTGGAAAGTATTAGTGCGATGAGTTTTAAAGAAAGCTCTCATATAGAAGCTTTTCCCATCGGCTACTAAAATGGTAACCGGAATGCTGGACAAAGTAATTTAAGGAGGGCCTTGGGTGCCCAGTGGAAGATTTTAAAAAGGGCTGTTTGTACAGGTTCAAAAACTATGTTTCGGAACGGGCTGAGCTTTGCGGGCTCCAAAGAACGAGTCGCACAAGCCAGACAGGTTATTGTCAAAAGCGTACTCTGGCCTAAAGTTCCCAATCATTCGGAATGGTAATACTTTTCTGGTCCAAGCGCAAAAAGCTGTAAATCACTAAATCAATTGAGTTTTACATTAGTGTCAAGTCCCGCGTTGTCATAATCGTCGCAAAAACAAATTGAAAACATCTCCACCTAGGACTAATACTGCGAAATCGCAATGTCAATATCCAGGAAGGTTACTCCAATCACATCGCGTGTCCTGTGTCTTTTTCTCTTGTGTGTGTCTTCCCGTGCGCTTTATCTTCAGTCAATTTACAATGCACCATCTAGCCCAACTTCAAGTTTTGTTAAACTTCCAATCACATCTACTAACGAAGAATTGTACAGGGCAACGAACTGGCGTAATTGCAGACATAATGAATACAACTCAATACCTCTGTTTTAGACGCGTGCGTTTTGCTGACATAAGGTTTGTGAATCCTCGCATATTTCTTTGAGCGAAATTAGACGAGAATTTTCAGAAAAGTCACGCATGACAAGACCGAGCACACACTACTTCCCGTAGTTTGGACAGAGCACGCGTGGCACACTGCGGATCCGCAGCAGCTGAAAATGCGATGATGCTGCATCGTGCATACTTACTCCTTTTGCTGTACGATGGATCATACGGCTTATCTGTATGTGGGAAAAAATGAACGTCATTCAATGTACTTCTTTGAAAGTACCCCCATTGTCGTGCTTGTTCTTCCGCAAAAAATAACCTAATAATTGCAGAACGGTTAAGATATATCCATTCGCAACTATTTGTGCGATGCAAATTTTTCTTGTAGCAATTGTTTTTCTAGAAGATTGCACTTTATGTTATCAGTCTGTCAGTCGTGACGGCACTTGATTACAAATACGCTGACTGGCGTGTCGTTCACGATGTCATGCGCAACGTCATTATACTCCAGTTCACTATTACAGCGTGGTGCAACGCCAACGTTGCGAAGCCGCAAGGTATACCCTTAACTGATGCCTTCAGGCGCTGTAATATCGATCATATACACAAGAGATCAAAAGACATCCACACCGGTGATACGCACACTACCAGCTAGCAATTTCTGGTATGAAGAACAATGAAACATTCTATTACAAAGGAAAGTAAGGGTAAAATAAGAAGAGGAAGAAAACACGAATAAAGTTTCAGAGAAAACATGTTAAAGCAACAGCAAAACGAAAACTATGTATAAACAATAAAAACATGCACCTCTTTTTTTTTCTTTTTTCCAGACTAAGCATTAGCACTTCCTTCCTGCTGAGCGCTACTGAAGGCACACTCACTCGCTCCCTATGCTGACCTGAAATAAAATTATCGATTGACTGAGCCAGCACCTTTACGTCCGCGAACCTGGCCGCACAATGCTTCACTCTTAGATATTGTTCAGTGCAATATTTTCCACATCAAGAGCAGTAGGTTGTTAACTTCTCCGGTGCCGACAATGCTTCACACGCACTCCCGCGCTCCCTTAGCCTCTTATCGTGGTAGCAGCTAATGTGCCCTACATACGCCATCGCGCTTGTCCGTGGAATCGTATATACCACTTAATCTCAGCAGTTGACGAAGCGCTCCACATGCAGCACGCCGCAGCCTTCATTGAGATCGGTCATTCTGTTTCACCTTCCTGCGTAGACCCTTTATCCTACTCGGTGCAGAAAGCACAGCCCCGACATTAATACGGCTCGCGATGTTCTTAAGAAGATGTGAAATTCGTGCGCGTAGAGCAGGACCACAACCTGTCTCCTCTGCCCAATCTTTTTATCCTATCTTGCCCGATGTCAAACAATCTTTAAACAGCTTTCAGCTGCAGATACAAAAATACTGTTAGGGATGCACTTCTAATCGACCACTCCATTTGTAGGTTAACACTCTCTCCCACCATGTGCAGTCGTGCCGCCGTGCAGGTGCGGCAGCGACTGCCGTAAACACGAGATAGCAAGCCCCTTCTTTACGAAGTTTGAATGGCCTTAGTAAGAACGCCTTTTGTCTCTCGTGTCCTGTATACCAACACGTATGATTTTCATGAGCACTAGCCTTGTATACAAATACTGTATCTGTGCGTTCTCGTGTAGCTCAAACATGAGCTCAAGGCCCGTATGTGCATTCGAGAACAGTGCCACAATGCTCTCAACCTTGGTCTCCGTATACACTCTCCATATACGGTAAGCAACCAAAAAAAGCATCTACATACCGGAATGCTTTAGCCACTCCAACTTCCTTCATATGGCTCAAAAGACTCCTGTCGCCCTTGGCAAGAAAGAGATCAATAAATATAGGAGCATTTAAAGACCTTAAGCAAATTCCATCTTTTTGCTCCAGAACACTTCCTTCAAATTCAACGTACAAGGAACGAAGGTATAGCATCAGCAGCCCTAAAAAACGACAGTGATCATTGCATTTTCATTTTGAAACTTCAGAGCTCCGTAACGTGCGATTGCTACTTCAACAGCGAGAATAGTCATCCGCTACGTGATGATGTAGAATAGATCTTTCGCAGCTGAGAAACACCTGATATATACTGCCCGTTGAAGGAGTTCAAACAGCTTATCTGAATTCGTCATCAGCAGCAAATGTTCTGAAGCAAAAAGATGGAATCTGTATAGGATCTTCAATTGCTTCTAATTGTGTGATCACTTCCTTAAATAGGGTGACAGGACACTTTTTAATCATATGAAGGAAGTTGGGATGGGCAAGGCATTCCGGCATGTAGAGGACTTTTTGGTTTGCCGGCCGTATGGAGAGTATACGGAGAGCAAGATTGGGAGCATTGTGGTACTCTTCCCGAATGTACACTCGTGCCTTGAGTTCACGTTAGCTGCTAGAGAACGTACACATATAGCATTTGGATATAAGGCTCGTATTTAATAAAGAACATAAGTGTTCGTATTGCAGGACAGGAGAGGCAAAAAGCATTCTCCCTTCGACTTAGGCCATACACAGTTGGTCAAGAGGGAGCTTGCTATCTCGTGTTTATGGCAGGCGCTGTCCATTTCCTGTCCAAACTTTATGGGAGAGAATGTTAACCTACAGATGGAGACGTTGAATAAAAGAGGATACCGTAAGAGTCGTTTGTAACCTGTAGATTAAAGCTGTTTAAGGATCATGCGACCTCAGGCAAGAGAGCGTAAAGACAGTGAGCAGAGGGGACAGGTTGTGGTCCTGCCCTACGTACACGAAATTTCCCATTGTCTTAAGGTGATTGAGAGCCGATTTAATTTAGTGTTGTGCTTTCTGCACCTAATAATTTAAAGAGTCTGTGCAGGACGATGAAAAGAATGAGTCAGCCCAAGGAAGGCTATGGCGTGCGAAATAAGGAGCGCTTCGTCAACTGCAGCAAATGAGTGGTGTATAACATTTATCTGATATGTGAGAACGCGTGTGTGAGGCTGACTGGCCGCTCCCTCAGTGAGAGGCTAAGGGAGCACAGGAATGCGTGTGAAGCATTGTCGGCTCCAAGGAACTTGGCAACCTACTGCTCTTGGTGTAGAAAAGGCACTGAACAAGATCCAAGGGTGAAGCACTGTGCGGCCAGGTTCGCGGACACAAAGGTGTTGGCTCGGTCAATAGATACTTTAAACAGAGAAGTTATCGAAGCCTTTAAAACTATTTGAGGAAAGGAAGGGGAGAGTGTGTGCGCCTTCAGTAGCGCTATGCCGGAGGGAAGTGATAATACTTGTTCTGAAAAGAGGCGAAGACGATAGGAGCATGTTTCCGTTGTTTAATTATAGTCTTTGTTTTATTGTTCATTCAATATCTTTCTCCGCATTTTCCTCTAACTTTTCTTCCTCTGCTTATTGTACCGGTGTGGATGTCTTGCTGTGATCTCTTGTGTATATGATGGACAATACAGTGCCAGAAGTCACCAGTTTCGTGTAACCAACAAGGCAACAAGACATTGTTCCCGACAACAACCTTGCACAGAAGTTTTAATCTCGAAAAACACCCCTTCTTATCACCCTGAACTTGAGAATATATGAAAGTTCTAGTGAGAGCAGGCAGTAAATTACACTACACACAATGCAGGCATGCGTAGCTCTTGTGAACATTCTATGAGCGCCTATGCTTGCCACTACTAACGTGGCGACAGTGTATGAAGGCATAGAGGACACGTTTCTTTAGGGCTACAGGGAAATGACAACAGAATGGACTGGCCCATCTCCAACGGGAAGAGTTATTCCCCTGATGCGACAAAACCGCACAACTCAGCGCGCTCTCTCAAAGCTCAGCTGGGGACAGAACGTCCCTCACCCCCTACATGCAACGCGCACCGACGTGCTAAACGTGAGTATTTCTGCGGCAATTGAAGCTAGGCGCATAATCTGGTCTATGAAACAGATTAATATATCGTTAACACGCAAAGTGATAAACAGCTCTACCGGCTGTTGGTAGACTTGCTATCTCGCGCAAGACACTACGAAATAAATTGTATAAACAAAACTTCGTAACATATGTCGAAATTCGATCCCGCGCTACTACTGAAAGCTGCGTTTGGGTGGCAGAAGCTGGTGCATGCGCGCGTCCGTGGGCGTGTGTGTTTGCGCGTACATGTGTGTGTGGGGGGGGGGGGGGAGAACTAGAGCTCCGAACAAAAGCTCCCGACGAGTCGCTCGTCGAGTATGTCACGGAGCAAGTGTAACGAGTAATCCGACAGAGCCACCCCACCTTCGCTCTTTACTTGCGGGGAAGTCGTTACAGGAACCTGAATGAGCTTGGCATGGAAGAGCGTCAAGTACAAGCTGAAATTCCAGCTGCTCGCGCGTACCGGCCCCCGCTACCCTCATTGGAATGTCTGGAGCTCAGCTGCGCCTGGAAGGGCAGTGCGCGCTCAAGGAATAAAAATGCTCGAACGTCATGTGTTTCAGATGAGGGCGCGTTTCCGGAAATCTCGGATAGCGCTCTTGATCTTTACTCGAACGGGAAGAGGATCATCGAAGCTGAGCGAGAGGATACGGGGTCAGCCTCACGTCGACCGCCCAATAGAGATTAACAAAAAAGGTCAAACGATCGCTCAAGGTTGGTTGGTTGGTTGGTTTGTGGGGTTTAACGTCCCAAAGCAACTCAGGCTATGAGAGACGCCGTAGTGGAGGACTCCGGAAATTTCGACCACCTGGGGTTCTTTAACGTGCGCTGACATCGCACAGCACACGGACGCCTTGCTTTTCGCCTCATACGGACGGACAGCATAGTGGTGGTACTGGCTAGACAGGCTCTCACGGATGATTGTACGCGAGAGCACCATCGTCTGCCTCAGGCTAGAGCCCGGAATCCCGGGTCATGCTTCACTTGTGGCCAAGTTGGTAACATGGCTCGTGCCTGCCCTGCGAGCTAGGTAAACGAGGTAAGCCGCCGGTAGCAGCGCCGGCAGCTGAAGCGGATCCGAGGAACGGAGCTGCAACATTGGCACCCTCACTGCTCAGGATCGGAACACCGACCACTACCCGGGCTCCGTTCATAGATCTTGCGAAGGCAGGGACTACGTTCCGAGCCCTGCTTGATACTGGGACTACGTTCCGAGCACTTCCCTAATCAGAGACGAAGTTGTTTCCCGCCTTCAACAGAGCGGCATTCGTGTGCGAAAGTGCCGCCTGCCCCTCCAGTTGACGAGCGGAGAAGTATGCTCCAGTGGTGATGTGCGCCTCGTCGCACGTTGGATTCAGCGCACCCGGCGACAATGTTTCATTCAACTGCTCGGACTCACGGTACCAGTTATTATCGACCGACATTTCTTGTACCGTACGGGAATCGTGGTTGATATCTGCAACGGTGGTTACCGGGAAAGCCTGTTCGCGCCACTCAAGTCGTTCGCCACAGCACCGACCGTGACGGCCGAAAGGACAGCTTCCAAGGTGTAAAAGAAGAATACTTCCCGAGGAAGCGGCGCTCCCCCTCAGCCACGGAATACAGCAGCTGAGGCCCGCCTCCATGCCGTGCGCGTGGATGCGGAAGAGCGTTTACGGGGTCTGCTGGCGAATGCCGACACCCTGACAGACTATGAGCGCGGGCGATGTTGATGGACCGCCCCGGCTGTACCAAGTTTATACAGCACCGCATTAAGATAGGAGAGGCGCAGCCTTGAACCTTAGACCGGTCAGCCAAGCCTAAAAGCAGGCGTCTGACGCAGGGCTGGAAGAAGTGATTGATGCGGGAATTGTTCACCTGCTCATCAAGCCCCTGGGGATTCCCAGTTGTGCTTGTCCCCAAAAATGATGGTAGCTCACGACTGGCGTGGACTACAGGCGGCTGAATGTGGTCACACAAAGGGATGCATACCCCTTTCGGAGCGTGGACGACATTATTTAGAACCTCGGAGCAGCGCGGTAGTTTTCTACTTTGGACGCTAGCAAAGGCTATCTCCAAGTAGAGATCCAACCGGGCGACGAGTGCAAAGCGGCGATCACCTGTCATAGGGGTCTCTACGAATTCGCTAGGATGCCCTTCAGTCAGTCCGAAAGTCCGAGCACATTTCAGCGGCTGAGCGACCCTGTACTGGGAGACGTCAAATGGCATCACTCCCTCGCCTAACTGGACGACCTCGTCATCTACTCCCGGACATTCGAGGAACACCTCGATCAGCTCCGAGACGTTCTGGGAAACCTCAGAACAGCAGGTCTCACACAGAACCCGCTAAGGCACAGCTGTGCAGAGCTGAAGTCAGTTTGCTTGGCTACCGTGTTCAGCGAGGACAAGTGTCTCCTGACCCTGACAAACTTCATCGCTATCCTGACATTCCTGGTGCCAGACGATGTAAAGGCCGTGCACCATTTTCTCGGCATGGTGGGCTACTATCGCCAATTCGTTCCCAACTGCATACGCCTGCAAGCCCCTCTAAAAAAATTAAGGAAAGCAGCCCCGTGGGAATGGGGAAAGGAGCAGCAATCGAGTTTTCGTCAGCTCTCGCAAGCCATCGCCGACACCGCGTAACAGAAACTCCTCGACCTAAACAGGCCCTATTTGATCCAGATAGATGCGTATAATTTCGGCGTGGGCGCAGTGCTTCTCCAAAAGGAGGACAAGAAACTGCGCCCCGTGGCATTCGCCAGCCGTGCACTGTGGCCGGTGGAGCTCAACTACTGAGTGACAAGAGAGAGAATGCCTCGCTGTCGTCTTCGCACTCCGAAAGTTCGAGATGTATGTTGAAGGAACAAGGTTCACGGTCGAAACCGATCACATGGCCTGGACATGGCTGACCCGCCTATGCGAGACGAGGCTCGCGCGCTGGGCACTGATGCTGCAGCGCTTCGATTTTGAGCTGCGCTATCGGAAAGGAGCCACAAACATGGTTGTAGACGCGCTGTCGTGCGCACCGGTGAAGGACCCGTCCCCAGCCGCGGGAGAGGAGGCGCGGCAACTTCCCGGCTCGTCGGGAAAGGAGGGCCGAAAGGAGAAATTCCTTCCTCCGGAGCATGCGCATCTCGTGAAAGCGAAAACGCCTATCGAGATTGCATTCAGCAGGGAAGACCTTATCAAAGCTCAACGGGAAGACTCGCATTGTCATGCGGTGGTCGCCAGTCTCGGTGAAGAGACGACCAACCGACGCCTCTTGTCAAAGAGCGCCCAGAATCCGCAGAGACCGCGGTAGGCACGAGTTCTAGTGCATCTGGTATTGCTGCGAGGTAGCTGGAGAAGTTCCGGTTTGACGCTGATGGAGCTTTGCGGAAATACGTGCCATGCAAGGAAGACTCAAACGAGTGCTTCAAAGGCGTCATCCCCAGCCAACTTGGCATGCTGCTTCACCACGACGCAGACGGTCATGGAAGTGCACCAAAGACATGAAAGAGACTATGTCGGTTCGCTACCTGGTCAGGAATGAAGGCTGGTGTATCTAAATATGTACAGACTTGCCACGTCGTCCAAGAAATGAAGGCGCGAGGTAGAAAACCGCCTGGTCTGTTCCAGTCGATCGTGAGCACAAAGCCATGGGAAACTATGGCGTGCGATCGAATCGCGCCGCTGCCGTGCAGCAAAAGAGTGCATCAATTTGTTTTAGTGATGACGTGCCACTCCAGTGGAATCGCTGAGCTCTACCAGCTGCGAAACGCCACAAAGAAAGAGAACCTGACGAAGCTCTCAGGATTGTTCTGCCGCTACCGGAGAGGCTGATCAGTGACAACGCCTCGTACTTCACGGCGTAAGTTCGTGATACGTGTGCCGCCATGGGCGTACGGCAGCAGCGAAGGACGTGTTATCACCCGTAGTCAAATGTGACCGAACGCTGCAATTGCGATGTGAAGCCACTGTTCTGGGCATGCGCTCGGACGCACGACTGGGATGAGCACCTCGACGCGATCATCTTTGCACTGCGAACATGCGAGAATCGTCTGCTTTCCTGATGTTCGGGAGCAAACTAAATACGCCAACTGACACCATTTCGACCAAAAGGCAGTATGCTTCATCAGGCGAAACGGCAATAGCCGATTACGCACGACGCATGCGTAACTTGATCGCTTGCAAAAGGAAGTGAGCGAGGCCAGCCAAAATCACACTACAGCCAGGGCTAGTCGGATGGCTGCCTATGATCGCGCACGTAGGTACGTGGAATTCCAGGTGGGAGACTTCGCTCCAAAGTGCAGCCATGTGCACAGCGATGCGAACCCCGTGCGGCAATTGTGCCTAAAAAGATTGGGCCGTTCATAGTTGCTGCGAAGCTATCGCAGCAGAACTGCAAGCTGAAAGATCCGAACAAGGGTCGACTCGTCAAGCCGATCCACCCCGGGTAGCGACAGCAATACTTCCAACAGGTAGTGATTGGCAGGACGGCAGCGCCGATTCCGCGAAGACGCGAGAAAAGGTCAGTGCCCCCACCTATCCCCAATGCTCACCAGTACAACACCCGCTCTAGGCGAAGACGACCATGACGCGGTGACTGGCCTCACAACAACGCGTTGCCCGCTAAGAAGAGCGGGCAAGTAAACAACCGGTTGTGAGGACGCGAGCTTGATATGAGAGGGTCGTATCTAGCAGTACTGTTGGTGCGTCCCCTCGACCCAAACAAAGGGGGGAGGAAAGGAAAGCGGACGGTGGTGAAGACGCCACCAAGCTGTGTCCCCTCTCCACCCACCTGCCGTAGGAACCTGGCGAAATGGCAGGGAACTATTGGCTAGGAGCGCCAAGGGAAAAGTAATCGAAAATCCGAAATGGGCATCCTAGGAGGCGCTGCGAAGAAAAGCGTCGTCGCCCAGCGTCCCCGCAGATGCCGTCGACACCGCAGGCATCGGGTAGTCAGCAGCAGCGACGCCGTGGGTGCCAGCGATGGTCACCGCTCTAGACTCCACACCTCAAGTCGCCACCGACCAGCCGCCAAGAAGCAGCTCCCGGCAACGGTTCTGGACAGCTGTAGAAGCAGCAGCTCCTGGCTGCAATGCTGTCTCGCGAGCGTCGGGTCGCCAGGGACACTTTTCTCGAGATGAGCGTTTCGGATATCGCCGCCATGTTTCCAGCAAGTGGCGTATGAGCGTGCGTGTGGCGTGTGTCTGTGACCGCGGTCGTCGCAGCTGCGTGACTGCATGGAGATACCGCCAGCGTACCGACGAGCAGTGCCATGTGCAACACGTACGATTTTCGTCAGCACTTGCACATTGTACTGAACTGTGATTATCACGAGCTTCGAAGCATGGGTCTTAATTCGCGCTCACGGCAGACACAGTAGCTGTGAAGCAGCGAACGGAAAGATTGCGGCGCTACCAACGCTCCAGGCTCTGGACGTCGCAAAACAGACGTGGCAGCGCTTTCAACTGTGACAGTGATGAAAGTGTACGGATGACGGGACTACCCGACCATTCCATCCAGCGACCTGGGCAGCGGCGTTGGAACGTTGGATGCAAGACAACAAGGCGGCAAGGAAGTCATTGCCGGCCTAACTTCTCTTAAATTCAGGTGACGTTCGGTCTTTAGGGAGGAGGAATGTAGCGATCGCGGAGAACCGCGCATCCCTCCGAAACACCGCGCGCCGTGGAGGACGAAGGGGACAAACGTATTCCTTTTCCTCCCAGGATGAGTAACCCAAAAGGGCTGCTCGATAGCACCGTGTTTCCCTCTTCCCTCGACGGGCGTAGGAGCGCACCGCTAGGCGTCGCAGACGCGACGCTCAATGGCCTAAAACGGACCAAGGGAAGATGCGCCGAGAGCGGCGGGAACCGGCTACTGCCGTGGAGAGACGACAGCGAGCGCGACAACGAGAAGGCGCAAGGTAAGCACCTCCCCGCTTTACTTCTTTGTTGTCGCTATCTTGACCCCATCAAAACGGATAGTGTCGTCAGCAACATCATCATCAGCGTTTTTGGGAAGACCCAATAAATATCTGGTCCCGGGCAACATTCCTGTTCTGTGTTGTATCGTACATCGCATTACTACTTTGCGGTCGTGAAAACGGCTGCCCGTGGTGTGCGATCGCTGGAGCTCGGAGTTCGCAGCCTAGAATTCAGAGGAGGCTCGACGGCCTGGTAAGTACCCCTTGTGTGTGTGTGTGCGTGTGTGTGTGTGTGTGTGTGTGTGTGTGTGTGTGTGTGTGTGTGTGTGTGTGTGTGTGTGTGTGTGTGTGTGTGTGTGTGTGTGTGTGTGTGTGTGTGTGTGTGTGTGTGTGTGTGTGTGTGTGTGTGTGTGTGTGTGTGTGTGTGTGTGTGTGTGTGTGTGTGTGTGTGTGTGTGTGTGTGTGTGTGTGTGTGTGTGTGTGTGTGTGTGTGTGTGTGTGTGCGTGTGTGTGTGAAGCGGGGTGTATACATACACCCCGCTTCACACACGCATACACACACATGCTTCATTAAAGGCCACATTTTATTTGCCTATGTTTCAACCGGAAAGCCGGTCTTCTTCAAGAGTGGTTTCTTTTCTTTTCTGCTGCCCTTTTTATAGGGGTTGGCAAGAGAAAAGATAAAACATAGTAAAAAAAAAACTGAAAACTGGACAAAAAATGTACATCAAGCAGCGAAAAGAGACCCGGAGGTATACAGAAAATGCAGAGTTCTGAGAAGTATCATATTCATGAGTGACCACTCTTTTACTGTCTCATTGACAGGCATGTCGCGCAGAGCTCATGTGGTCCGCAGGATGCGTGTCTGCGTAGCTGCCGCAGTTGAGGAATACGTGGCGTTGTCACTTCCACCGCGGAAGGACGGGGAAAGAAGCTTGATCCAAACACATAGGAAGAAGGCAAGATTTGAACTTGGGGGGGGGGGGGGGAGGACCTCATATATTAGAGTAACCAGAAGGGAGAAGTGGCTTCTAGGAATGAAAAAGTAAAATAATAGGGCGGAAGGGAGGTTCTCCTCCCATCCCATCCCAGTTCCCCCTGTAGCACTGACTCCGCACGCCAGCAAATTGTTGATGTACAACAAGTGTGATGTGACCAAAATGCTAACAAAGGGCACCTTTATGGCACTTCAGTGCGCAAGATATTCTATGAGGCTTGTCGCGCTGCTTCTCAGATGGACACTCGCCTGATGTTTGTGCAAAACGTTTTTTTTTTTAACGGGAGGAAAGCTCTTACAAGATTTAGGATTCATGAGGCCCCGAAACTTCACCGTGCGTTCATTCGCGACACCGCAGGATTGAATGCGGGATTGAATAGGGACATAACTGTGTGGCAAAAGGAAAAAAAAGACACAAGGAAACAATTCATAATGACATTATCTTCATTGGATCAGAGGCTAGCAGTGTGTGGTCACAATAATCTAAGACAATTTCTGGAACTTCGCTCCAATCGCTATCCGCAAATGAATCATTGCTTTCTCGAATGAAATACAGGTTGCTTAGCAGTGACATTTGAATCGAATTGTTGGGCATTATGGCCTCCTGATGATCTCCTATCACTGAAAATACGCTTCGTGAAGGAGACACTATGTCCTGATTATGGACGAGGCTCCAAATGTATCTGCCAAGAAGCAAGTGCCGATGTGCTCGTTTATAAGAACTTCCAATCACACAAACGGTTCTGAGAATTCTTTAACACTGCTGACACCACAGCGGCAAGCTTTTTGTTGTTCTCAAGGACGTTCCCTGCAGTTTTAACCTGAGCATTGGAAGCTGTTTTTGGCAGTGCTATGATGGCGCCGCAAACGTCAAAGGAACGCACAGTAGGCTGTCAGCCCTAGTACAACATAAATATCCGCGAGCGCCGCACACACACTGAATTGCGCAAATACTAAGGCTTGTGCTGCAGGATGTGTAGCAGAAAGTGGAAGTGCGTCACGACTTCCTAGACATATTATAAGAAATTATAAACATTGTTACACTCTTCCCAATATCTTTAAACGTTTTGGGGATATTTCACAAAGATGAGAGGCATGAGTTGGATGCTCAAGGCCACAACCGAGGTCGATTGTTCCACATTTTGGCTCCTGAACTTGTTTCGTCATGGCTTAGCATCTGGAGAACGGATCGACGCCTTAGCAAAAGCCAGCGGATTTTTGAAAATGCGGTCGAAATTCAACACATACGAGAACATAAAGGGGTAGAGACACCAAATTACAAGATTGTGCAAAGCTTGTCAAGCGCTTTCTTTGTGTTTGAAGATCATCATAGTCGAGTATTACACACAAGGAAGGTGTAGAAAATATTTTAATTATTTTTTAAGTCTGTGGAAATGCTCGCCTCCGCATTCTGGGCCCATCACTAGCGCATTGACGTTGACGTAGGTTTACTCAAAAAACCAGAATAAAGTTTTTTGTGACGTCATTGGACAGTTTTCTGACGTAAGACACGATGGTGCTAGTCGGCTCGTTTCGGCTGTGGTACGTAAACTACCCGTACGTATACCAGCGTGGCAGCGTTCTAACAGTTGTAACGCTCACTGTAGGAAAAATTTTGCTTGATGGCAATATTCACTAAAATTTGCTAATGCTGCCGCTGACGGCGTAGCAATAGTAGGCGGACGGCGTTTGTAACGGTCGGCGTAGCCAAGAACCCGGCAGTGCAGCAGTGGGGCAATGTATAGCACTTCTTGGCTCTGTACTAGAAAATACAAATGTCGTCAGGATCGCTGCTATACTCGTGCAACAGTAGTATGCCTGCACAAGTGCGGAGCCTTTGGCAACGGGGCCTCCTGCGGGTGCGCCAGGCGGCGAACTGCGCTGCTCCCTGCCTTCCCTACTCGTCGCTAGGCCTAGTCTGTTTCGCCGGACGGCACTTTGGAATGGGACATCGACTCAACGATGTAGTAAAGGTTCGTATTCGATCACCGCCTTACCATAGGAAGCGTATCTAATAATAAAATAAGCTTGTTAAATGTGTGTATGGCGACGGTCCTCAGTCTGCCTAATTTACTCTCCACAAGTAGCGCCGACGACTGTTCCGGGCAGTTTGCAGCATTGCTCGGTGCGAAGGGTCACGCGGGCGCTTCGTAGTGATTGTACGCGTGTTCTGCGATGTAAGCAACTGTTGATTTCCGTTCACTTTTGCCAAAACCGTACTCGATGACCATATTCAATCGCTAAAATTTGTGAATTTTTTTTCTACACTCACCAGATTAGCACATATGAAATGGGCGCACGAAAACGGTGCCTCGATTAGTGCGACTCAAACTATACACTCCCGAG
The DNA here is from genome assembly GCF_055883805.1 of Amblyomma maculatum. Lineage (NCBI taxonomy): Eukaryota > Metazoa > Arthropoda > Arachnida > Ixodida > Ixodidae > Amblyomma > Amblyomma maculatum. The sequence goes on from NC_139345.1 coordinate 200,024,373, forward strand.
TGTTTACACGCTCTCCTTCATAGTAAAACTTCTCTCGCTTTTTAATTTTTTCCAGCCACTCACATAGCGCAGGAATTTGGGCGAAGCGAGCGGCCGACATTGGCACTGCTACGAGCAACGAGTTGTCTGAGAGCGAGTTGGAGAACTGTTCGCAGGCGAAAACGGCGTATGTTTCCGAATAATTCGTGTTTTCGCAGCATGACAGGATCACCAAAACGACGCAAACATTATGGTTAAGGATGCATTTGACCAACTGTTTCCGCAGTGTAACTCCGCCATGAAAGCATATTGGTGGAGTCACCCTGCAAACAGAGCAGACGACGCGCCTACTTGTTGACGTCACAAATTTTCGGTTCACGGGACATTTCAGTGTTATCTGCTGTTTTTTTGAGGTCAAGTAAAAATATGGCAGCTATGAACCGAAACCGAAACAGCTGCTTTCTAAAAATACGATAATAATTTATGTAATGTGATTTCAGGCTTCTAGCACTGCGCTTTATGCGTACATAATCGCTGCGTACTATTTACAACGTAAAAGTACAGCACGAAAATTTAGTTTTCCTACCCCTGTAATGAACAGCCAGCTGAAATTACTATTTTAACGATAAGGAACCGTAAGCCGAGCGTAGCAGAATACATAACTGAGATGCACAAGTGGACTAGGCTATTTGGGAGGGTCTCAGTGACCTTAGGAAGCAAGGATTTGACTGGTTGGTTGCTTCACAGGAAGGGAAAGGCGCAGTATCTGTCATACTTGCTCTGTGGACACCTGAACCGCGCCGTAAGGGAAGGGAGGAAGGTGGGAGTGAAAGTGGAAAGAGAGAAAGGGGAGCCATAGTGGAGGGCTACGGAGTAATTTCGACCACCTGGGGAACTTTAACGTGCGCTGACATCACACAGCACACGGACGCCACTTCCTTTCGCCTCCATCGAAACGCAATTTTGCCGACTTTGGAAACAGGCACAAACAGAGACGCGTACAGAAGATTTGGATGCTAAAGCGAATTAAGCTACTGTGCCAACCGGATTGAAGACTTAACAATGGCATGATGATGAATCTGTGCCTCACGTAGTTCCATCGTCCGAGGAGATTTTCCTTCTGCGGTTCTGCGAGGTACTGGAGACAGTACATTCCTCGCTTAAACACAGGTATCTATCAAAAATGTCGCAGCACACGTCGCATATTGAGAGGTTTTTGACAGAAAATGGAGGCAGCACGTAGCTGTTGAAAACCTACGAAAAAGAAATTAGGCCTGAATGGCTCAACCTTACCTGAGTATGCTCACAGATGTAGAAAGGTAGCGCATTACACTCTTGAAAACATTTCAAGATGTTGTAGACGTTCTTTCGGTCGATATAACAGTGAGCAGCTGCGCGATCTTTTTTGCTCGAGTTAGCTAAGCTTGTCAAACTTGCTTTGACTATTTCATTCAAGTCATGCGGATCTGAGATCGTTTTCATGCATCATGACGTCAAAAAGTATTTGCGATCAACTATGGCAAAGGCGTAAAATTTATCATAAGCTTTTCCATCTCCCCTTCAAACTAAATTTGGTGACATCGCGGACATTTTTACCCCGCGATCTACTGTGCGGAGGAGCACAGTGTTATTGTGCGGTAGCCATTGGACGGTATGAAGGACAGCGAACATCATCGCAGAAAAAAAAAAAAAGTAGCATTCTTTACACTCTCCTGAACTAAAATTATCCACTCTTTTCAAATCGGCACTCAGTTCCCAGTTCGTCATTACAACCTCTGCTCCTGGATTCCTGTCTGCGTCTTCGTTCATTTTTCCGGAAGATGCAGCAAGAGTTCTCATTCAGTCTTTAAGCTATAAATTGTTATCGTATAGGGGAAATGTTAATGCATCCTATTGTGTCTTTGACACGAAGTGTTTAAATTCTGCTAATTTTGGAATGTTATTGCAGAAGGGTTTTTGTTGCCGATTTCTTTCTATTACTTTGACTAGGTACTTTATAAATGTCTCCGAAGACTTTATGTATATTTAAGTTTTTATCCTAATTCATTTTTAGCATATTAAAAATCATGTGGGTGTTTTTCTATTCTTAGCCCATTTACCAGGCCTAGGCAGGATACTTCAAAAAACTATCTTTGATACTGATATTCGATACCCTGAAAAATTAAATTTCCGATACCGATACAAGATCCAGAATTGAAACCGATTTTCGATACAGTTACTCGGTACTGTATCGGCGATACTTCGATACATCCCTAGAATCCCAACATAGTTTCGGTGATTAGCGACGTTAGTAAATTTACCGTGATTTCTGCAATCTTGAGTGCATTACTATGAAGTAGTTTTCCAGAAAGGGCTAAAACAAATCCGACAGCATGACGTTATTGAAGCTCCTCTGTCTGAGCAGCTAGCCTTGTAAAAACGTCACATTGTATTGAAGCCATTGTTGCAATGTAATGATCTCTTACACAAGCAGCCTAGCGAAAAACTTTCTTTAAGTAATGATTTTCATACGAACCTAACTGTGGGCACCTGGCTGTATATACTGTACATCTGAAACTTTTTCTGTTGCTTTTCATTTCATCAGACGCGTTACTTATCCGGCGGCCCCTGCGTTCTCTCTGTGCTAAAAGGAGCAACCTAGTGAGTTTGGAGAACACAGCAGTTATCTTGTCATTCGCGCGATAACAGAATTTTAAAGTTGTGCATATTGTTCAAAGCTCGAAGGAAAACAACCAAAACAAAATAGCTGCACGTTTTTATTATCCCGGAAAGAGCCTGATGTGAACGTACTAAAATATGAGGCAAAGGAGAAAGCCTCTCAGCATACGCACACGATCACGCCGCAGTGCTATGGATGAAGATGCCTTTTATCAATAGGTGAGAATGATTCAGCATCGCGTCGACTCAAGGATACTGATTGTAGTTAAGTAACTCAATTTCAATAGTATCACTGGCGAACTACGGCTGGTTGTAGATAAAAGATAGAAGTCTTTTTTTTTTTAGAGTGGCTCATATGCTGTCAATAAATTCGCATGTTTACTTTACAAAATGTTTAAAAAAACATTTGTTAGCCGACTGCATCGTGGCCGACTGAGGTATTAGAAGTTTGTGTTCTTGCCGCCAAGCAAAGCCGACACGCGGATCCCAGCGGTTTGGAAAAGGGTGAGACATAATTTACCGCGTTAAACAGTACACAGAGCACGCTGCTTGACGAGAATCAGATGCCGCAGACACGGACAGGAGTGCAGCAGTGTACATAGTTTGTACTACATGTTCGCCTTTCTTGCGTTGCCGCTTTGTTCTTTTCTTTGTGTGTCTGTTAACGGCTTAGCGGCTTTGTGATACACACTCAGTGCCCACAAGTAAAGAACCTCGTGAGCACCTACATAACATCGGCTCCTTTATTCTTAAAAGGAACCTGGAAATGTGGTTGATGCTGAGGGGACGGGGTATTTGGAGGGAACTCAGAGCAGAAGGGAACTCAGACGACACTAGAAGCCGAGCTGCCTCTGGGCTTGTGCAGAGTCGATCACACTTGTCTAAAGCGCTCTATCGGTGTTCTGTGGTTGAAGTAAAGTGAAACTTTGAGCTATATTCAGACGTTAAATGATAGCACTAGTGCTCTAGCATGACCTCAATGTCGTCAGAAGCGCTCAAGCACAAGAGCATGAACAAAGCAGCTGCGTTAAAATTCCACTTGATGTGCTGCGCGGCGAACCCTTTAATCGTCTAGACAAGTGTGATCGACCCTGTACTACCTAGTAGCCTGAGCTAGCGCCGTGAACCCAAACTCTCACAGCGGCTTCGATATTTGCAATTTTCCTAGGTTTCTTTAGAATCGAGTGTTGTTAAAATACACGATATACGAAAAATATATTTTCGATATTGATACTCCGATACTGTCATTTTCAGCACACAATGCGTAATACAGGTACACAAAATATATCTAAATATAGCGTCAAATATACATGTATCTTCGATACTGCACATGACTGCCATTTACTCCACTAAGACGAATAAAAGTGAATTTTGCATATTTAGAATCCCGATGTCTTGACATGGAGCGTGCGCTGATGAGTACGGGAAAGACGAATGAAAAACTAAGGCAATGGTATTCAGGCCTCAGCCCGACTCCCCCATCCGCAGGTTGAAACTCTGTGACTATGATTTGAGTCAAGAATTACTGACTTTCCAAAGCACGAATACTCCAGAAGTGTTGCTTACGAAACAAGGGATGTTTATTCGCCATTACTGTATCAGTTTAGTACTTAACGTATGGTCATTTCTATTTTCTTAGAAGCTACGGGAGCTGTTCAAGGCTGTCAGGCGGCAACACTTCATTTCGGTAATCTTTAAGCAAGGTTTCAGATGCCAAATAAGCAGCTTCTGAATACGGAACATTCAGAAGTGGCACAGGGTATTTCCTTTTTAAATGCAGCTTACCTAGTTAGGACTAAATGCTAACATCTACCGCAGACGTCCGCCTGAGTGAGTTCCGAACGAGTAGGATTTTTATCTAGTCTAGCCACGAGCTGCTCGTTTAACTGACCACAATATGAAATTAATAAAGAACACTGAAACTGCTACAGGAAGAGTGAGATATCTCCAAAACCAGAGTGCGCTTACACGTTGTTGACGTTGTTGACGTTGTTGACGTTGTTGACGTTGTTGGCATTGTTGGCGTTGCTGACGTCGTTGAAGCTTCAGTAAGCGCTGCAACAGTTGTAGAACTACTGGTAGCTATGGACGTCGTACTGGGATTCGTCCCCTTCGCACTCTCCGAAGAAGGTGCTGGGGTCCAAGGCGCGGTTAGAACTTGGCTGACCGCAGTTGACGGTGCGCTGTCGTGTGCCGCCAACAGAGCTTCCGTGATACCTTGCAAACAGTGCCACAAAATGAAAAACTAAAACTTGTCACATTCCTCACACCAAAGGAATGGACACGACTATGAATAAAATCACATTAATTCAGTGACTAGAAAACATCGAGAATAACGTTACACAAATGCTGATGACAGAAGCTATTATCCCTCATTTGGGTAGGCTACAGCATTCTCAACGAAATCGGGACACTGCAGTAAGTGCAAGGAAGAACGGAAATCTGAGCTAGTTGGTGCATTGCAAGATCAAAAAACATTAATTTTTGTGCAGGGGGACTTAATGGGGCAGGTTGGTGAAATTTTGAGGGTCTTTGATAGTTGCGGGCAGGGTTTGAAGTTTACTTTTGAGGTACCGAGCGCCAAGGGGTTGCAGTTTTTAGATTTAAGGTTAGTATTAAAGTTAGATCATGTATGCTGGGCTTTCCGGCAGCGTTCGGAGAAGCCGTTACTTAGTTACAAATCAGCCCACTCAAAATTGGTAAAATGTGGTATAGCTGTCGCGTGCTTGGGGTCTGCCCTTTCAAAATCGTGTGAGCATGAAATGATTAGTAGTTTTGGACAGCAGATTGACAGATTAAGATTGGCGGCATATCCGGATCAGGTAATCTCACTTGCCTGTAAAAAAATTTTAAGAAAACTAAAGTCGGTAGATAGATCTCAACCACAGGAGCAGGGCAGTAGAAAGAAGTACGCAGTCATCCCGTACGTACACCGGTTGTCGCATAGGTTAAGGAACATAGGATCAAGATATGGTGTTGATGTAGTATTTTCAGCCCCCAAAAAACTTGCCAAGATATGTGCCATAGTGGACAGAAGAATGAAGAATCAACAAAAAAGCGAGAGGAGGTCGTGTAAAATAAATCACCAGGTTAAGTTCGTACCATGTGCTGAAGGCGTGGTGTATGACATAGAATTTTCTTGCGGAAGGAGGTATATAGGCCAAACAGGTAAATGTATCAACACCCGGCTACGCCAACATAAGGCATCTTTGAAAAATGCCCCATCTTCGAACCTTGCCCTGCACTACAGGGACTGCCCTTTAAATAATGATCAGAGATATCCTGATAAAAAACTATGCACACCTCTTTTTAACAACACTAATGTAATCTACAGGCATAAGGATCAACTAACCAGGGAGTTATCGGAAGCCTATCACATCCATAAAAAAGGGGATAGTTGCGTGAGCACGCCATCGGTGCTTCTGCATGACACTGAGATTGTATATTTGGATTCCCATGATTAGACTGATGCTTGTTTGGGAGCGCATGCGTCCTGGTTCTTGAAGAAAAAAAGTGTATATTACCTGTGCTTTTTTCGAATAAACTTCAGTTGTTAGTCAGCGCTTGTCCGTTATTCTCCCTTCTCTGTTTGTCCCAAGTAGCCGCGCTGTTTTTTGATCTTTAAGTGCAAGGAATATCCTCAAATTATTTTGCCTGTGAGCGGCCCATTTACAAAATGTTTTTCACAACATCCGGCTATTTATATAAAACAACGAAATCTCCCCTAGAATCTGCCACACCCCCGAAGGAGGGGTGAGGAATAAATACAAGTCTACTTGTGAAAGCGTGGGCTTGGCCTATTCCACTGTTGTGTTCTCTCACATACTGGCCAGCTATCTGCTCTCACTCGTTACACCGAGCAAATAGACTCATAGCATATTATTATTGTGTTTATGTAAGTGTTAAGTGAACTAAGCTGGAGGAATCTGTGCATGCGTGGCCGTTAGTGTCTTGTGAGCACTTTAGAGGATCTGTTTCAACGTTTAGAAGAGGTAGCGCCCTAACAAGGCTGCACGCTGCTCGCGCGGCTCTGAAAAACTCCAGCGTCGCTCCCTCATTATTCGGTGCAATATTTCGCTCTAAGCGGCTGTAGTCGCTTTCATTTCGCACCGGATCGCTTATGCCTCGAAGTTATCAATACAACAATTTTTTTAGATAATTAGCAATTTTCGAGCTGTTAAATCTGACTACATCGTGCATACTCTCTCGCCTATGACAGCAATATTTTTGATTTTTTGTCGGCTGAAATACTGTTGTCTATTTTATTAACTTTCGTCGCTGAAAATGTAAAGCTGGTTATGAGCTGACCATTGGTAGGCAATAATACTAGAAGAAAATGTTTCTCCCACCGTAGCTTGAGTGATTTGACGTTGTGTCACTAAATGACGCCATGACACTCGAATGTGTCTCCACAGCAGGGAAAACCAAAAATGACGCGTTCGCATTGTTTACCTTTATGTAAGACACTAAAATAAGAACTATTTGTAATTGTACTTCATTCTACGTGCTATAATGGGTCTGCTGGAAAAGGTACAGCTAGTCTAGCATAACAGCAAGGAATATTTGAAAGCCAATTAGTCTGCTGTAATCTATCGCGTACCTCCCGAGGCAAGGATTATTCCTCGCGTGCAGCCCCTCACTACGAAACAAAGGCTTTAAATGCGCGCGTATTTATATTATTGTCGTAAATGCAGCGTCGTTATGCGGAGAAATGTTTGCAATATTTTCAGTTATGCTCGTACCGTTCATGGGCCCGTCTACCATCACCGTCACATTTTTTTTGTTGCACTAACCTCAAAACTGCCGACAGTAACTCGATACTGGGAAAACAGTATGGTAAAAGTGTCTACCTGCAATTTTCTGTGACAACCGTAATAAAGTTCGCCCTCCGGTAAGTCAGTGAAAGGTTACATAAGTCCGTAACGGTATGCTATAAGTGTCAAATAAAAGGATTACTTAAGGTTTTACATTTGCTCACTTTTGTTGATAAACTGCTGCTTGAACAGAATTAGGACAGGTATGCCATTTATTTCAATTACTGCTTGACCTAGCTCAGGTCGTTGAACCTGGCTCAAACAGCGCAGCAGTGTTAAATAATAAGCAATTAAGTGCAGTTACCGTATTCGGTAGCGACGAGGAAATGCCAGAGGAGCATTCATAATATATAATGAGCACAGCAACAGGAATATCAAATTGAAGTTCACGACGAACATTTATATCTGCTGAAACAAAAGTTGGTGCAAGAGCTGTACAAGCTTTAAAACAAATGAAGGAATATTTCTTGATTTATGCACGAAGCGATGTAATTGCACACCGAGCTCGAAAGGGCCATTTCGTAAGAGAATAATGATTTGTTCAAGGCAGCCGTGTTGCTTTTCTGGTGGCTGACTGTGGAGCGTATTGAGGCGGGAGAGCTTTCTTAGGGTAGAGTTTAATAATGTACTGATATTCAATTTATGGATGTTAACCGACTTAGAATTCCATCTCTGTATTTCTAATAATTCTACCGCTTTTAAAAGGCTACCCTAGACGGCTTAGTCTGTTGTTGCAGTAAGCGTAGATTCCTGGTATCATAGCTCATTATCGAGTCATAGAGCGATCATACAGACTTTGATGGGGAAACAGTGCCTGAACCAACGGCAGTAAAAAAGACCGGTCACCTCGCTTTGCACATAACGTAAGTGAAAAGTTCTTAGAGCACTGCATAATCCGCAGTGAACAAAGGCGAAAGCCTGTGCGTTGCTGCTGCACATGGTACAGGGCACCCCTCGTCGAACACAACGACCGTTTCGTTGAACGAATCAAAGTTCATCGCCGTTCTACGTTTGGGTTACAGGAAAGGAAAGGCACAGTATCTGTCACTCGCTGAAGCTCGCTAATGATGAATAACTTTATTAACACCCTTCAAGGAAAAGATTCCTCCCCTTCCAGCGGGCTAGAATCCCTTGAGATTTAGCGGTGTCCAAGGCCAGATGGATGATTTTTGTTTGGACTTCTTTGTTCTGGCTGATCAATAAAGCCTCTCAGGACTCCAAATTCATGCCTGGTTCATTGTTGGTTTCTGGTGGCACCGACCTGCTTTTCGAGCAGTACAGCATCAAGCAGATCCATGAAATCGAACAGAGTATTACAGCTGACACCGAGAAGAAGAAAGATCTGCGACTGATGGTTGGAGAGCGCTACAGATATTTGATTGAGGCTGCCGATACTATTGGAAAAATGCCGCGCACTTCGGCCAACGTGAAGCAGTACATGACACAACTGATGGAGCAATGCCAGAGCTTGCAGGACAAGCCTTAAGCACCAGTGGCCGCCCGGTCTGAACACTCGGCACTATCCCATCACTACACTGTCCTTGCTCTAGTGAAGCTTCTTGTGGACCTCCCCTCTAAGCTTTCGAGTGAAGCGGAACAAGAGTTCTAGGGTCGTGCGGCATGCTTCCAGTGCTTGGGACAGCACGTGGTCTGGCACCTGCAGCTGGGCACTGGCCTGGAGCCGTGGTAGGTACTGGTTGCACGTCAAGAGACCTCCCTCGCTTCCCTCGGACAGTGTCTGCTCCAGGGTTTCTGGAGGAGGTTGCTATCCTTGGAGCTGCCTCTATCCTTGGAGGACTCAGTGGAGTCGGTCACTGGGCTTGCACTGCTCCTGAACTTGTCCCCTACCCGAATTACTCACCCAGTAACTGCAGCACCGCTTGGGCCTGGTGGACCAACTCCTGGGATCAGACAGTGTTGCCACTAGAGAGCAGCTGTGCGATCTCGCCAACCTGTTGGTGTCCACCCTTCAGCGTGTGCAAGCTGCCTACCTAACTTCCCAGCCAAGTGCACTGGAGTCACGCATATCTGAGGTCACCAGAAACACCACCTGTAATCTGGTGAGCTTCTCAGAGAGTCCATTGTTTCTTTATGCTCCTGCACCCGTACGAGAATTTCAAGTGCAAGTTAACATTGACCCTCCACAGCTGAAAAGTCTTCAGCAAGGATGTCGCCAGTTTGTAAAGAACATGCAGAAGAAGAGTGTGGGGAGGGTTGTGTCTCGCCTGGCTGAGCTCCACTCGCTGCATGCGCTTGCTCAACTAGGTGCCAACATCAGGGAACGCCTGCCAAAGGAGGACACAGAACTGGGAACATTAGTTCTGGGAGAACGACTTTCATCGTGGGACCACTTTTTTTCTGCCATTTGGGTAATCGCATTACAGAGCTGGTAGCCTACAGCGTAATGCTGCCATGGACTCTTGCCTATGTTCTTTGAGTTCCATGAAGGATACCTCCAAGGGCTCCGTACTTGAGCAGCCATGTGTATCATACCTGCAATTTCGTTACAGTGTTTGCACCGAGGGCCCTGTATCGCCGGATGCCATCTTCTTAGTGCGAGTGGGTTGGGAAAAACCCCCTGCTGCAACTTTCTCCATATAACCTCTTCTTTTTTGCTTATACTTTTGCCTGGTCAAGGCAGTGTCTGCCTTTCTGATCTGTAATGATTGAGAATATCATGGTATGTTTTCACCTCTTCGCTCTGAAGGGGCTCTCTGCTCAACGAGACCGCACTGGTAACCCGGTATATAAGTCCTCGGGATAGTACGTGCGCTGTCTCGTTTCCTCGCAGGCACTCGTGGGCCGGAGTCCAGTTGAGGTTAATCAGCTCTGTAGGTGGCGGTCCTGCAGCCAGAATTTTAACTGCTTCGGCAGATACCCTGCCTGTGTTGTAGTTTTAAATAGCCGATTGGGCGACGATTACAATCACCTTATATTCTGTTGTATTAGGGCCAGCGCAATGGCCACCTCCTCAGCCGCTGTTGCGTCCCTCTGTCGAATGCTGCAGCACGAGACCCGGTCCTCGTCCTCCCTGTTTGCTAGGGTTAGGGAACCCGTTCTGCGTTCGTATTCCGCCGCGTCCGTGTAAACCACGTCCTGTCTATCTGCTACGTTTTTTCTGAAGAGCTTTCTCTCTGTCTTTCCTTCTGCGCGCATGGTGTACCGGGTTCATGTTCCTTGGAAGTGGTGAGATTTTTATTTTGTTCCTTTTGTCCGTTGCGATATTCTCAGTCAGTTTTAGGTTAGCTCGAGGTTCGAAGCCTAGCTTTTCTAGTATTTTTAATCCCAATCGGCTGCGTAGGCGTCTTTGCTGCTGTGCTATTTTGGTAGCCTGAAAGATCTCGTCTTAGTGTTTGAAATCCCCATGTTGAGAATTTTCTGCGTGGATGTATACGAAGGGAGGCCCAGGGCGGTTTTGGCACCTTTTCTAATTAGAATTTCAATCTTATTCTGTTCTGCTTTTGCCAGCAGTATGTATGGTGCATCCATGTTACCCCTGCGAACTCCTTAATCTCATCCGCCCACCTAACTTTCTGCCGCCCCCTGCTACGCTTTCCTTCCCTTGGAATCCAGTTTGTTACCCTCAGCGACCATCGGTTATCCTCTCTTCGCACTACATGTCCTGTCCATGTGCATTTCTTCTTCTTAATTTCCACTAGAATGTCGGTAACTTGAGTTATTTCTCTGACCCACTCTGCACGCTTTCTATCTCTTAATGTTACACCTACCATTTTCCGTTCCATAGCCCTCTGGGTTGTCCGTAGAACTCTCTTGGTTAGCCTCCACGTTTCAGCCCCATAGGTGAGTACAGGCAAGAGGCAACTGTTGTATACTTTCCTCTTGAGCGATACCGGTAAGCTGCTAGTCATAATCTGCGAGTGCTTGCCAAATGCCCTCCATCCCAATCTTATTCTTCTTGTTATTTCCTTTTCACGTGGATGCAGCTAGCACAGAACCGGGTTAAGTGGAGAAATATGGGAGAGGCCTTCGCCCTGCAGTGGGTATAATCAGGCTGATGATGATGATGATGATGATGATGATGATGATGTATGGTGCCACGTATGTGATCCTACTGATTACAAATGAATTAATTAGTCTCAATAGGTTCGCCTCTTTCATTCCCGCGTGTTTGTTTGCTATTCGCTTGATTAGCCGACACGTCTGGCCTACAGTCGATTCGAGGTTTTGTATCGTTTCGGTGTTCTTTTCGTTTGACTGGTTCCGAAAACCGAGCACTCTAATCATTTCTACCCAGGGTATTTTGTCCCCATTTACCGTTAGCGTTATCCTGTGTTCCTTGGGCTTTCGTTGTCTATTTTGTCGGCCAGGGAAGAGCGCGTCCGGTTTCTCGGGAGAGTATTGCAGTTCTATTTGGTTTTTGTACGACTCTATTCCCTCAATCGCTGTTTGGAGCGTGTTTGCAATGTGCTCATCACTACCTCTGGTACCTCAGAGGGCGAGATCGTCCGCGCATATTGCGTAGTTGAATCCTTCTATACCTGCCAGTTTCTTCGGTAGGTCAATGAGTGCAATGCTGAAGAGTGTTGGTGATAAGACTGAACCATGGGCAGTACCTTTTTTACCCAGTCTTGTTCCTTTCTCTTCCTTTTTTTTCTAAGCAAATAACTCTTCTATTTGGAAGTCTTTGACGTAATTTTACGACTTTCTACCTACATTTAGAGATTCTAGGCATTGTAGTATGGCTGAGCGGTCAACATTATCTGTCGAAATCTTTGGCTACATCTAGACCGACTATTACTCTTATATGTAACGTTTGATTGTCATACATTTGCCCTTTAAGTTGAAGCATGACGTCACATGCAGAAAGATGTGCCCTGAATCCGATCATCGTGTTTGGGTGAAGTTCCTGTTCTTCAAGGGATCTGTCTATTCTCGTTTAATTATGTGCTCCTATAATTTACATGCACATGAGGTAAGCGAAATGTGCCTCATGTTTTCTAGACTTAGTTTCCTGCTTGGCTTCGGAATAAAGATTAGGTTGGCCTCTTTCCAAGCCGGTGGGATTTAGCCCTTCTCCCAACTTTCCTGCATATAGGATGTTATCTATTGATGCATCATCCAAATTCCATAGCATGCGATTATTGATTCTGCTGAACCTGCCGCCGTTTTCGTTTTAAGCATGTTTATTTCGGTTCTTATCTCTCCGATCGTGATTGGCTCGTCCAGAATGGGATTCTGTGGGCCCTTGTACTCGGGCAAGGGTGTGGGGGACGTCCATCTCAAGTACCTGTCCCTCACTTCAGAGATCAGTTGGTCACTAGTGCCTTCGTATTTATGTACGAGTTTCTGTAGTTGTTGGCGTGCCTCATGTGTTGTCTTATCCGGGTCTAAAAGATGTCTAAGCCTTTTCCATGTGTTAGCTTTGCTCATTCCGCAATCCATCTGCTCGCAGATGTTACCCCAGTTTTGCCTAATTAAGTACAGCGCATGCTCCTCAATATCTCTGTTCTGTTTGGCCAGGAGCTTGTGTACGTTCCTGTTCCCCCTTTTCTGGGCAAGCTTTGCTTCTAGCTCCCTTTTCTTGCGCCACAGACCTATCAAGTTCTTGTCGACCACTTTTATTGCTTCGTCTACTTCCACCTCTTCGGTGGCTTCTTTAACTGCCGCAAGAATGACTGTGCCCCAAAATGCCATATCTGTAATTTCATCTCCTGTATGAAGGTTCTGCCTGAATAGGTCACAGTGTACAGCTGAGAACTTTTTGGGTTTCGGCTCGGGCGGTCCATTTTCTATCACGATCTCAATACTTTTGTGGTCGCTTCCTAGCTCCTCCCCGTGTTACACATCTCGCCTTGATTAGGCCTCCGATAAGTGTTGAGTCGGGTGTAGCGTCCCTACTCACGCTATTTCCCCGTCTTGTTGGTTTCATAGAGTCAGTGATTAAAGTTAGCTCATTCTGCAAAATGCTGTCTCAGAGTTAACTCCCCTTAATGTGCGTAATTTTGTAGGAAATCTCGCCGACGCCATATTTTGACACTGCTTACACACTTCTGATCACTATCACGCATTTATTCGGCTCGTGTGGCGACAAACACATCCCCTTTAGATAGGCATGACGTCACATCCCTTGTATGTCGACATTTGTCTTGTATGACTATTTCGACGTCTGTTTGATTTTACTTTTGGCTCTAATTAATTAACTACTCATTCTATAAACATGATTTTTTCTCCTGCATCCTCACATCATCCTCTACCAAACACAGCCATACGTTTGATCCAACTCTTCTGAGAACGTCAAAACGGCAGTGGACACGTTCTGTACACAAGACCCGGCCGGCATTGCTCGCATAGGCTTTAGTGTTAACCTTCCTTGCAGTGTTGGCTGCCAGCGCATGGCAGAGACAGCAGGTAGAGAAATGAAGGGCGCTTTGATACATCACTGTGTGGTTTTTCGCGGTATAAAAACATTACCACTTCAGGGCAAATATTTCACGTTGGCAAAGAAGTAACTTCATGTGAGCAAATAAGCAGGGAAATAGCCTATACGAAAACAGGTGAGAGGCACCAATGAGTGGCTCCTGCAATTGCAGTCGACTACACAAATGAAACTAATGCCAGTCGCAAATCGCTTTATACGTTCACCGTGAACAGCATATAGATTAAAAATACTGGTGAAGTAGTACATAAACCAGCCCAGCGAGCGCTCTTGGCTTGCGAGCATGCAGGTCATAGTCAGCTCCGTATGCCACCCAGTCTACCTGTATGACGCTGTTTTGCAATACAACATATGAAGCCAAGCACAAGGCGCAATGCGCTATTAGTGTTCCCAGACTTCGCGAAGTGGTCGCCGATTTGTTTACTTAAAGGATTGATAGAAAATATGCAAATCTGACCGCGGCTTTATTACCACTTTCAAGGGGGGAAGAAAAAATGGATCTTCACGTGCGGGCGGCTCAAATACGCCATAGCCAACAGATATATTTCAAAACACCAACGCCACCAGAGTCTGCGTAAATTATGAGTTTAGCCTAGGTTTTAGCTTCCACTATCCGTTCATACGCTTTGTTCCTTGAATGGGAATTCCGAAATTCTGTCAAGCCACTCTTTTGTTTTCAACAGGTAGTCAAGGAACCCGGCAAGCTATACACAATTTACTATACTCTAGCATTTCTTAATTGGCCTCGTACTTACCGAACACATCTGTTGTGGTGTGAGCACCTGCGAGCGAATAATTCAAGAAGTCAGCGTCATTTTCGAACGAAAATGCTCCTCCACAAATGTTTAATAAAATATTGTGGATTTCGAGCCCAATTTTTATTGTCAGGAATATTTTATTACGCCTAACTTGAAAATACTTCAGCGTTCAAACACAGAAGTCAAGAAGAGGGCTTTGTCGGGCTGGTTGGTTCATGCTCAACGGAAGGAAGAAACAGCTCAAACGAACGGGACGTGTAGAAAGGCGATACAGACACATGAGCTGACTAACAACCAAATGCTTTATTGCGACACAAGGAGCAATAGCAAAGAGCCAAAGCGCATAAGCAAAATCAATTGCGACACAATCATGCTTTTGATATCACACAGCAACTATCAAAACCGTCCTCGATTGAGATACGTAAGTTCTTGCGGGAATAGAGCAACGGACCGTTGGCTGGCACACTTGTCACCAAGTTCGTGAATGTGAAAAGCCTCAGATATGAGGCGTGAGGTCAGATCTTTATATTTGGCGATAATTGCGGTTTGGTGTAAAAACGCCTCACAGTCCTTGCAAGCTGTGGAATGGATGACTGTTATTTCGGCATGACTGGTTTTCTTTGTCTTTGGCATGTTCGCGTAGTCTATCATTAACGCACCGTCCAATTTCTCCGATGTAAAATTGGCCGCATGAGAGTGGAATCTTGTAAACAACACCACAACAAAAGTGCACAAATTTATTTCGGCGTATCTTTTCACATGTCGTCTTTCTAATTTCTTGATTGACTTACTTGCACAACCCTCCCTAACTTACTCCTGGAGGAAAAAAGAAGCGTCACGCCGGCTTTTCTGACAATCTCTTTCAGGTTGTGTGAACTTTATGCACATACGGTATGCACGCCATGTTCTTATAATTTGAATCGCGTGAAACCTTCTGAATCCTGCTTTCCGATAGTATTGAGTCGGCTACGCTGAAAGGATCTTAGTCGGGTAGCCTGCAGTGGTGAGCCAAGTGATCTGTGCGTTAAAGCTGGTTTGAGTTTTGTGTATGCATGACCTATACAAGGCTACTTTCATGCAGGCTTTTACTATCCCGCGCTTAACAATCTGAGTGAGCCGATTAGAAGGACGCATGAAGCTGCCAGATGCATAAAGGAATGAGTGGCATTCCTTACCAGGGAGGTGAAGAAAGGAAGCCACCGCCGTCTCACTGCTGCAGTATCGGCCCTCAGAGACGCGGGCATCAAGCTCCTACAGTCGGACAAGGAGGGCAGTTTTGTAGTCGTGGCTAAAGTCGTCTACAAAGAGAAGGCTCAAGCCGCTGTCCAAGCCATCGTCAAGGAAATGAAACCAGTGAAACCATCCAAAGTACAGGAGCAGGCAGTGCAGCTTTGTGAACGCGCTGGCCTATCGAGACTATCCTCATCTGTGAAGACATCCAAGGCATCTGCCTAACCATCTTCTTCAGTGCGAAGACACACAAATAAGGCTCTTTTCCGTGTCATTGTCTCCGAACGAGGTACTTGGCAGCGCGAGCCAGCGGTATTCCTGCAGAAGTGACTGTCGCATCTAGACGTTGGACCCTTTCCTCATCATAAAGCCTCAATTATTTTTTGAGTTCCTACAAAGTGAGTGTCCAGCCTATGTCAGCGCTTTTTTGGTAGATGATAAGGACTTGTACTATTCCCTACCGCAAAGAGCAGTGATCGCCGAAATAAGTGATTGCATTGATTGTAATTGTATCACAAGGTTCCAGAATTTCTGTGGTATGAATGTTGCCGTGTTTCTAGAAATTCTTCGCTTTTATTTACAGTCCACGTTCGCTAGAGTGGATAGCAGGCTTTTCATCCTAAAACAAAGGGGTTTTGCGTAGGATCCAGCCTCGCTCCAGTTCTTAGTGATCTGTTTTTAGCCTCGTGCGATAGACCACTTCAAGCCAAGCTTGACCATGACACCATTGTTAAAGTTATGCGTTACGTTGACGACTTTTTGCTCTTTTATCGCAAAGACGACGTCCAACAACCTGTTGTTCAGATTTTTGACACCTTCAGCACTGAACGTAATGACTTACAATTGACCACAGAATTTCCTACTGACAACGAACTTAGGGTTTTAGATCTATAACGTGTGCTATCGGACGACCATGTGTGTTGGATGTACTCTCCACGCTCCCAGAAGATCCTCCTGCCCTTCCAATCGGCTCACATGAAGATTGTTAAGCGCGGGATAGTAAAAACCTGCATGAAAGCAGCCTTCTGTAGGTCATGCATACACAAAACTCAGACCAGCTTTGACGCACATATCACTAGCCTCACCACGGCAGGCCACCTGACTAAGATCCTTTCAAGCGTAGCAGAGTCAATACTGTCAGAAAGCAGGATTCAGAAGGTCTCACGCGATTCAAATTATAAGAACATGGCGTACATACCGTATGTGCATAAAGTTTCGCGCAACCTAAGAACGATTGTCAGCAAAGCCGGCGTGAAGCTTCTTTTTTCCTCCAGGAATAAGTTAAGAGGGTTGTGCAAGTAATTCAATCAAGAAATTAGAAAGAAGGCATGTGAAAAGAAACACCGGAAGAAATTTGTGCACTTTTGTTGTGGTGTTGTTTACAAGATTCCACTCTCATGCGGCCGATTTTATATCGGGGAAACTGGACGATGCGTTAATGATAGACTACGCGAACACGCCAAAGACATAGAAAACCAGTCATGCCGAAATAACAGTCATCCGTTCCACCTCTTGCAAGGACTGTGAGACGTTTTTTAAACCAGACCACAATTATCGCCAAATATAAAACTCTGAGCTCACGCCTCATATCTGAGGCTTTCAACATTCACGAACTTGGTGCCATGTGCGTCAGCCAATTGTCCGTTGCTCTATTCCCACAAGAGCTTACGTATCTCAATCGTGGATGGTTTTGATAGTTTCTGTGTGATACCAGAACCATTAGTGTGTCGCAATTAATTTTTCTTATACGCTTTGGCTCTTTGCTATATATTGCTCCTTGTGTCGCAATAAACCATTTGGTTGTTATTCAGCTTATGTGTCTGTCTCGCCTTTGTACACGTCCCGTCCGTTCGAGCTGCTTCTTCCTTCCGTTCAAACACTGAAGTCTGCACTCTGAACACCCTAAAACTCCTGTAGCTGGCCACGACAGAATCGGTTTTCAAAAAGAAACATTTGGAATTCTGCTGCTTAATTTGGAAACAAAGCTTTCAATTCATCAATAACAATATACTTGCGTGACAGTTCTGTGCTTAGTGTGATCGAATTAAACGAATATGTTTCAACCCATAGGGACACAGGTAATGTTTAAAGCTATAAGTAATTATTAAGCCAATAAAGTTTATAATTACACTTGATCAGCACAGAATTGCGGCTGTACCTAACACCGAGTTTATGACCACCAAGCTAAATTCAGTTTTCAATAAAAATCTTCTCTACACGCTGCAGCGCGAGGAAATATCGGGGTTTTTCCACGAAAAAAAACCTAGGGAAAAAGATGCTCTGGAAGTTGACTTCACGTGCAATGTCCAAAAGCGACTAGATTTTGCACCTACCGAGTCCATTTATTTATTTATTTAGTACATACTGTAGACACTTTTCCGGGTCCAAGCAGGACAGGCATATATTGTTAAGAAAACTCAAAACATACAGAACACAAACGAAATATGCATAAAATGAGGAAACAAGTTTTGCGAGACTATGGCATTGCCATAACATGGTTCCAATCGGATATTGTCCGCGGAAAAAAACGGATATTTCAAATAGTCAGTTTTCGCAAATAGGGCGTCAATGAGTGAATGTGATGATGTCGGGTACGCCGTGTGGATAGAGGGGATATGTACTGCGAAGGATGTAAGGCTAACATATGGCTAACTAAAGAATGAACAAACTCAAGGCGATATTTTCCTCTTCGCGTTTCAGGTGATTCATTATTATTAGCCGCCATGATCTAACTAGGGGAGTCGGTGATTTTAAATGTCGAATAGATAAACCTAATAGCTTATCTTTGAACTCTTTCTAGTTTATAGATGTTAAGTTTAGTAAATGGGTCTTATACAACCGAGGCCTAATCAAGCTTTGGCCTGATTTAGGCGTTATAAGTCAACAGTTTTACGTGAGAAGGAGAATTTCTTAGTTTATGCCTCAGAAAACAGCTTTTTAAATGCAGAGGAGCATATGTTATCTATATGTGAGTTCCAGGAAAGATTGCTTGTTATTGTTACAGCTCGATATTTGTAGCTATTAACCTGCTTTAGTGTTGATGATCCGAGGGTATACACGTGGTTAATCGGGTTCTTCTTATGTTGGTTGGTTGGTTGGTTGGTTTGTGGGGTTTAACGTCCCAAAGCAACTCAGGCTATGAGAGACGCCGTAGTGTATTTGCATTGAAACTGTTATTTTAGTGTTAAGAACCATGGAAAACTCACTGCACCAATCAAGAACATTTTCAAAAAACCGGTTAAGTTCATTCTGATCGTTAGTAAACGCAATTTGACGGAATACGACACAATCATCAGCAAACAAGCGAATAGGCGTTCCTGGAGTAACCACATTAACAATATCATTGAAGTAAATCTGAAAAAGCAAATGCCCCAAGACGCTTCCTTGGGGCACCCAGAGGTGACTGGGAGACAACTGGAGCTGCACCCCCCCATTGACTGAAACAAATTACATTCTATTGGTGAGGTAATCTACAATCCTTAATATTAAAATGTCTGGAAAATAAATGTTTTTTAATGAGTTAGAGTTTTCTGTGGTGAACTTCATCAAATGCTTTGCTAAAATCCATGAATATGATGTCTATTTGACCATTAATATCCAGTGTTTTAGCAAATGTACGTACGATTGTAACCATCTGTGCTGTTTTTGCAAAATCAAATGGTTTGCCAGTATTTAAATTATGTGAATAGACTTTACTAAAGCAGAAGAATATAACGTTTACCGATCTCTATCTTGGATCACAAAAATAGATCATTTTGTTTGAGCGTCATTTTTCAGAATTCTTTGCAAATATTGACTACACTGTCCATGACCAGTTGTAGAAACGTTTGTAACTCAACCATTCTGGTCTATATATATAAGCGCAGAATTACATCTTAATATTTGCAGTTCTAACAAATACGACTGCCTTTTTTACAGCAGGTCAACGCCTGAACGACAAAATTAGGTTCCTCCCCTTTTCCGGATGTTGTTTTTCAGCACAGCATCCCATATTTATAGAAAAATAAATCTTTTTTTTTCCGCTAGTTGAAAATGAAACAAGAATAACATCTTCCCTGGTGTTAGGTTTAGGCTCAGTAATAGAACTAGTGAAACGCTAGGTACCCTAACTGCATTGATACTCGCTCCAAGAAAATTTGCTCGCCATGCGGTCCGCTGCAAAAGAAATCCCTCCGTGATGGCAGCAACTGCGACACTCTTTACGTCCTCCCTATCGTTACGTCCTCATCTCATTGGTCATGGCTCTTTTGTACAAATGGAGTAGGTAATGCCAAGGTTCAAGCCTTCTCCCTTATTTAGTGATATCCTACTGCTATGCTGAAGAAAACGCATATCTTCGCAAGAGTATAAAGTTAGGGCAGTGGCTAGATTCGCTAACTAACCTGCAGTAGCAATCCAGATCAAGGAGGACACAAGTGGTAGCAGCAGCAGGAGGCAGCTCATGAGCATGCAGAGAATCCTGTCCCGCGTGTCTTTGTCTTCTTTTCGCTCCTGGCTCCTGCGCACAGGTTGGCCATAATGCTCTTGACCGGCGGTTCTACTGAGCGTTTCGCCTCTAACTCTCTCAGGGGTGTTGTTAACTGCTGGAAATCATGCACCCAGAAAAGTGTTTCAAATTGGCACAGTATACCAAATTTTTATTTCAGGTGTAATAGTTCCGATCGACAGCAACTGAAGCGACACGTCGAAAAGATAGGCGAAGTAGAGCTGAAGCCCGGTTGACACTTGAGACCTGTTTCAAACAATACTCAGTCACTCTCTACTGAATCATCGCATTCTGTCGTGACGTTCAAATAAACACCTTACATAGAAAATATTTAGTGACAGTTCTTCGCGCCGCCTGGGTTTTAAAATTCAGCGCCGCAATTTGTCAATGCACATGCCATAGGCTTGCGTCTGTTCACAGCTTGCACGGTTACGGCGAACTAGGGAATGAAAAAAAGTAGTTTTAAGGCAAAAGCCCTTCTAGGCTCATGGTAAATATCTCGCGTCTTTGAGACATGTCTGAGAGATTCCGAGAAATGTGTTTCACGAGATCTGTCAGGAAAATTCCTTGAGATTACTCAAGATATGTCAGAGGCAATTGGTTCTAAGGACGAAGTCGAAGGAAATAAAATCAAATTACAACGAGTACGCAAACAAACAATATATAGGAAAAAGAGAAGTGGACAGAACACAAAGAAGAGAAGACCGAGAGTCTTTCGCCATTAAACATTTTAGCGAAGCTAAGTGGAATCCAGTAATTTTTTACCTTGCAGCGATCCCGAACTGCATAAAACCCTGTCGTTCGTTTACAATAATAATAACAATAATAATGATTATTTGCATCCAATAGATCACACAAGAATGTAGGTGAATGCCAGGAAGCAGGCTCCCCGCATGGCCCGTATTATTTCTCACGCGGGTTTCCACTCAGCAGACCTCCTTCACTCCAGAGCAAGGCGTGACCAAGGGACACGACTGGAGGGGAGTCGGAAAACCCCCCGAAATTTTCCGTTCACTGCATCTTCGCCTTCATCATGAAGCCCCTTTCCATTTTTACACCGCAGAATAAAGTGTAGAAACGATAACAAAAAGAGTGTCATTTTTCACAGCAATGCTTTTAGTGCAGAATAACACTTTTTCTTGGTCGACAGTTCTTTGTGAAAGTCCGAACACCGTTCTTTATTTTCTGCTTCAGTAATAATTCAATAATTTAATAGTACCTTTGCGCTCTCTGCTGTCAATATATTGTTACAGGGAGGTATGTGTTAAGATTTTCGCTGCTGCGATGGGCAGAACTCGGCGCATAGACATCAAGGGCCGTTGGGCATCCACAACGTCTGCGTCGCCGTCTTCGGGAACAGCTATTCATTTTCCCGCGCTCCTCGGTCGTTGTCGTCATCTGCGAGTACACCACTTTGTCGCCCACGCGTTTCCCGGTAACACTATCCCCCTTGGCAAAATGAAACGTGCCGCTGCGTGTTAGGCAAGCGGTGTAGAGTGGGAATAATAGTGCTTGACGCGGGCTACATGCACTATTTGTGAAGTTGGTGTAGCGGACGGTGACTTTGGGCGGAGCGGTGTAATCTCATATGTTACATCGGTCACTGGGCGCAATACACGATAAAGGCCTGTGTATTGCGGCAGACGTGTTTCGCACAGCACTACACGGAGGGACGGGAGCCAGAGCAATACCAGAGATCCGGGAGGATAATGAACATCACGGTGGTGAGCGTCGTAGCGGCGTTTTTGAGCTTCTTGGGAGGCAGAGAGCTTGTGACGAGCAATTTGCCAGGCGGCATCGGCTAGGGCGATGGTATGGCCGGCATAAGTAGTTACGTGGCCATCTGCGGGAAGCAAAGTGTCGAAGGCCACTAAGCGGTCTCTTCAAAAGAGAAGATAGAATGGAGAGTACCCAGCAGTATCATGGCTCCAAAAGTTGTATGCGAAGGCGACAAATGGCAAGCTAATGTCACAGTCGCAGTGACCGTCGGAGACACATGGCGAGCATGTCGGTGAGTGTTTGGTTAAGACGTTCCGTAAGGCCGTTCATGTGAGGGTGATAGGCCGTCATGAATTTGTAATAAACGGAGCCCGAAGTATTTCTTCAACAACGCGGGAAAGGAAGCAGAAGCCACGGTCGGTAAGTAGTTGATGGGGAGCGCCATGGTGAAGTATGACGTGCAGAAGGAAGTAGCAACGTCAGTGGCGCAGCTGGTTGGAATACCACGAACGCTCACGTACTGCGTGGCATAATCAGTGACCACCGAGATCCATTTGTTTTTTGAAGAAGACTCTGGGAAGGACCCTACAAGGTCAAGGTCAAAAAGAGAAAACGGCTCAGTCGGGATGAAAATCGGCTGAATGTGTCCGTGAGCAAGAACAGGAGGTTGCATCAGCGTTGACAGAGGTCCCGAGCAGCTACATAACGTTGGGCGGAGTAAAAGAGGCCAGGCCACAAGAAACGCCGACGCACGTGGTTGTATGTGTGTCACAGGTCAAGATGACTAGCTGTAGGAACGTGACGCATTTTTTGAGAACAGCCGAGCGTAGGTGTTGGGGGTCGAGCAGCAAGTGCAGAGCGCCATCAGGTCCCCTGTTGCGGCGGTACAGCGTGTTCTCATGCAGCAAAAACATGGCGAAGGAAGAGTCACGGCTATCTGTGCGGAGGCGGTCGATGAGAGAGCTGAGGATTCGGTCCAAGCGCTGTTCTTCAGCGATGTGGGAGAAATCTGATATAGAGAATACGCAGGGGTCCGACTCACGGTTTGTAGGGGAAGGGGAATCGATGGGATAATGTGACAGGCAGTCTGCATCCCGGTGGAGCTGACCAGATTTGTGCACAACGAAAAAATGTATATTCCTGCAAGCGTAGTGCCTAGCCGCCCAAGCGGCCAGCAGGATCCTTGTGGGAAGACAGCCAACAGAAGGCGTGGTGGTCGGTAATAACAGTGAAGGGTCCGCCTAACAAGTAGTGTCGGAATTTTCCAATGGCCCAAACGAGAGTCAGGCATTCCCATTCCGTAATTGAACAGTTCTGCTCCGCTGAAGACAGGAGGCGACTGGTGTGCGCAGTTACGCAGTGTTGGCCGCATTGTCGCTGTACAAAAATGGCACCAATCCCGTAGCCACTGGCTTAGGTACGAAGTTCCGTCGGGGAAGACCGGTTGAAATGGGTCAACACAGAAGGATTGGTGAGAACAGCGATCAGGCTGTAGAATGCGTTAGCCTGCTCTGGTCCCCAAGAAAAAGGAACGCTGTTCGTCAACAGGTTGGTGAGAGGGCGAGCGTGATAATTAGCAGGAACACGGCACCGAGCGTTTGTCTCCCAGCATGGCCGTACTAAGCCAGCAACTGATGTGGTAAGTGACAGCCTGCATACTTACACGCCACAGCGACAGGCCCGGTAGCGCTTATACTAACACACAGCGTGACGACGGACACAAAGTGGGATGCGTCGTTGTCGCGCTGTGTGCATCTAAGAAATTAGTACCAACAAGCCCAGCAAATGGATTTAACGAGAAAGGGCGAAGATGTCCCACACTACTGTGGCCGCTATGATGCTTAAACATTCCATGAATTGAACTGAAAGCGGACATGTCACAAAATGAATGCCACAACTGCGGGGTGCAACACTGCGTATACAAACCCACAGTACGCATAAGTATTAGAAGTATCGTATTTAAAATTATCATGTGTGAAATGAGCAGCACATGCTCATCCGTCAGCCTATAGCTATGCTTGGTCATATCAGTTGCTGGCTGTAGAAAACGGAACCATTGCAGGCTGCTTTATGTCAGCATGTGTAGACAAGAGGCCACTCATAAAGCCAAGGATAACGCCTACGCACGTTTGCCTCTCCCAATACACTGAGTGGAAAGAATGTTTAAGTTTTATGCTTGCCACCCAGCTATCCGCGAGGATCATCATGCTAACAGCGATTTCGCGTATTGTGCTAAAATGCATCGACACTTAAAGCGGTTTTGTTTTCTGTCATAATTTTTTCGCAGTGTCAAAAGTGCTTTCTTTTCAAACTGGGTACAGAGCTCAGACCAATATATTCATTAGCCCACTAGTAGCTTCTAATTCGTCGGAAGTAAGCAGACCGGAACATTTTCTTGGTAGCGTTGCACGCCCAAAGTACTGTTTGTTTAATTGACAACGAATTCACGAAGTTGTTCCTAATGTTCGCTGACGTTGAATCCAATCGTGAACCATCTAGTGAGGAACACTCTTCGACCAGAAAAGCATTGATTCATTTTGGCTTAAAAATATATGGAAAAACCCTTTAACGAAAAACAGAGAATTTAGCCGGCGTTGATGTTTCGCTGACATGCTACTCTGTGTGCGAAGGGGATAGGGGAGGGAATGATTGAAAAAGAATGGTGAGGAGAATGAAAGAAATGAAGGGGGAGATAAAATGGGGCCATTAAACGCTTTGCATTTTTTACGAAAATAAAAGTCTCTAGGCACGAATAAAATATGAAGGCGATTATTATAGCTATGGAGGCGCTACAGAAGAGCAGGAAGCAGATATTTAAGATCGCTTTGAAGAAGTCAAAGAAACCGGAAGGACAGCCATTGTACAAATAATTCATACGGATAAATCAGTAGGAATAATTCAGTGCGGCAACCCAAGCAGTGTTTTCAAAATTATCAGTTTTTGAACACATCAAATTTCTTACAGCTCCTATTCACAACGCAGAAAATCGTTTTTCAAAATATTAAGCACAGGTATATTACAAAAGCAAAAACTAGGAAACGAAAAGAACATTTCGACCAGCCTGTCACGCCAAAATATAGCAATCTATGTCGTCCGGGATGCGGCCACAAAACCAAGCGTGCGCGCATTTGTTAGCTAAACTGGCGGCTGTAAGTTACAGCTGGAATCACTGATTGTCTGAAATGACCAAAAGCAAGCTAAAACTTTAATTCTAAAGAAAGAGCCATCCTTTACAGATCTTTTTCAGTTCTAGAGCTGCGCCTCCAAAAGCGGCCGCGCTTTGCTCTGAGATGGCGCTGCGGTCAAAGTTTGCGCCAAGTTGGCTGCGCGCCGGCAGCGCTGCCAAACGCACTAGCTGCAGCCGTCTATTTGTTGCTTTTCTTCCAAATTTTGGGGGTTTTTTTTTCTGTGTCTGTGCCTTCTCGCACATGTTACCCGTTACCCTGCAGTTCAGTGTGAGCGCCGACATTGTCCATGAATTATTAGACATGGGCTGCCGGACGTTATTGCTCGAGCACAAAAATTTGAAAATGATTACTCATAGGGTGTGTGGTGTATATCACCTATCTCTTTTAGAATGTGTTAGGACTGAGAAACCATATTTCTATGAGATGATAAATAAACAGCGCTTAAGACTAGGATGAAGAGCAAGAAGCAAACAGGACGGGCGCTGACTCGCAACTGAAGTTTATTGAAAAAACCGACAATCTCAAAACCCAAGCCAAGCCGCACTAAACCACACATTAAGCAAAAAACCAAGTCATGATGACCCAGCACACATACCATGTTCAAGAAACTCAACCTCATTATCTATTAAAGCGATTTCCGGTTCACTAATAGAATTTTCACCTAATCGCATGATATGCCTGGCCTCAATGATTTCCCGGTTAATCCTTGGTATGTGTGCTGGGTCATCATGACTTGGTTTTTTGTTTAATGTGTGGGTTAGTGCAGCTTGGCTAGGGTTTTTATATTGTGTGTTTTTTCAATAAACTTCATTTGCGAGTCAGAGCCCGTCCTGTTTGCTTCTTGACCTGCGTCCACGGCTGTGCGCTGTTTTTTCATCATGTCACCGTACCAACTTGGCCAAATGTCTCTTCTATTTCTGTGAGTTGGAGCCATAATATTCTAGCAGGCACCGGTGTAACAGGAAGAAGAGATACTTCTCTACACTGCCCAATGGCCGTTTGTCTTGCAATCGGAAGAGAACGATGCCTCGGAGAGACAAATTGTTGGGAACATGAAGGTTGTTCAACGCGCACTTCTAGGAAGGGAATATTGTGAAATTCTATTAATATGCAATCACCAAAGCAGCGGTCAAAATCCAGTTGTCGGCATGTTGTCCTGATGAAGTTTATAGCATATTTCCTAATTATCTATTGTACAAAAAAGCGGCAAACTTACACGCACCCCGAGTAAATCAGATGAATGGAATTTAATGAATTAACGGGGAAAAAATAGCACTTATTTGTTACCTAGGGATCGGCAGGTCTGGATGAAAATGGTCACTGAGAGTTTTTTTTTTTTTCATGGCAGTGATATTACTGAGAGCTAGTGCCAGGGTCCACGAAGTCGTATGAGTAGCGGAATATCTGCCCATGGATAACTGGTGTCGACGTTACCCCTATGGATCTGGCAATTACTTCGCTAAGAGACGTAGACACGTAGAGATGATTGTTCATGGTTTGCAAAATATGCAAAGCCTGTTGGAACTCGAACAGTGGAGGGGCTGTGTACCTGAAGCAGAGAGAATTTTTGAATTAGGGATAACAGGTGTGGTGTTTGAAAATGGCGAGGGCTCTGAAACGAAAAAGCGCAATGTATTAACCCATGAAACTTGAACGTGCGCCTTGCAGCCACTCATTTGACGAAGAGGCTGGCTGATTCGGGCCGCTTTAGCCGGCAGCAAAACCGCAAAAAGGTAGCCAACTCAGGGAAGAGGTGAAGAAAGCGCCAAAAACTCTTATGAAAGCATTCAAGGCCTGCTAGGTTATGATATATGACAATGAATCCTATCCTTTCTATCCATTATTAGGGCCACAGTCCTTTAAACGCATCAAGCCTCGGGTGCAGACATCAACGGTCCAATAGTGATGGGTCGCTCTGGAGCGAGCCGGATCTTCGGACCCGCTCCTTTCAAAGAGCGGGTGAGCCATTTGGCTCCGCAATGTATGGAGCCGGATCCGCCGGAGCCGTCAAATCTTTCGGTTCTAGAGAGCTGGTTGCTGGTTCTCTCGTTCAGTGAACTTTTCCATCACAGATGGGTGCGACTTCCGCGCCTTCTATTAGCGATGCGAGAAAGCAACCTCCTGCCCTTTTTCGCAAGATTCGCAATAATGTACTCACCCTCGGCTGTCTTTTGAGCGGAGTACGCCGTTGTTTTGGAACGCGAGTGAGGTGGTTCTTTTGCTTTGGTTCTGTGGAGGAAGATCTGCTAGATGACTGGATTGGATTGCAAAACATTTATTTCGTTGCTCAGGCAGGTCTGAGGAGACACGTACTAGATGGCCGCTAGTCCATGGCTGGCGGCCACCTCCTTAGCCCGCTCGATCGCCCGTATAGCAAGATCTTCGGGTCCAGCTGACAAGCACGGGAGAAGGGAGCAGTATTAATTCCACCTGCGGCGGATCATTTGCGCAGTTCCAGAGAATGTGGTCGTAAGTCGCTTTTTTGCCGCATTTTCTGCAGTTTGGGTTGTAGTGGCCTGGGTACATCAGGGCAAGTACCGCCGGATTTAGGAGGGAGCGTGTTTATAGTCGGCGCCAGGTAACTTCCTGCGTTTTTAATAAGGATTTGTGAGGAGGCTGATATTGGCGCCTTTCCAGCCTGAAGTGGTGGGTAATATCATGAAAAGATGTTAACCCGTCCCCCGTGAAATTCGGGTTGGAGAGTGTGCTCACTGCTTGATAGGGCGGTTCTTTTAAAAAGCCGGTTCTCTCTCGTTCGTGAGCCTTGTTTGTCGGAGCC
Organism: Amblyomma maculatum; assembly: GCF_055883805.1. Taxonomy (NCBI): domain Eukaryota; kingdom Metazoa; phylum Arthropoda; class Arachnida; order Ixodida; family Ixodidae; genus Amblyomma; species Amblyomma maculatum. The sequence continues at coordinate 200,052,381 of NC_139345.1, forward strand.
GGGTGAGGTTTTTCAAAACGCAAGGCGAAAAGCAACTATACCGCCCTTCCTTGTCAGTGTCACAACGAAACCATTTCCTTCGTATCTTCCCGCGGGTACCGCGGGCGCACTGTTGCTGGTGCGCGCACGCTTTCCTTTGTCTTGTAGTTTTGTGGTTTCATTTGATGCCGACGAGTGGGGACCGGTACTCGTACTCGGCTGCTGTGTAAAGTGGTTCGTGGTAATCCGCTTTGGCTCTGTATGCGTAATATGGCGTGACACCCGATGCCACTGAAGGGAGCTTTATTTGCAAAGAATGGCCCTCGATGCCCTCGAGCCAGGCGTCAGGGGATTGAGGCCAATGTTGTACTCCACGCGTGCTTGGTACGCGGTGTTGCTTAGTGTGCGGAGCGGAGCCATGCTCCGGAGAGGAGAAAAGCAGAGCGAAGTGGTCCGAATGTTCCGCGTTCTTTCGTAGCACCTTCCTCAGTCGTCTCAACAGGCAAAAACTGCAACTGCAATCATAACTGCAGGCCGAAACTGATGCTAAATGTCACCGTTTGCTGTGCCACGTGAGGGCCGAAATTGATTTTACTTTTTATTACTAATAATATGTATATATATATAATATATATCAAAGATCCGGCCTCTCCTGAGCGACCCACTCCCCTCTACAGACGTAAGTTAACCAGTGAACTGCTCAAGTGAGCCGGCTTGCCCGTCTCTACGGTCAGAGGCTTCACACGTACGTCTGATATAATATTTTCGTGGTGGCGCGTCTCTGTTTGCTAAAACAATAATGATGAAGAAAACGTTCATTTTAATAGAACGCGATGAAATAGGAGTGAGCATAGCGAGCACGTACTCGCTTCTAAAGCAGCGCACCTATTTTACGTGGGAAAATCTGAATACGCAAATGATACTTAACTGCCACTTAAGATGCCTCTCACACATACGCCCGATGCTTATCACTTTTTTGCTTTAGATTTACCATTTTTACACACTCATACTCAGCGTCAGCAAACATCGGCTTTCCATTCTGAGCAGTACACTTCTTGACGTAGTTTTCGTTTTCTTCAACTATCTCAGTTATTTAATAAACATTTGCACACTGAGTTTCTTTATTTACCATCATCAAGCATTTGCTTTCAATCTCAGTATTCAGACATTTTGCAAACATTTTAACTTTTTTTATTTCTTTAATTCCCCGTTCAATTTGTTTTAGTGGTTACATTAACTGGTAATTTTTTATTACAAACCAATCGGTCATCAATCACTAGAACTATGAATTACCACTGTAGGGTATCTTTTAGGCAGTCTCCGAATATTTGCGACGTGCGATGGGGACTACGACTTCTAAGCCGACGACTTTTCCAACAAAGAAATCGTGTAATCAATCGCTTAACCCCTGGCGCAACTGGCAAGATTGAATCCCCTTTAAATGTTGGAGCCCGTCAGTGTTTGCACGTGTATGTACATGCAGATGTGCGCACGCACACGCTCGATGCACACGCTCGAAATTGACTGTTCTGCCCAAAGCGACAATAATCGCAGACGCTCCTTATTTTTCTAAACAGCAATCACCTTAACGTCATGGAACACAAGTCCGTAAACATATAAAGCGCGAGAAACGCTTCAGCACAGTTAGCAAGCACAGTGGAACGCAGCACTTCTGTAGCAGACGACGCTCTACCCTGGCGCAAAGGCCGACGACAGCGCCGCGGTGGCGGGAACAGCGGCGAGCTGTCTACTCTCTACGGGTGCGCCGAGGAAATACGGAACTGCAAAGCATCTATAAACGTTGGGAACAGCAGAACGAATATAAATGGCAGCACATCCTGTGGCATTACGCACCCAAGTTGCCCGTAGAAATCTGGACTGCAGCCACGAAGTGAGAAATTTTAAATTTTGCTTTGCGTTCCGATAACCGAAGTGGACTTACTATCAAAGTGTGCGAATCCGAGGGCGAATTCAAGGTCGCCAAAAAAAATATGAATATGTCACGGTTGAGCTTAAACTCGTTTGAAAGAGTTAACGGCTCCTGTCAGGGCTTTCATTCGAAAATACTGGTTCACGTAATGCATTTTGCTGGTCGACTCATCAGTAATAGCCTAATCTGTCCCTCTTATCTCACATATAGTCATTGGCATACAATAATAAGCCTAATGGTTAGTTTCCAAAGTCCTTCACGAGTTGCGCTGCTTATCCGTCACTGCAAGTATTCCAGACTTTCGCAGCGGCGAATTTTTTTTTTCTGCTCCTGTCAATTTCTGCTACTGTGACCTGAAGCATTACATAATTTATATATATCGAAAGCCAAATCGCGCTGCGGCTATTCTGAGAGAAGCTAAAGTATACACGCACCAGATTCCTCCTACAAAAAAAAAAAAAACGCCAAATCACGAGATTCAATGATGAGCCAAGCTTCATTGTGGATATGCTGAACCGACCGGTCAATTACTTCCACAGAGGGACTAGCTGCAGTTTCGCATTTGTTTTTGGCTAGCCTGCCTTTGCTTTTTCAGGTGATTTAATATGCGTAAATGCAGAGGAATCTTGCCCCAAGGAGACAATAAGCGCTGCCCACCTCTACATTCTACCAGAACCGCTCTCTTACAAAACCTTTTATCGGCTGAATTCGCGGGACTTTAATGCGATCTCCCTTCGGGTTCTATGTCGCAGTAAATCCGGAGGCGCCATCGTTGTCACTGGCTGCGAGTGAAAAATACAGTTTGAGAACTAAAAGTTAGGAACAGGTTGGCATGTTCGAATTCACGTTAAATTGATCAACACAAATCCTATAAACTAGCGAAAATAACTTAGCGGAACTGACAATTGAGGTAATGTTTAGGGCAGGGAGGCAGTAGCCAGACCCAAGACATTCGGGATACGAGACAGACATTGCGCTTTTAGGCTACAAAGGCTCGTTTGTGCAAGCTTGATAAAGGTAGGCATGTAGTGAACGCGCTGTACGAAAGATGCACGAAAACACAAGCGCGTTCTGCTCTTAAAGGCAAATATCATTTGCAGGCTCCCATTCATTGTTTAAAGCATCCCCTATGGAATTAGCTACGCCGGTGTGCTACACCGTAAGGATGACGAGCCTCAAGACGTGTACAGCTGTAAATGAGCAAAACGCGGCATAACGATTGCTTATAGCATTCTCTGTTGCCTACGCTTCATAAAGCTTAAGCGGCTTGTATAATCCTAGCAATGTGTACAGACACGACTCTCAAGAAGTACCACATAGACCATTAAGTGTTATTGCTATGCGTTAGGAACACCTTGTTTCATTGTAAATCTCACACTTCACGCTCATCATATCCATCTGTAATTTGCACTCAAGTACGCAGTACTGCTTTAAGCAATTGGACTATTAGAGAATTACGCAATAATGAACTCCATTTGTTGCCTGTACTTAAACGCGAAAGGCGACAGTCAGAAAATTCACATTTGCATGTCCACATCGTTTTAAATAGTTCAGTACCGAAATATACAACATGAATAACAAACGACTTTTGACTGCGAACAGTGCGCTCTCTGTCGTATTAAATGTCGACCTGGAACGAGTAAATACAATCCGCAGCTTGTTTTACTTTTTAATTCGAACAATCGTCCGAACAAAAATTATTGAGATAGTCCGAAGTTTTCTCGTAGCGTGTTGGCAGTGGATCCTCTCTTTTTTTTTAAAAACGATGCAAACGCGGTGTCAAAACGAATTCACGACACAATGACTGGTTGCTAACACACGGCCACTAGATGACACAGCCAGCTCCACTCCCGGATGTACTTATCAACTCCGCCACCAGGGGCGTGGCCGTTGTTTTGTTGGGGATGCAATAGGTATGAGGTATTGAGGGGTATTTGGAAAGGAATTATGGTGCCCGGGCTTACTTTCGGAAATGCGGTTTTGTGCCTAAAATCAGAGGTACAGTCGACATTAGAAACAAATCAGAGATCCGTTGGATGATTAGCACTAGGTGCCCACGGCAAAACTACAAATGAGGCGGTACAAGAAGATATGGGCTGGGCATCTTTCGAAGTACGGGAAGCTCAGAGTAAAATATTATATGAGGAACGCCTGAGAAAATTGGACAGTAACAGATGGGCAGCTAAGGTATTTAGATACCTGTACCTAAAAAGCGTTGACTCACAATGGAGGAAAAGAACTAGGAAACTAACTAGTAAGTATGCGAGTAACAAGGACAGAGAGATAATGAACATTAAGCAACAGGTGAAAAACACAGAAGGTAAAAATTGGATAAATTCGATTAAAAAAAAATAGAGTGTGGAATTATACCGAAAGTTGAAAATGCAGATCAGAAAGGAAGATTTCTTTGATAACTCAAGAGGAAGTGCCCTACTTTTTGAAGCTAGATCAGGGTGCCTTAGAACACGCAGCTACAAAAAGAAGTTTAACAATGGAGATGACGCATGTGCTGTATGTGGAAACTCCAGTGAAACAATTGACCATATTATACTCGAATGCAATGGTATCCATCCGGAAGTTGATGCAGGCGCAATCACTGTTCCTAAAGCTCTGGGGTTTAGAGATAACAGTGGCCGGGTGAATAAACCGGTGGTGGAAGCTAGCAAAAAACGACTGGAAGATTGTTGGCTTAAAAGCAGAAAGGTGGCATAATGTTAGTAATGTAGAAAAAAAAATTCAATAAATAGAATGATAGAGTTAACCAATCTAAAACAATAAATAAAATATAGGGAGAAAAATGATCATGATAGCAACTGCTACCACACCGTTTCAAAGCGGACGCTCCTATATTCCATACATTCGTCAAGGATATAAACAATCCAGCCCAACGCCACTTTATTACATAAAGATTTTGCGTTAGTCACTCGACAAGCTACTGGCGAAGGTTGGGTCACAGAACAGATCTCAGAAATATTAGCCGTCCCAACTTGATATGCAAAACAAAATTCAAAAGACTTATGCGAAGTACAGAATGATTTGGTCACAAGATTGCCTTCGCATACAGCAATTCCCTATGACATTATCAAAAAAGCCAAGCACATTTTTCGAAAGACCACGGTGTTTTCACTACTTTCTGCTAATCATCAGAATATTGAAGCATTATCACATAGAATGGATGACTCGTCATTTAGTATTACGATGTATTTAGGAACAAAGGCACACGTAGTGAACTTCATGCTATTATAAACAGCGCCTTTGGAAAATTATTCGTGTTTCTACGTTTGGTTAACTGGTTATAAGCTTTATAATCACAAAAGGACTCAGGCCATGAGGATCGACGTAGTGGCTCCAGAAATTTCACCACCTGCGGCTCTGGTTCCTAAGCATGCGTGGACATCGCACACTACATCAGTGCCTTGCTTGATCAACAGCGCCTTGACCAATCAAGCTCCCTAACCACTGAGCGACCGCGTTCGCACGTATGCATAAATAATTCAAAAAATGTTGCCGCTGCAGGGTCTCACGTGTCTACAGCAATTTCGATGACGTCGCCTGACACGTCTCCTGCGCAAAGAAGCAACGAATGCATGTAAATATAGCGAGAATAATTAACCAAGGCCAATGTTTATTGCTTCCTGATGCAAATAACATTTTCCCAGCTCAAACAAGATTAACAGCATTTTGTGGCAAGAGAAAACTTGCGGGGTTGTTTGAACAAGACGTTTTCTAAATTATTACAGATATGCAAATGCACAGATGCTTGCGTCAACAACATATCCGTCAGTTCTCGTCCTTGAGTACAACAAAAATTCTGCTCTCCTCAGCATTAAAACCAGTCGCATTGAATACTAGTCAAAGGTAGTGTTCTGGAGGTAGTAATTAATTGAAACAGGCTCGAGGCATAACGAGGTGGCGCACTACTTGGTGGGAACCTGCCATAACACTGCAGACCTTGAATGAAGGTTTTGAGATAACATTGCTGGTACGCTGTCCCTGCTGTGGCATTCGGTCAGCAAATCAAAGCAGGAATCTATACACCGTGAATACCAAAAGCCCAGTGCTGTCACTAAATCATATCAGTACCCCGATTGGATATTTACGGTTATCCGACCGCATCCTTACACGCAAATTCACATTCGCTAGGAGGCAGTCTGCTTGCGTTGCAAATTCATTTCAGGGTCAAAATAAATTCGATGACTTACTCCGCACACGAGTAAAACATTCGAAACGTACATACCGGGGTAAAGGCCTTCCACTGAACTGCTTATCATCTTGCTTTTTTCGACGATTGTTGTTCTTCCTGTTTTCCTCTTCTTTCACTCTTGCGCCAGCCTTCTCTGGCAGAATGCAGAATGGTTTGATTAAAATAGCGATGGTTTTTGTTGCAGAGGTGACTAAACTGGGGCCTGACTGTAAACATTTATTCACACAAAAGAAATGACAAGGAGAAATTATGAGACGCCCGGATTTCGTTAAGGTCGGCAATTATAACGCTACAGCCTTTCAAATTACCTCCCTAAAAGAAGATATTGAAATCCCATAGAGAAATATATCAAATCCAGCTTTCATCTCGAAATTTTATAAAATTTGCCTGAGATGCTCGACTGAAGATGTCGAGAATGAAGCCTAATTCTAAATTTCATACAGAAACCAACATCTATTTGAGGCATAAGGGGATAAACAACAAAAATTCTAGGGGACACTTCGGACCACTAAAGTGCGATGAGGCGAAAGCCATTATAGAGCGGTGAATCGTAACCCTCCACAACGCACCTCTATCTCCCCTCTCTTCTTTCACTCCCACCTTCCTCTCCTCCTTTACGGCGTGGTACATGTGGGCGCGTGGTACATGTGTCCGCGGAGAAGTGCGATAGATAATGCGCCTTTTCCATCCTGTAAATCAATTTGAAATGCCGCTTATGTCTGCTGTATTCTCCTAGACATCTCGGTCTGCTTCTGTTTGCTGTGTGGTGTGGTGTTCCAGGAAGCGCTAAATAAAAGGCGCCGCACGGACGCCTGGATCGGACGCCAGGTGGGGTCAGCTTCGTACGTGCACGAATCGCCTGATGACGTCATGGCCAGTCGTGACGGTATATGGCCTGCCTCTTGTCGAACACAACCAGCATTCCATTGAACGCATGAAAGTTAAATAAATTGGTTCACAGGAAGGGAAAGGCGCAGTAACTTTCACACTTGCTCTGTGGACACCCGAACCGCGCCGTAGGGGAAGGGAGGAGGGTGGGAATGAAAGTGGAAAGAGAGAAAGAGGAGCCGTAGTGGAGGGCTACGGAGTAATTTCGACCACCTGGGGATCTTTAACGTGCGCTGACATCGCACAGCACACGACGCCTCTTCATGAAAGTTCACGGGCGTTCCATAATTCGTTTACGGGAAATTAAACGCGCACTATCCGTCTCTCGCGGAATTCCGCTACCCGCCCTGTACAAGGGGAATGATGTTTATGTGCAAAATCTGATAATAAATTTGGCAATAAAGGAAAAAAAAACGATGAACTTTTCACGATCCGCGGCGTGGCGCAGTTGGTAAAGCGCTCGGCTGGGTATCCAAGGTATGGGGGCTTGACTCCCTGTGGAGACAAGATTTATTTATTTATTTATTTATTTATTTATTTATTTATTTATTTATTTATTTTTAACTATCTCCCTCAAAAGCGTGACACCCACTACCGACAGCTCCTTCTGACAATTACGAGGCATTAAAGGCTTTCGCCTTAAAATAATAAAAAGAAAATTACGACAGCGTCATTGTTAAAATTACTGCCATTGTTGACATGGCTTTTTCAGCTCCGAAGATACTGCGTGCTGTATGCTGGCAAGCGAGACAAAAACCAAAGTCTGCAATTGCACAACAAAATACAGGATGGAAAATCAATTATCAAAGTCGCCTTTCGTTCCGCCCTGTAATGTCGCAGAGGCGTGCAGAATACCAGGCACTTGTGGATAGATTCATGTCGGACATAGTGGATGATGTATGAACATTCCTCTATATCAGCACGCCAGCCCACTACATCAGCAAACCAAGAGAACGTACGAACAAAAATATACCGCCTGTAGGACCCGAACATAAAACCGCTGAATATCCGAAAGACCTCAACTTTATTAGGTTATTACGTGGCATGCAAACTACTCCAAAGAGTGTTCGCAGCGCCACCCTATTATCTGATTATTTTAACGAAGACTTCGAATCTGACTGTCTTATCCTGATAGCTAGTGTAAGTGGGTTCCCGCTAGATAAGGTTCTACGGGTCATCAGGTTACACAGGACGTTCCACATCAGCCGCTGTAGAGGATGGGGCACTGCCCAGCACTCTCAAGGATAGGTTATATAGTATAGGTGGCGTCAACAGCTCTGAGCCGACTAGAATAGTCTCCCACTGCTCCAGAGGAGAGACTGGTAGTAGATCTGCCGGTGGCGGCGCTTTTTCGCTGCTGCTGGTGGTAGTGGTTAATTTATTTATATACAAAAGAAAGGAAAAGATGTTTGCCAGCCTCGGTATCTGCTATATGAAGCACCTGAACTGGGGCGGCGGAAATAAAGGGATAGCGAGGAAGAGGTAGAGGAAATTAAAGATATGAGCGATAGGGAGGAAGAAAAGGGTAGATAAAAAACAAAACAAATATATACACTATAAAACAATATACAGTAGTTTGCTTGAGGCCCACCCGCAAATGCCTTAGGTCACTGAGCACTCGGCACATCGGGCGGGCCTCCGGAGTAGCTCTGCGTCCATGTAAGTATTTAGCACACTTTTTTTTTTTTTTTTCTTTATTGCCTGTTTTGAGTTCACATCAATTCAAAAAAGATCCACGATAATGGTAAAACTCGCAACAACCAGACTTCGGCTGTCACGAAAGGTTTAAAATTTTTTGAGGACAGCCAGTTCATCAAGCACACTGATCCAGTCAGGTGGATCAGAAAGCACCCGATACGTTTCTCTAAGGAGCAGCACACTCTCGATAAAGTTCTCGCGTACAGAACGCGTGTTGACATCTGCATGTTGCACCTGCATCCTTGTTTTCCACAGGCTGTGGAGGCTCAGGACCATGACTAAATCCAAAGGAATACCCTCACTCTCGACTGGAAGGAACCGTATGCCATACGGATCTAACGGAAGGTCTTTCTTTAGTGTTCTCTGGAGAACATCCCAGTGAAAGACTGGGTACAGCAATGACGGCCGACGTGGGGCGATCGACCGTTATCGTCCAGAATAGCTCACGCGGAGCGTTCGGTCACTGCGCGCACTATCCGGCGAGGTGAAATAGGCGGGTCATCAAGCCCGCTTGCTCGATATATTCACATAGGCTGACGTGTGTTCGCTCGCGGACGCGCGCACTGCCAGGCGGCCACAGGAGCACAGGTACGCTGTCCGGGATTACCCCCTGCGCTCTGTAAGCCGCCAGGAACTCACGCCGCGGTTCGGCTAACGCGGCGCAGTGCAGTAGATGATGTTCTAGAGTTTCTACTGCACCACAGCTGTCACACACGTCACTGATGGCAAGTCTGTGGCGCATCCGGCGTTCCCCTGGCCGCACACATCCAAAGTGTGCACGGAGGATCATTGCGCGCTGCACCCGAGTCAGCGAGCGGCCGCTGACACTGTGAATGCGCTCAATTCTTGCGATGCGTGGGTCGGAGTGCTGCGTCCGGAGGTAGCCGCCGATTACCTCACGCATGTCCTTCAAAGCGAGTTGCTCGTCTCTTGGAGGGAGTTCATGTGCTGCGGTAGCGAGCTCGTCGGCAGCTTTGTTGCCCTCGATGCAGCAGTGCCCGGGGATCCACTGTGCCCGTGTAGCGCAGCCACGCTCCGCCAAGCTCTCGAGACGCGCGGGAATCTGACACAGCAGCGTAGTTCCCCGGTCGGTTGTTCGAAGGAGGCTGAAGACCGCGCTGGAGTCCCATAGCACGGCACACCTGGGTGGCGGCGGAGTCAGTTCAAGCAGTAGATCCAGCCCTAGGCGTAGGCCCAACAGCTCCGCCGTTGTGGAAGATATCAGGAATAATAATAAAAATAATAATAATAATAATAATAATAATAATAATAATAATAATAATAATAATAATAATAATAATAATAATAATAATAATAATAATAATAATAATAATAATAATAATAATAATAATAATAATAATAATAATATAATAATAATGTTTTATTTACAACCAATGTACATAGGATGAGAGAGCACAGCAGGCAGGTGCAGTAGTCTTTGCAGTTGAAAGGCGGGGATGGTAGCCGCCGCTGCGAGCGAGCAACTGTCTCTAGCCACGGAGCCGTCATTGTAAACGAGAAGGTGGTGTTCGAGTGCCTCGTAGATGATGGCTCCGGTCAGCTGCTGCGCTGCACAGAGCGGTGTGGTGCGTTTGTGCCGACGATCTCTCGCTGAACCTCCGTAGCAGCAGGCTAGGGCGAGCACAGGTCGTAGGTTTACGTTGCATTGGTGAGCTGCTCGTACTCGAGAAGCGCCGCTCCCATGCGCGAGTGGTGGTGATGTCGCAGCCGATGTAATAGCGGGCCGCCGTCCGCTCCGCGCTGTAGACGATTTATGTCTCGGAGCGCCCGCCGCGTGGCCTGAAGTTGTAATGGCTACGAGCCTGCCTTGGCCAAAGTAGCTGCGCATTGAGAGTTCTGGTAAAGGCCGAGGCAAATTCGGAGTGCGTTGCGATGCTTTTGTGCAGCGTGACGAGCTGTAGCGCGCCGAGAATTGCCCCTCCAGGTGCGGAGTTGTAACGCCTTACGGCCATACGGTTGTCAAACACTAGAAAATACGCTGCCACGTCTCCTGAATTCCATTCATTTCAATAATATGCTAGAAAATACCTCATACAAAAAACTGCTTTACTATTTCCTACTGAACGACACTCCATTATGAAAGCAAAAATTCTACATGGTGATTTTTATTTTGCATGTGAATAATTATGTACGTGGTTTTATATTTGTTTTTGTGACGAATACCTGTCATGTGCTTATGTAGCTTTCTGTGATACATGTATTGTCTTTTTTCTAAATATGATGTACTACTTTTGCTGCCAAAGTAAACGGCTGGGTGCCTGTGGCCTTGTCAAGCTGCCCAAGAGGCAGCTTTTACTGTAGGCATCCTGCCACCATGTAGTTTGCGGTGGTGAAAAAAGTTATTTTTATTATTATATTAATGCAGCTTGCTGGGAGATGCTCTGGTCTCGAGCAGCGAGCCTGTATACGGCGGAAGGGGTTCTCTTCATCTGCAGGCAGGCCTTGGTCGCCGCGGGTCGGAAGGAATGGCGCAGGTCTATGTCTACCCCCAGGTACCGCACCGAACGTCGCCACGGCAGGAGGGTCTCGTCCAGTGTGAGAGGGAGTGGTAGCTTGCGCGAGCTCGGTACGCAGGCCATTGCGACAGACTTGTCCCCGCTTAGCGAGAGACCTCAGCAAACAATCGGTTACCGCCGTCAGAGCTCCCTGCCGGCACGCGCGCGGCCTCACCCGGCGGTCCCAGGCACTAGAGAGCAATGTCATCTGCGTATATGGAGATGTACTGTCACCCGCAAAAGTTTGCGGGATCTCCAGCGCGTGGCTGAGCGGCGGGAAACTGCATTCCTGCGCCATCTGCCGTCAAAGAGCACGGCGTCGAGGCTCACGGAAATGGCGCGCCAGGGGCGCTTTGCGCATGCCTGTCCTTTCTTCGCTATCAAGCATGTCTCGTCACTAGCTTCCCCGTGACAACGTTGCGCGTCGATCAAAACACACCGGCTTGCTTCGTCGTTCATCTTACCCGCCAAAGCAGACACGCGACGATGATGACGCGGCGCATCAGCGGCTGCCGGCGACTGGCAAAAGCGCATCACGGGGAAGCTAGTGACGAGACATGCTTGATAGCGAAGAAAGGACAGCATGCGCAAAGCGCCCCTGGCGCGCCATTTCCGTGAGCCTCGACGCCGTGCTCTTTGACGGCAGATGGCGCAGGAATGCAGTTTCCCGCCGCTCAGCCACGCGCTGGAGATCCCGCAAACTTTTGCGGGTGACAGTACATATGATACCGGCTGCCTGCGGGCTAGGCGCCCGGCACCCCTGACATCGCCACATTGGACAGAAAAGGCGACAGGACAGAGCCCTGCGGCACGTCCGTCCCGACCGTGCGAGCCACCTAGAGAGCACCCCCTACACGAAAGCGCATGGAGCGTGCCATATGGAGATGTACTTACATATGATGCCGGCTGCCTGCGGGCTAGGCGCCCGGCACCCCTGACATCGCAACATTGAACAGAAAAGGCGACAGGACAGAGCCCTGCGGCACGTCCGTCCCGACCGTGCGAGCCACCTAGAGAGCACCCCCTACACGAAAGCGCATGGAGCGTGCATGCAAAAAGCTCCGAACGTATTGTAGCAAGAGTACGCCCACGCCAGCCTTCTCAAGCGTCACAAGAATGGCAGCTCGGCAGACGTTATCAAACGCACCCGACACGTCCAGCAGCACAAACAGCGCAACCTGCCTCACCGCTTTCGCGTCCTCGAGCGCGCTGAAAACGTCGGAGATGAAATCCGCAGTGCAACGCATTCCGCGAAAGCCCGTCTGCCGCTCATCAAACAAATCCGCCGCCGCAGCCCGCTCGTTAAGGCGATATAAAGCCATGTGCCCGATGAGCTTACCAGCCGAAGATGTTAGCGCCACTGGACGGTATTCCGCGAGCTGGGTTGGTGGGCGTCCTCACTTGAGGATGGGGCAGACGACTGCCGTGCGCCATTCCTCCCACACCTGGTTGATCTGCTGCAGGAGAACCAGCCGTTGATCCACGTCCAGGTTGCGCAGCATCTGGTAAGTCACCCCATCCGGCACTGGCGCTGAGCGACGGTGGCAGTGCTGAAGCGCGTTGTTGAGCTCTCTCACTGTGAAGGCGTGTCACAAGGGCCACCAAGGGTAAGGGAGCTGGTGTTGTCTCTGGGGCTCACAGGTGAGGTTTCAAAGGGTGGCGTTCAAAGGGCTTTGCGGCGCAAAGCTGTCCGCAAACCGCTCAGCTAGCTCCTCGCAGGTAAGGCCGCTCGAGATGCTTCTGGCGTTGTGATGCGTCGCAGGGTGGTAAAAAGCCACCGCGAGTTACTGTCCTCCTTCATCTTTCTGCAGAGCGAAGTCCACTGACAGCGATAAAGTTTGTTGGAGTGGAGCCACGCTGCCGCTTCCAGCCGGTTGTATACTGTCCTGTCAGACGGCCGGTCCGTCCGTCGCGCTCGCCGCTCAGCTTTGTCGCATTTTTGTCTCAGGTCGAGCAGCATGTTGTCTGTCGTTGGTTGCCCTGCCCGAACCTTTACGTGGCGAGTGACTGCTAGCGCGCTACAGACGAGACTGAAGAAGAAATCCGCGCCGAACGTAGCAGCGGCTTCTACTTCGCTGCGGAAGCGGGTCCAATTGATAATGGAGTAAGTGCACGTGGCGCACGCTTGCTTGGCAGTGGGCTCAATGAGAATGGAGAAGTGATCAGAGCCCCAGAGTGATGGTGCACGATTCCAGGTCGCCTCGATGCCGCTGGACGCGAAGGCAACGTCGATACAGGAGCCGGGTGTGCCGCGTCGCCGGAAGGTGGGCTCGCCGGTGTTCGACGGTGTGAGTCCCAGCTGCGTTGTCATGGCATGTAGGTCGTCTCCTCGCGCGATGTTTCGGGCACTGCCCCACACACAATAATGGTCATTGAAATCGCCGAGGATGATTTTTCGGGAGGCAGAGCACGAAGAGACTGCACTGAATCACTGGCCGTTCTACTGCACAGCTGGGCGCACGTAAACACTACCCGCAAACGTGTCCACACCACAGACGCGGACTGTAACAACAACATGCTCCCGCCCATCACTCGTCACCGCGGCCCGTCAACGCGGACATGTTGGATATCGCGCCGCACGTAAATCACACACCGAGATTTCCCTTGCTTCTGCTGAAGATCACGGCACGGCACTGCAGCACAGGTCACCTCCTCACAGGTTGGCGGGGAGCGGTATCCGACGTAGCCTGGTAGCCGCATTTGGGCCTCCCCCTCTTGGGCACGAACGTACGTATCCTGCAGCCCTACAACCTCAGGAGACTCGGTAGACGCGCGTGAGCGCAGCTCTGAGTAGCGCGCGGCAAGAGAGCGTACGTTCCACTGCAGCCTGGAAGGAATTCGGGGAGGTTTCCGGCGACTAGCCATGATATTGAACATCCTGTAAGGAGGCGCCTGCGGCTTCTAAGTAGATGCGCCTGTTGGAAAAGTCCTCCGGGATATAGTTTGAATTGAATTGCCTTTATTTTTATAAACATACAATTTACGGGGGATTTAAGGAAAAAGTTGCGCGCGGCAACTTAACGGGCATTAAACCCAATCTGAGGGCAACGGCAGCGGACACAGGCACTGATTCAGAAAAAACAAGAGAAATATACATAAAAAATTAAGCACATGTTGGCTTAGACATTATGCGAGAAAACGAAAATGCAATCTAAGAAAATACTACAAGAACCAAAGTAAAGCCACACAATCCAGAGTGTACACTTGAGCAACAAAAACAGTAAAAGAACCATTAAAAAAGTAGACACGGCGAGGAAAACAAAAGACATACTTCAGCCATTGACAAAGGCTGATATCAAAAGGAAATACTTATATAAACGCGAGATAGGTCAATTAGTGACATCAATGTTTTTACTTGTGAGGGTGTTTAACAGGAGTGGTAAGCGATGGTGTACCATTTGAAGAGCATAGTTAGAGCGAGGATGCAGCATATACCAGTATTCTGGAGACCGTTTCCAGTATTCTGTCCTATACCTAATTAACTGCGTTAAGGACTTGATGAAAGACTGGTTTTGTTTTACGCCTTTACGATAGGCTAGTCGCAGCCTGAAATCTAACAGAGTGCAGTGTGAGCAATTTCAACTGTTTTAAGAGAAGTGCGGTATGATCGTCTACTGGAACTTTACAGATACTACGTATTACCTTTTTTCAAGCAAGAATAACCGATTTATGTTTGTAGAAGACGTCGTACAACACACGATACATCAGTGGTCAAGGGTCAAGGGTTCGCAGGAGTCAAGTGCATGCAGCTAACACAGAACCGGGTTAAGTGGAGAAATATGGGAGAGGCCTTCGCCCTGCAGTGGGTATAGTCAGACTGATGATGATGATGATGATGATGATGATGATGATGATGATGATGATGATGATGAAAGCAATACCTGAACTTATGCTGAGCTGCAATGCCTTTTAGACCGCACTCCATCATCAGACGTCCTTTTTCTCATACGAGACTGGAATGCTAAGGTGGGGAGTGAAGAAATACCCGGAATTACAGGCAAGTTCGGTCTTGGTGAGCCAAAGGAAGCTGGGCAGAGGCTAGTAGAGTTTTGTCAAGAAAACAACGTGACCGTAGCGAATACTCATTTTCAACAGCACAGGAGGCGCCTGTACACATGGACTTCACCGGACGGTCTGTACAGGAATCATATTGATTATATTCTTTGCTGGCAGAGACGGAGCAGCGCTATACTAGCAGTAAAAACAAGGCGGGGGGCCGATTGTGGCACCGATCATCAGCTTCTTGTTGCCAGATTTAGGCTTCGATTGAGGAAAACGCAGAAAACTAGAAGGCCTTTCAGGTATGATCTGGATAAAATTCCATTAGAATATGCTATGGAAGCGAAGAATCGATTTCAAGAATTAGATCTAGAAGACAGAGAGCCTGAAGAGATGTGGACTGATGTTCGTGATATAACACAAGAAGTTGCTACTAAGGTAGTTCCAAAGCAAAAGAAATGCAAGAAAGCAAACTGGCCATCTGAAGAGGCTTTGCAAATAGCTGAGGAAAGGAGGATGGCAAAAGTTATAGGGGAAAGAGAAAGATTCAAGGTTCTTATTGCGGATTTTCAGAAAATAACAAGAAGAGATAAGAATGCCTTCCTGAACATACAGTGCCAAGCAGTTGAAGACAACAGCCAATTGAGGAACACAAGAGCTCTGCATAAGACAATCAAAGATATCAAAGGAAGCTTCTGTGCTAAGCTGGGCGTGATAAATGACAAACGAGGCAGGGACCTCACTGAAGCCTCAGAAATGATGAAGAGGTGGCAGAAATACACGGAAGAACTGTACAAAAAGAACCCAGATGTGCAAACCCAACATAAGACGGTTGAGATTACTGATCTCGATCCGGGCATCCTGAAGAGTGAAGTTGAATGGGCCTTAGCCAGCCTTGCTAAGAACAAAGCTAGTGGACTTGATTGCATTACAGCTGAGTTGCTTCAAAACCTCAACCGTGACGACGCTGTTAACGTTCCGTATACAGTATGTCAGCAAATTTGGACAACCCTGCAGTGGCCACAGGATTGGAGGAGACATCCCCATTTCAAAAAAAAAAAAAACGCAGTGCCAAAGATTGTTCCAACAGCCGGACGATCGCGCTTATTTCGCATGCTAGCAAAGTGATGCTGAAAATCCTCCAAGGTAGGCGGCAGCAGTATGTGGATCGGGAGCTTCCGGACGTGAAAGCTGCATTTCGTAAGGGCAGAGGAACTAGAGACCAGATTTCCAACCTTCGCTGGATCATGCAAAAAGCGACAGAGTTCCAGAAACCCATCTGCTATTGATTATGCGAAAGCGTTTGACTGTGTAAATCACAGCAGATTGTGGCAAACTCTCGAAGAGATAAGAGTTCCAATTCACCTCATCTGTCTCTTCAGGAACCTGTATGAAGGGCAAGAGGCCACAGTCAAAACTGAGCATGGTCTTACTGATTGGTTTGCGATTGAGAAAAGAGTGAGACAAGGCTGCATACTGTCGCCCTGCCTATTTAACCTATATGCACAGTGCATCATGAGGAAGGCCGGTCTGGACGAGTCTTCAGCTTGAGTGAAGATTGCTGGAAAACGTATCAACAACCTTAGATATGCGGATGATACCACTTTAATGGCAGAAAGTGATGTGGAACTCAAGAGACTTCTGATGCGCGTACAAGAAGAGAGTGAGAAGTTTGGGCTTAAACTGAATATTAAAAAGACAAAGATCATGGCGTCTTGCCCTATCAAGTCCTGGAGCATCAAGGGACAAGAAGTGGAAGCTGTGACAGATTATCTGTTCTTGGGCTCCAAGATTACCTCGGAAGGAGACTGCAGCCTTGAAATTAGGAGACGCCTGCTTCTGGGAAATAGAGCAATGGTTAGCCTTGACCGCCTAGTAAAGAGCAGAGACATTAGTCTGCCAACCAAGATCCGTATAACTCGTGCTGTGGTCTTTCCAGTTGGGATGTATGGATGCGAGAGTTGGACTGTGAAAAAGGCTGACCACTGACAAATTGACGCGTTTGAAATGTGGTCCTGGCTGAGTCTGTTGAGAGTTCCTTGGACTGCCAGACGATCAAATCAGTCGCTATTGTCGATCAAAAACCGTGTCTGCTCAGTGGAGGGTCAAATTCTAAAGTTAAAGCTCAGCTACTTTGGTCATCTGATGTGAAGAGAGGAGTCGCTGGAGAAAGATTTGATGTTGGAAAAGGTTGAGGGCCACCGGAGAAGGGGAAGCAGCGAACGCGATGGTTAGATGGCATCCTCGAGGCGCTGCAGACGAAGTTATGTGATGTTAGAAAGATAGTGGGAAACCGGAACGTGTGGCGTGATATTGTCCATAGGGTCACGAAGAGTCGGACACGACTGAACGACTGAACTGAACTGAACTGAGAGCAATACCAAGAATACCATAGTGCTTCAGCTTCCTTAACAAAAGTTCTTGATTAATAGAGTCAAACGCTTTACTGCAGTCGGTTAAGAACTCCGAGTGTGAGCAAAATTTTTTCAAAGTGTCTGAGTGTTAGTTCCTTTTGGCTAGTAACGCGAGCTGGGTTGACCGTCATTTTCGAAAAGCATATTGACAGTCTGTTAACAGATTGTGTTCTTCAATGAAAACTGAAATACGTCGAAATATAATTTTTTCAAGTCCTTTTGAATATACTGGAAGTATAGAATTAGATGTGTAATTAGGTAACATAGTTCTATCACCCTCCTTAAACAGTGGAAGTACTTTAGCTATCTGCATTTTGTGAAGAAGTACAACAGATACCAGGCAGAGGTTGTAAACATAAGCTAAAACAGTTGAAATAATGCCGAAGACGTATTTTACAGGTGCGATCTGCATGCCATCAATGTCACACGACGTGCTATTACGCAACTCTGAAAATAAATGAATTAGCTAAGATTCAGTTGTAGGATATAAGAAAATACTATCGGGACATATGGTCTGAACATAGCGGTCCGCATTACTGTTTACGCACATGGCAGCTGCATTAATAAAATATTCATTATTACAATCAGGAAGCATTTCGTTCGGGATACTAATGCCATCTTTAAAAATCTAGGCACTTGCATATGACGACGACACTCAATTTAGCATAATATTTAGTTTTTTCTAAGTTTAGCAGCTATCATTTTGACAAGAAATAAAATATTCATATTCATAATTGGCCTTGGTTTTCCGAAGCTCATTTGTTAGCTTATTAAGGTAGCTTTTAAATATTTTTAGATCAGTTAAGTTAAGGGATTTAGCAAACTTGCTATAGAGCATGTTTTTAAACTTTATTTTGCGAAAGAGGTCATCCGTGATTCACTTCTTGCGAATGTGCGAAGATCGCTTGCTTGTTCGCAAAGGAACGTTTTCTTGAGAACACGTACTGAAAATGCGCAGAAATTTCAAGTATGCCGATTCGGCACATTCTGTTACATAAACATCGCTCCAGTCAAGTAATCCAATCTGTGTGCGAAACATTCCTAGACGGTTTGGTGTGATCACTTGTCTAGGGAAAAACCGCTGTTTTTTCTTTTTTTGTGCATCGTTTGAGGCAGAGAAAAACGGGCATATGGTCACTCATACTACACGAAAGAAGGCCGGCCTTTTTGATAGCCGTTGAAACACTGGTGATAAACAAATCCAGGCAAGTGGACGCAGCATAGGTTACACGTGTTGGGGCAGGGATACCACATGAGCAACCATGCTACTGAAGCAAGATATTGTCACGTGGTGGTGACAAGGTCGATGGCACAAATGAAGAGTCGGTGATTGCGCTGAAGAAACTCTTCATTGGGCTAACTTGCGCCTGCAAAAGAACTAAGCAGCTCGGCGGCGGCGATAGCAACAAATGTGCTCGTCGATCGTCGAACAAAGACTTCTCGTCACACTCGTCAACGCTCAATTTAAAGGCTGCTCAAAACAATCTAGATAACGTCGCAAACTGCTACCAGCACAAGCTGGAACATAGTAGAAAGACACACGAGTGGCCGGAATCTTCGAAACAGATCTCGGTGCGTCTAGCGCTACAACGGAACTGATAAAGGTGCCACTCGCGACACCTAGCATTATCAAACAAAGAATACAGAACTGCTATGCGATCCAGAATCAGACTGATAAGGCCGTATGCACGCGGCTGTTAAAAAACAACAAATACAGTTTTCATGGTTTCCCGGCAATTTCCTCGATAGTTTTGTTGAGACGCTCCGTAAGCCCATTTGTCTGGGGATGGTACACAGTAGTTCATCAATGACTTGTATGACTGTATTCTAGGATGGCTTGCGTCTGCTCTGCCGTAAATGTTCCCCTGTCCGTGGTGAGGACTTCTGGGGCGCCGTGTAGCAAGAGAATTTGTTCGACAAAATACTTTGCGACTTCTGCCGCAGTACCATTGTTCAGCGCATTTGCTTCGGCGTATCGGGTAATTTAGTCGGTGGCCACGATGATCTACTTGCTACCCGCGGATGAAGATGAAAAGGGGCCGAGAAGATCCATTCCAATTTGTTCAAAGGGGAGGGTTGGTGACGGAATCGGGTTCAGTAGCCCAGTGGCCTGATTGGCGGTGTCTTGCGTCGCTGGCACTCACGGCACGTTTTTACCTAATGTGCAACGTCTGCAGGCAGTCGCGGCCAGTAGTACTTTTCCTGGATTCGATGTCCACTTGCTAGCCGCAGATGAAGATGGAAAGGAGCCGAGAAGATCCATCCCAATTTGTTCAAAGGGCAGGGTTGAGGGCGGAATCGAGTTCAGTAGCCCAGTGGCCTGATTGGTGGCGTCTTGCGTCGCTGGCACTCACGGCACGTTTTTACCTAATGTGCAACGTCGGCAGGCAGTCGCGGTCAGTAGTACTTTTCCTGGATTCGATGCAACGTGCGCGAAAAAACCGAGGTGTCCTGCGGTTGCTCGTCATGCAACGCATGAAGAATTTCCTGTATGAGGTTTTTAGGCATGACAAGAAGCTGTGTTGTCTTATTGGGAGCGAAGTTCTTTACGATGACGCCATCGCTTAAGGTCAATGACGACAACTGACGCCTAAACACCTCAGGAGAAGCGGTCCTGACTTCCAAGTAATATGCTAGGTCTTTCAGCTGAGGATCTGATCGCTGTTGTTGTGCAAAGATGCTGGTGCTTACTGGTCTCAAAAAGGTATCGTCGTCATCGTCCTTCGGAGGAACGTCGACGGGAGCGCGGGATAAGCAGTCTGCGTCTAAATGCTTGCAGCCCGACTCATAGACTACTGTAACGTCCAATTTTTTAAGTCTTAGGCTCCATGGCGCAATGCGGCCGCAGGGGTCTTTCAAATTAGCCAGCCAGCAGAGCGCGTGGTGGTAGCTTACCACCTTGAATGGTCGACCGTTTAGGTATGGACGGAACTTAGAAATGGCCGAGATGATCGCGAGGCACTCCTTCTCGTTCGTCGAGTAATTGACTTCGGCTTTAGTGAGGGACCTGCTAACGTAGGCAATTACTTTCTCCAGTCCAGCGCACTTCTGGACGAGAACGGCTCCTAGACCTAAACTGCTTGCGTCGGTGTGAATTTCGGTCTCGGTGCTTTCATCACAGTGGCCAAGGACAGGAGGGGACTGCAGGCGGCGCCTAAGTTCATCGAAGGATGCTCCTTGCGGTGCTTGCCATTTAAAAGGTTCGCCAGCCTTTGTAAGCTGCGTCAACGGTTCGGCGATGCGCGAAAAATATCTGACAAATCGTCAATAATAAGCGCACAGCCCAAGGAACCTGCGCACGGCGTATTTGTCAGCAGGCGGTGGAAATTGTGCGATTGGAGCTGTTTTCTCCGGGTCTGGCCGAACACCATCCTTGCTAACGATGGGACCTAGGAACCGCCTAGTTTCCTCGTAGGCAAAGTGGCAATTCTCTGGTTTTAACGGTAGTCCCGATGATTTGATGGCTCCAACACTGTCTGCACCCGTTTCAGGTGGTCTTCAAAGCTTAACGAGACAACTACATCATCCAAGTATGCCATGCAAATCTGCCACTTCAAGCCTGCCAGCACAGTGTCCATTAGTCGCTGAAACGTCGCTGGTGCGGGCCAGAGGCCAAATGACATCAGCTTTAACTCGAAAAGGCGTCCGGTGTGATGGATGCTTCTCGCGATCTGCCAATATCCGCTTTTCAGGTCCATCGATGAGAAGTACCTTGCATCGCAGAGCCGGTCAGTGTGTCGTCGATGCGGGGACATGGGTAGACATCCTTCTTAGTTATGCTATTCAAGCGGCGGTAATCGATGGAGTAGCGAAGTGTGCCGTCTTTCTTCTTCAATAAAACGACTGGTGCCGCCCAGGGGCTGTTAGATCACTGGATCACGTCATCATGCAGCATTTCCTCAACTTGATCGCGTATGACCTGGCGTTCTCGTGGCGATACACGGTAGGTGCTTTGACGTAGCGGTCGTGTATTTTCGTCCGTGAGGATGCGATGCTTTGACAAAGGAGTTTGCCGCACCTTCCACGCTGAAGAAAAGCACTCGCTGTAGTTTTCAAGAAAAGTGCAAATCCGGTCTTGTTTGTCTTGGGGGAGCGCTGGTTTAATGTAGAAACTGGGTTGCTTGGATCGGTTGGGTGCATCGTCTTCAAGTTGGCTGGAGATGGCGAAAACTCTCGGGTTTCCGCTAGCTCGTCAGGGAAAGCAATCGTCATGCCCATGTTCAGGTGCCGGTATTCGTCGGTGAAGTTCGTGGCGAGCACATTAGCTTGTCCATGACGGAAACGGACGATGCCTCTTGCGATGCCAAGTCCTCTATCCAGTAACAACTGAGTGTTTCCTTCGACAACCTCTTCCGTGATTTCGACTTCCATTGTAACCAAAGGGATGATGACGCTTGATCGGGGCGGTACGGTCAATTCTCCGTCGAGGACGTTGAGAGCGACGTGATGCGTCGAAGTTCATAAAGCAGGTATGGCTTTGTCGGTCAAGAGCTTGATGAGTTTGGATCGGAGGTCAATGATCGCTCAATGTTGGTTCAGAAAATTCATGCCGAGAATCACATCGGGGAGCAGTGCTGTAGGACGACGAAGCTGGTAGGGTGGGTAAGTCCATTTACTGTAACCCTAGCGGTGCATCGCCCCGATGGCGTAATATGGTTAACACTAGCGGTGCGGGTTACCGGGCCCTCCCATGTGGTCGTCAGTTTCTTGAGCTGGCCGGCGAAAGCTCCACTGATGACAGAGTAGCCGGCACCGGAGTCCACTAGGGCGGTAACCGTGCGTCCGTCGACAGCAATCTCAAGGTCGCTTGTTCGCGTCCTATTATTGCACGTTGGCGTCGATGTTCCATCTCTGCTTCGTCTCGTGCTGAGGTCGCGGCCGGGGCACATCGTCGTCACTTCGCTGGGCGGCAGTGGTAGCTTGAAGTTTGGTCGTGTCGTCTTGGATGTTGACGTCGAACGTAGCGGCGGTGTCACCTTGAAGTCTGGGCGTGTCGAGGGCGTCTTCGCAAGTAATGTTGGCTTCATGGCGGCGTCGTCGCTGCTTGTTGCCGGAGGTGGAGGATATTCGTTAGTTCGCCGTATAGCAACCTCACCTCCAAAGGTTTCTACCTTTAGTTTCCCCTACGAAGGCTTGGGGCATTCCTCGCACACTGTCATCGTAGCTGCGGCCTGGCGACTAAAAGCGGGCCCTGTACGGGGCTGGGGACCTGAATCGGCGGGTTTGTGGCGCCAAATCACCGCCACGTAGGTAGTTCTCGATTTCTTGAGGTCGTTCACCAGGGCGGGGTCGTGGGTCGTCGACTGCAAGTCAGCGGAGGCCGATTCATCGGTACAGGCAGTGGCGTAGAATGTGGCCGGCTTCACGCAATGGAAGCATAATGGCCTGTTGTTCGCAGCCCTCCAAGCGTCGCACTTCCTGGGGCTTGGGGGTCGTTGGCAGGCTTGGCGGGCGGGGGCCAAGTGCCGGCTGTCAGGAACAGGACGTTAGCGGCGAGGGCTTGGAAAGACATCACGCCGGGGCGCAGGGCGACGTAATTCAGCAACGTAGTTCATCGCTGTTGCTTCTTGTGCTGGAACAGTCGCAGCCGTCGCTTGAGGAACAACCAGCGCCTGCCGGACTTCTTCACGGACGACGTCCGCGAGCGTCGCCACCTGGGGTTGTTGCGATGATGGCAGCAATTGCCAGAGCTCCTCTCGCACGATCTCCCGGATGAGGTCCCGAAGGTTCTCTCCGCTTGCAGATGCGCTGGGGTAGTGGCTTGAGTAGTCCGGGTGAACTGGTCGCTCGTAGTGGCACATCCGGGTGTCCACCGTCTTCTCGATGGTCGATGCTTCATTTTTAAATTCGTCAACAGTTTTCGTCGGGTTCCAGACAAGTCCTGCAAAAAGCGACTCTTTAACGCCTCGCATTAAAAATGTCGCTCTCTCACCTTCGGTCATGTTAAGGTCGAGGCGGCAAAAGAGGCACTTCATCTCCTCTATGTAGACCCGGACGGGCTTGTATGGGAGTTAGTCTTGATTGAAAGATGACATTGGCTCTACCCTTCCGAACGACACTTGCAAAGGTAGTCAAAAACTCTTCTTTGAAGATCATCCAATCCCTCAAAGCCGCCTCGTGATTTTCGAAAAATTACGGGCAGATCCTTGAAGATCAAAGTAGAATCGCCTTACCTTCGCCTCGTCGTTCCAGTCGTTTAATTCTGCCACACGGTCGAAGAGGTCCACCCAGCCCTCTGCATCTTCAGTGGGAAGTCCTTGGAAGATGGGGGCTCCCGGGGCGGCATTAAGACAACTGGTGCTGTTGACTGGACCATTTTTGAAGTTGGTACCTTCCAGTGTCGAACGGGGTCAGGCGGCAGACCGTGTTCGGGTTGTAGCCCTTGAAGTCGGCGGCTGGCTCGGTGACCTGTTGGCTGGTCCCCTAGGGCAACAGGAACTAGGCTGGGGTTTTCGCTTGAAGGATCAAGAGCATCACCTCCACCAGATGTCACGTGGGGGTGACAAGGTCGATGACACAGATGAAGAGTCGGTGATTGCACTGAAAAAACTCTTTATTGGGCTAACTTGCGTCCGAAAAAGAACCAAGCAACACGGCGGCGGCGATAGCAACAAACGTGCTCGTCGATTCTCGAACAAAGAATGCCCGTCGCTCTCGTCAACGCTCAATTTAAAGGCTGCTCAGAACAATCTAGATAACGTCGCTAATTGCTAGTACCACAACCTGAAACATTGTAGAAACATACGCGAGGGATTGAATCTTCGAGACAGATCTCGGCGCATCTTTCGCTATAAAGAAAATGATAACGCGTCGTACGCGACAACGAGCATGAACAAACACGGGATGCAGAATTGATAAGCGCCAGAATAACAATGATAAGGCCGCATGCCAGCGGCTGTCGAACAGGAACCAATAAAGATTTGAACAGTTCGCGGCAATTCATGAGTTAAGCGAGTAACATCTTGGAGATCAATGTTAAAGTCACCACCCCAGACGACATCATACTATACGTAGAAACATATGTGAAAACAGTTTCGAGAAAATAGAAGAAACGTGCGACATTGGCTCCTGGTGGACGATAAAACACTGAGCAAACCCTTCTGCCGCTTAAACCGCTTGACACTTAAGCAGGGCGAGGATGCGTATTGCACCCATCAGCTGTTCGATCTTTTTTTCTCGCTCGTCCGGAGAGGCGGTGTGGGTGTTGCCCGCACCGAGAATGTGTTGTGCTGTGCGAGCTGTGATCTGGGAGCCCCCGGGGTGCTGCTGGCGTTGCTGCTTGCATGGCCACTGCTGAGGCCCCTGCTGCTGGCGCGGTCCCTGCAACTGGCCCTGGTGCTGTTGGGGCTGCTGGGGCGGGCGCTGGTGCCCGCTATGTGAGGTCACTTGCGCATAGCTGGGAGCGCGCTGGTGCTGCTGGCCACCTGAAGAACTGGTTCTCGCACGGACAACCACGCGAACGGCCCGCCGGGAGAGGGGCACTTGTGACGTCACGAGGATGATAACCATGTGTCGCTCTCTCTGCCACGCGGGGCAGACTGGATCCGTGGCAGCATGGCGATCTCCACAGTTTCAGAACCGCGGCTTGGCGCCGGCTCATTCCGCACTTGGATGTGACCCGCCGCTACGCGCGCAACGCTCCATGGCGCGACAGGCTACGGTTGCATGGGCCAGGCTAGAACAACGAGCACGCTACAGGGGCGAGGACGACATGGTCGGACCTGCAGGACCCGGCCGTAGATGGAGATATGTGGCGGCGGGGCAGCAGCGGCGAACCTGAGCCTCAAGGTGCTGCCTTCCAACGAGGCCGCCTTCACTGTCCCAGCAGAGTCCACCGCTGCAAGGAGTTGTTCGGCCGTGCGGCGGGTGTCGACACCAAATACCACCTTGAGGTAACAGCGCGGAACACATGACGGGAGCACAAGATTAGAGGACGACACAACGAGCGCTGACTTTCAACAACATTTATTTTGGAAAACCCTCAACTTCTTATACCCTAACGCCACAGATAGCGTACAAATGACTTGCACATTTAAGCATAGTTATAATAAAAAACAAAACAAAACGTAATAATAGATAAATAAATACACGTGCCGCATAACCTTCTCATGCACACAGCGTGGTGCACTCTCTGAACACTCATGGAGAAGATTGCACATTCATCAGTTCGATTTCTTTTTGTGTTAACAGCAGGGACGGTTTGCTTACACATCGTTCCTGCAGTCTGGCTATCTCAGCGGCTTGAATTATCTCACGAACCAGCGGCTCACTATGTTTTGCTAGCACTTTACATTGTGTGAATTGCACGGAGCAAGTTTTTGACGCGCAGTCTCTTACATGGATCCCCAAATGCCTGCTTTTTGTTCCACATTGTTTTTATGTTCTTTCAGCCTGTCATTTGTGCACCTTTCAGTCTGTCCTACCTATTCCTTCCCACACTTCAAGGGTGTGGAATAAACAACGCCTTCCGCGCACTCCACAAATCGACTCTGGTGGTTTGTTACGCACCTTCTCTGCCTTTGCAATCCATCAGCGTTTACACGTCGGCAGAGGCTTTTCAATTTTTCAGGAGCAGCAAGCACAACATTAACGCCTGCTCTACGACCGATCTTTTTTAAGTGATGGGAAATGTTGTGCACATATGGTACGGCCACAATCCTGCGCTTGTTTGTTGTCTCCCTGTTCTCGTCACCTAGTTGGGCACCGACACACTTGAGTCTTAACTTCTTGTTCAAACGTTCCGCAACAGAAACAAGCAAATGTGATGGTTACTCTGCTCCTGTAAGGCGGTCAACCTGGCGATGAAAACTGGCCTCCATGGTGTGAGTACATGACTTCTTGAGAGCATTTGACAAACAAAGGTTTGCAACTGCTCTTTTCACAAGTTTGGAATGAGCCGAGTAGAAAGGGAGTGGCGCCTTGTCACCTCTGGGTTCATAAGCCCAGCAGACCTTCCCCTGCCCGAAATCAAGTCTGAGATCTAGAAATCTCATAGACCCCTGTACCGGGACTTCGTGGGTAATCGTGAGCGGCTAAAGAACATGGTTAAAGCACGCCACTACTTCCTGAGCTACGTCTTGGGTGTTCGTGCCACGGCCATCACAGAGCACAAGGCAGTCATCGACGTACCTAAATACTTTGCGGACGTTTGTGCCGGTGAGGGCGTTCAGAAGGATTCTGTCTTTCTGGGCGAGGTACAAGTCACTGAGGATTGGTGCAATACAAGAACCTATGCACACGCCGCTTTTTTTGGAGATACATGTTACCCTCCCAGAGGACATGGGTAGACTTCAAATAGACAGCAAGCAGCTCCAAGAACCCGCCTGTCGACACACCGCAGGCATTTTGGAAAGTGATTGCACCGTACATATCTGTGCAAGTTTCCACACATTCTAGGAGATCATCTTGGGGAATAGAAGAGTACAGATCTTTTACATCTACCGAGCATGCTGCAAAGTCAGTGCTAGAATTGTCATTTAAAAACATTATTAAATCGTCTGATGATTTCACCTGGAAAGGGTCGTCACAGTCTAGTAATTTTAGTTTTTCCTGTAAGACCTTGGCGATCATGTTTTGACAGGTCCCGTTCTCAGAAACTATAACCCTTAGGGGCCAGTCAGGTTTGTGCGTTTTCACAGTGAAAAACATGTCAAGTGACAATTTTTTACTGGTCTCAATGCTGCGCACTAGGTGGTCACGTTTTAGGTTTTTGCATAGCTTATTAGCATTTGACTTCGCTTTTCTTAGCACCGACATTTCGTGTCTAATAAAAACAGAACTAAGGGCATCTAGCGCCTTGGCTTTGCACAAGTCAATAGGTAACACGGAAAACCCCCCTCCTTGTCCGAAGTAAGCAATTAAAGCGAATGTTCTTTCAAATACTTCACCGCTCGTCCTACAGGCAGGCTTCTGTTGGGCAGTCGGCAGCGTGCGACCACGTCCACTCCGTCTGAGACGCACCTGGAACTTTCGGACTCCGGTGCAGCCCGCGCAACTCGTCGTGCCATGGCCAGAAGTTCCGGTGCGGTTTTCTTCGGCTCGACGGCGAACTTCGGCCCGTGGCGTAAAACTTCTAGGACTGACTGAGGCAGGCTTTTGACTCCGCTGTGAAAGCGTTTTTCACTGTGAAAATGCACAAACCTGAGTGGCCCCTAAGGATTATAGTTTCTGAGAATAGGCCTGCACGGGTAGGCCACGGATGACCATTGTGGACAAGAGGGCATTGAAATTGCCCTCGTCGGTCACGTTCACGGCCACTACGTTGCGGCGCGGGTTCACACGCACTGCTAGCACGCCAGGACGAGCATGAAGCTCCTCCGCCAGGTCCCAGCCTTGTTCTTTGGTGAGCCCAGTACCGCGGACTGCTGGGCGGAAAAGCACAGTCTTGTGTTGCCGCGCGGTGGGGCCACCACAGCAGACGCAGCCCTAAGAGGGCCGCCTGACGGCGCCGCTGGGCCTTGGTTGTCTTCATTGCCACGGCGGCACGGACGTAGCAATATCACCGAACGTTACCTTACTTGTGCAGGCGTTCGCTGGCTGCTTGCTCTTCGCTTTCGGTGAGCAGACATCGTTCCCTGCTGAGGGATGCTGCCTGCAGCTTGACGAAATCAACACGGCGCAATGGCTCCATGGGTACAGCTTGGTCTGCGCATCTTCATCCGACGACATTATGCTCTATCTTCGGCACGTGGACAAGGACTACGGCGCATCATCTTCGGGCACGCTGACGTCAACAAGCCATCACGGGACAGCTACACCGGTGGATTTAAGAGGCGCTCCTGCAAGTTCCTGCTTCAGTGGACACGGCGGCACGGCCGTGGCAATGTCACCGAACGTACCCCTACTTGTGCAGGTTGGTGACGAAAAGTATGGCTTCCTTTGCGACTATCTTTGTATAATAGTGCTGCAATGTGTCTGTGACTGTTCTTCAATGGCACTCTTATTACTTAAGCTGGCTGGAGACGTTGAATCTTATCCAGGCCCTGTTACTGAACAAATGTGGTATGAAATTATTAGCACACAGAAATAAATATTGTCCAAAATCTTACAAATTCAGCAAAACCAAACATCATGTGACGCACGCATTTTAGAAATACAAACCAGGCTTCAGACTATCAAAAACAAATTTCAGAGTCTTGACGGAACTCACAAAAGGCTTGCTGACTTGAAACTGTTGTTGAGGGTCACGTCATCAACATGGATAGTATCTCCAAGCAGCTTGATAATCTTGAAAACCGATCCCGTCGAAACAATCTCATAATTAGGGGTGTAAAAGAGGAAGGGCGCGAAACTGAAGAGACTTTGCTGAAGAAGGTGAATGATGATATATTTGGAGAAAAACGCGGACAGAAACTGAATTCTATTGAAAGAATTCATAGATTAGGAAAGAAAACATTGGTTAAGGACTGTCCTGTTATTTTGAAGTTATCAGGTTTTAGAGATACAATGAAATTTATGCGCAATGGTCACAACCTCAAGGGCACTGAAACGAGCAAATCAGAAGACTATTCTAACAGAGTTGTTGAGATCCGTAAAAAGTTTTGGGATTCGTCAGTCGTGGAGAGCAGCAATGGCGCGAAAGTTAAATTAATCTTCGATAAGATTAAAATTAGCGATGTCCTATACGTGTGGTTGAAGTCACAGGTGAAAGAGTGAGGTGTAATGCTCCAGCAGAAAGCGAGCATGTGTGACTCAATAATTTTTTTAATGAATCTCTTAAGATTATAAACATAAACGCCAGAAGCATGGTTAAAAAAGTAGCCGCCATTGAAAGTATTATCTTAGAGCACGAACTGCATATTTTGGTAATAACTGAAACTTGGCTTCATCAGAACGTTTCAATTGCGGAGGTCACGCCCCCAAACTATACAATAATAAGAAAAGATAGAATAGAAAGAGGTGGTGGAGTGGCAATTATGGTTAAAAGCGATAAAATACTTTTTGTGTTAGACGTTCCAACTAATATAGAATAAGTATGGATTAAAATTAAGTTGTACAACAGCTCGGTGTCTGTCGGTGATGTTTATAGAGCCCCAGACTCCTCTCTAGATATGCTTGTGAATCTGAGACATTTCATGGACACAAAGTTAAATCATGATAACCCAATCCTGCTTTTAGGGGATTTTAACTTGGCAGATATCGATTGGAATGCTCTCTCCTTTAGTGCAACGGATAAACCTAGCTGTGAGCATTTAGTAGAACTTGCTTTCTGTTATAACCTAACCCAAGTTGTAGAAGGTTATACCAGAATATGTGAAACGACATCATCACTCCTTGACCTAGTTTTTGTATCCTCCGTACTGCTACCATATCTACGTACATGTGAACTCCCCGAGGGTATATCGGATCATAAAATGGTAATGATGGAGTTAGACAGGATACCAGATTATTCCCACAACATTCGTAAGACGGTTCTAAACTTTGCGGCCGCTGATGATGTTGCTGTCTTGGACTACCTCGAGCGTTCATTTGATAATTTTATGTGTCTTGTCGAAAGCGGAACTACAGTTGACGAGCTATGGTTTTACTTCTCAAACGTGGTAGAACACTGTATTAAGCAATTTATTCCCAAGCGCCTAAAATGTACAAGAAAGAGGTCTCCCTGTATCACGAGAGAAATCATACATGCGAAACGAAAACTAAAGCGTAAACGGAGGGCAAACAAGAATAGGTCTGACCCTAATCGGAGTAGTGTCATTAGCCAAATGAGTAAGGAACATAAACGTCTGGTCAAAGTGGCTAAGGATAAGTTTTATAATGTAACACTCAAAACTTTTTTAACTGAGGCACCTAGCACATTTTGGCGATATGTTAATAAAGCGAAAACTCAAACTGTGGGAGATAACGTTAGTCAAGAACGTACCGAAAGCCTTATTTCTTCTTTCTCTTCAGTTTTCACTTCTGACGAAGGTTTGTCACCAAATTTAGTAGACTCACCTGTCTGCCCACCAATTCAAGACATATATATCACAGAGCAAGGAGTTCAAAACTTGCTTCTTCAACTGTCAGTAAAGAAAAGCCCAGGCCCTGCTGAAATCCCAAACGAATTTTTGTTCAGATATGCAAAATGGGTTGCCAAATACCTCACGAAAGTTTTTAAAATATCTATTACCACAGGGTCTTTCCCGTCTGCTTGGAAGCATGCCAAAGTTATTCCGATCCATAAGAGTGGTTCTTCATCTGGTGTCAATAATTTCCGACCAATCTCTCTTCTTTGTACATGTTCTAAGTTGCTTGAACACATTGTATTTAAACAGCTTATGGCGTACCTTGTAAATAACAACATGCTTCATTCTTCTCAACATTGGTTCCGAAAAGGCCTTTCTACAATTACTCAGCTTATAGAAACCGTTCATGATCTTTCCGTAGGAATAAATTGCCATGGCCAAACTGACGTAATATTCCTGGATTTTGCAAACGCATTCGATAAGGTATCCCATCCAAAGTTGCTGCTTAAAATTAACGCCATATTCAGAAACCCCAAAATAACAAGCTGGTTTTCTTCCTTCCTCACCTCCCGAAAACAGTTCCCATATCTAGGAGATTATAAATCGACTTCTTCCCTAGTGCTTTCAGGTGTGCCGCAGGGAAGTGTCTTGGGCCCCCATTTATTCTTGGTTTCTATAAATGATCTTCCAAAATCAATCACTGTTCCGGTCAGACTGTTCGCTGATGATTGTCTGATGTACAAAGCAATCAAATCGCAAGTGACCAAAAAGAACTGAGCACTAACCTACAAGAAATTGAAAACTGGGGCGCTAAATGGCAAATGGTACTCAACCCTGATAAATCTGTAATCATGTCTGTTACCAGGAAGAAATATGTTATGATATTTCCTTACTACATTGCAGGTAACCAAGTTAATAGGGTACAACAGCACATGTATCTTGGTTTGACCTTCAGTTCTGGCCTACGCTGGAATACGCACATAAATAATGTATGCACTAAAGCATACAGGGTAATATGGGGGCTAAGTCGTAATATCAGCAGCGCAACTCCCGATATAAAAATACTCACTTATAGGACCTTGGTAAGACCAGTACTTGAATACGGGAAAATTGTGCGGGACCCCTACACCGCATCTAACAAAACAAAAATTGAAAAAGTCCAAACACTTGCTTCCCGTTTTATCTACAATAAATACCGAAGAACCAATTCACACACCGAATTGTGCAAATCAGCTAACCTCGAAAAACTAGAATGCCGCACTAAGATAGAAAGGCTGAAATATCTCTTTCTTCTAATCCATGGTCACTAAGATTTTTGCAATACACCCCGATGAGTTATCAGGAAATCGGCATAGTATGGACATTCCTGTGCCGCTTTCTCATAATGATTGTTTTAAATACAGCTTTTTTCCTCGTGTGATTAAAGAGTAGAACATGCTGCCTGATTGCATTGTAAAACAATACTCTAGGTGCCTTTCTTGAAAGCCTAAAAACATACTTTGAACATAACGCGCCTATATAAAAGTTGTCCCTCTGCATAATGTTTCCCTTTGTTTCTTTTGCTGTATTATTTGACGTTCTGTTTTACGTCCACTGTATTTGCTTGTATTTTTGTGTCGGACGTTAGTAGTTGCTGAAATGTACTCCTTTGTTTTTTGTGAATTTTGTTTATTTCCACTCCTGTAATAGCCTGCATAGGCTGACAGTACTAATAAATGAAATGAATGATTGTGCAGGGCACCAGGTTGGTGCGGTCAACTGCTGCCTGAACAGGAGCGCTCAGCAGCTGCCGTTTTATGCTGGTCTCCGCCGTTAAACAGGTGCTGGAGGCTGCCGGTCACTCCTGCAGCACCAAAGGCATCGGTCCTGCAGCCAGGATACTGTGCATACCCATGACTAGAGCTGCTTCCCCTGGCGCTGCAGTTCCCTCCGGTGGGGTAAAGCGGTAGAAAGGGACAGGGGGCCGGTGGGCTTCCTTCTTGCCTCCGGCTACCTCTACGCTGTCAGTGTCGCTTCGTCTGGGGCTATGCGAACGCCGCCTCTTGCGCAACACGGAAGTATCCATTCAGGACCCCGCGTCTTCGTCTTCGGACGCCATTTTGTGTACTGGAGTGGGAACTACTGCGTCTGGTAGTGCCTTTCCTGTTTCTGGCACGCCAGGCGAGGCTTGCTCTTGGGCGCATACACTGAGCTCGTCTCACGTTGCGAAAGCAGATGTGATGCCGGGCGAGCACAAAGAGCGGAGTGCGTTCTTGGCGGCCTCTGCTGACTGCGTAGTCAGCATCATTCGTTGTGCAGCGACGAGGAACTGCTGAAGGAGACCTGAACATTCCTCGATCGCCGGGCGGCATGAGCTCAGGGCTCTCCTGGCTGTGGTGATTTCAGCCTTGCTTTTGCGAGCCCTGCCGCGAGACGCCCGGGGAAGCTTCATTCATCATCATCATCAGCCTGACTGTACCCACTGCAGGGCGAAGGCCTCTCCCATATTTCTCCACTTAACCCGGCTCTGTGCTAGCTGCATCCACTTGACCCCTGCGAACTTCTCAATCTCATCCGCCCACCTAACTTTCAGCCGCACCCTGCTACGCTTTCCTTCCCTTGGAATCCAGTTTGTTACCCTCAGCGACCATCGGTTATCCTCTCTTCGCACTACACGTCCTGCCCATGTCCATTTCTTCTTCTTAATTTCCACTAGAATGTCGGTAACTTGAGGTATTTCTCTGACCCACTCTGCACGCTTCCTATCTCTTAATGTTACCCCTACCATTTTTCGTTCCATAGTCCACTGGGTTATCCTCAACTTAAGTAGAACTCTCTCGGTTAGCCTCCACGTTTCAGCCCCATAGGTGAGTACAGGCAAGATGCAACTGTTGTATACTTTCCTCTTGAGCGATACCGGTAAGCTGCTAGTCATAATCTGTGAGTGCTTGCCAAATGCGCTCCATCCCAATCTTATTCTTCTTGTTATTTTTTTTTCATGGTCCGGATCAGCGGTTACTACCTGTCCTAAGTAAACATATTCGCCTACTACTTCCAGTACTTCGCTACCTAATGTAAACTGCTGTTCCTTCCTGAGGCTGCTGAACATTACCTTAGTCTTCTGCATATTGATTTTTAAGCCTACCGTTCTACATATCCTGTCTCGTTCATCAATCATTATTTACAGTTGATCCTCCGAGTTACTTAGCAAGGCAATGTCAGCAAATCGGAGATTACTGAGGAATTCTCCATCTACCCTTATTCCTAACTGCTCCCATTCCAAGTCTTTGAATACTTCCTCTAAGCAAGCTGTGAATAGTACTGGGGAGATTGTGTCTCCTTGCCTAACACCTTTCTTTATGGGAATTTTGTTACTAATTTTTGCAGAACTATGGTTTCTGTGCAGCCACTATATATATCTTCCAGCACTTTCATGTACGGCTCGTCTACCCCCTGATTTCGCAATGCCTGCATCACCGCCTAGGTTTCAACTGAGTCAAATGCTTTTTCGTAATCAATGAATGCTATGTATAAGGGCTGGTTATATTCAGAGCGTTTTTCTATCACCTGATTGATGGTAGGGATATGATTGATAGTAGAGTACCGTTTGCGAAACCATGCTTGATTCTTTGCTTGATTGCAGACTAAGGTTGTCCTGATTCTATTAGCGATTAACTTAGTAAATACCCTATACATAACAGACAGTAAGCTGATTGCTCTGTAATTTTTAAGATCTTTAGAGTCCCCTTTCATATGAATGAGGATAATGTTTGCATTCTTCCATGGTTCCGGTACCTTCGATGACACCAGGCACTGCGCATACAGGGTGGCCAGTTTTTCTAGTACGATATCCCCCCCGTCCTTCAGCAAATCTGTTCTTATCTGATCCTCTCCAGCTGATTTCTTCCTTTTCATAGTTTCTAGTGCTTTCTTGACCTGACGTCTGACTGTTTTTCCCTACCGCTAATCTCATTACGGCTTCATTACCGATGTTAAAAGGCTGGCTTTGAGCGAACGCTGCTCATCTTTCCGCGAACGCCACGCCGCGCCTCCGCGGACGCTACCCTGCGTCTCTACGGCTGTTAGGGTTAGGACTTGTCCCATGTTTTCGAGGAGTCAACAGGCTCAGCGCCGAAGAATAGTCACTCACACGCTCGCTGGAGGTTCAGAGTGATGCCGAGCGCTGAAGGGAGCCCGCTGATTGTGGATATCTGATAATGCACTGCTCTAATCCGCCACAGCAGAAAATTTCAACGGTGTTATGCATCACACGTCCGCTCATGACGACGCTGGAGGCGCTCTCGTTTCCCTGCTGCATTAGAGAGTTTTAGCTGAGCGTTTTTACGGCCAGCGGGGCTTAGCTGGCGAACGGATACACCAGCGGAGAGGCGCGCGAAAAGAGTTTTAGCCGGGTGGATCGCCCATCTTCTCGAGCGGAATAGAGTCGCTTGCTCTGCTGCTCAAACTCTCGGTCACAATTCGAGTTATAATGAAAAGAATGACAATTGAGCCATCTAACAATGCGCTGAAACGGTTTAGTAAAGGTTTATTCTGTGTTTTTAGTTAATTATTTGGTACGTGTTTTGTTTTAAATGTACAAAAGCGCATTCTTTTAAACAAAATATGTTCGCCAGTGCTAGTGAAGTCAAGCCGAAACAAAAGTCAGCTCTTCTCGCGCGCATTTGTGAATTGGCGGCTGCTACTTCTGTTTTAATCATGCTGGTCTGGTTCGCAGCCCACCTCAAACCGTCGCGGACTTCATCAATGAAGCTACCCTCATTGAGCGAGCTCTGCAGCAACGATGCCGGCGCACTGAGTCTGCCTGTGGTCAGCCCTTCAGCAGTGTGGCCACATTGTACGGGTCTGCTGAAAATCACTCTCTGCGGGAGCTGATCCGCGAGGTAGTTCGCGAGGAGCTCCTTAAGCTTAATCTTGGATCGCCTAACCCGACTGCCGCTGCTGTCACCGAAGCCGTACGTGAAGAAATCCGTCAAACATTTTCACCGCCTGAGTCGCTGTCGGAGCCACGTTCTATGAGCTACGCAGCGGCTCTTCGTAGGCCTGCCGTGCCTCCAGCGCAAGAGCTTCGTTTCGAATCACAGCCGCCGCCTCCTCTGCAGCCACCATTCCACCAACCTTCCTACCAACCACCATCCCACCAGAGCATCGTCATGCAGCCGTCCGCTCCTCAGCCACTATACTACCAGTCTTCCTACCAGCTGCCATCCCAGGAGAGCCCCGTCATGCAGCCACCGGTTCGGAAGGCAGACGTCTGGCGCACTCCTCGCCAACGGCCGCTGTGCTACCACTGTGGAGGACCCGGCCACTTGTACCGTCGTTGTCCATACCTTGAGCTCGGTCTTCGGGGTTTTTCTCGTGATTCCCCGCGTCCCCGGGTCGGCGAACGCCCTCCAGAAATCGAGAATACCCCCCAACCCGTGCAACCTCTTCGAGCGACCGTACAGTCTTCTCCCGCGCGCTACTCGTCACCTAGTAGCAGTGATTTTAATGATGCGCCGAGGCGCCGGTCGCCAAGCCCACACCGGGGAAACTGAAGGCGGCGACCTCAGGGGGGCAGGTTGCTGATGAACGGAATTGATGTCCCGAAGACCCCCCCGTGACGACTCAGCCCGATGCTGTGACTACGATGCCGCCGCCGCCGCCGCCACATGAACTCGAAACTCCCAATCAACCTCAAGCCGATCACGTTGTTAGCGCCGACCTTTCCGTTCTCGTCGACGGACACCCAGTAACCGCTTTGTTAGACACCGGAGCAGACTTCTCAATAATAAGCAAGAATTTCGCAGATCGGCTCTCTAAGGTGAAGACTGAATGGCTGGGGCCGCAAATTCGTACTGCTAACGATCACTTTATGACGCCGATCGGACGATGCACTGCCCGAGTAACCATCGCCGATTCAGCCTTTGTAGCCGTTTTTGTTATCCTGCCACACTACTGCAAGGATCTCATACTCGGCATGGACGTTTTACGTGAGCTTGGGGCCATTATTAATGTTCTTCGCCGTACTGTAACGTTTTCAATGCCTGCAACGATGACCGCTGACTCCGAACGACGCCACGCACCTTTACGCATCATTGGCGCGGATGTATCCATGCTGCCACGTTCGTCTGCTCTCGTCACAGTCAGGTGCGACGACCAGTCCTGTGCTGCCGGCGTTGCCGAACAGAACACAGAGCTTCTGTTACATCATGGAGTCTGTGTTGCACACGGTATAGTTCATCTGACGAATGGTCTAGCTCACGTGCTGATTACGAACTTCGGGAACGAACGGCAACGCATCGCTAAAGGCACCACGGTAGCTTACTTTGAAGGTGTCGCAGAAGCAGCCCACGACTGCTTTGTTCTTGAGACCAACACGTCTGCCAGCCAAACGCCCAACTTCGACCCTGATGTGAATCCCGCTCTATCACCGACAGAGAAGGACAGACTCGTCGGGTTACTCTTTCAGTTTCAAGACTGCTTCTCATCCACCTCCGCGGTTAAAAAGACGCCCTTGACCAAGCACCGCATAATAACCGACGACCGCACCCGACCAGTCCGACAGAACCCCTACCGAGCGTTACCGCGGGAACGCGAAGTCATTGCTCAACATGTAGACAAGATGTTAAATGACGGTGTCATACAGCCGTCGAGGAGTGCCTGGGCTTCGTCTGTTGTCCTCGTTAAGCTGAAAGACGGAAGTTTAAGGTTCTGTGTGGACTACCGTAAGCTCAATCAGGCCACAAAAAAAGACGTCTACACGCTGCCGCACATTGATGACTCGTTAGACCGGCTGCGCCACGCGTGCTACTTTTCATCGCTTGATCTTAGGAGCGGTTACTGGCAGATCGAAGTCGATGAACGTGATCGCGAGAAGACAGCGTTTGTCACGCCCGATGGACTTTATGAATTCAAGGTCCTACCTTTGGGATTGTGCTCCGCTCCAGCGACATTTCAGCGAATGATGGACACAGTTCTATCTGGTCTTAAATGGTAGATGTGTCTAGTCTACCTGGACGACGTTGTTGTGTTTTCACCAACGTTTGAGGAACACCTCCAACGTCTCTCCGCTGTGCTACGGGCTATCAGATCTGCCGGCCTCACGTTAAAACCACAAAAGAGTCACTTTGGCCATGAAGAGCTCCTGTTCTTGGGCCACGTCGTCAGCCATCGAGGAGTTCGTCCCGATCCGGCTAAAACAACTGCCGCCACCAAATTCCCTACTCCATGTAACAAGAAGACAGTTCGCCGTTTCTTGGGCCTCTGCGCCTATTACCGCAGGTTTATTGAAAACTTTTCACGCATTGCCGCTCCGTTGACACGTCTCACCCGGGATGATGTCACCTTCACCTGGACGGACGAAGAGCAAAAGGCATTCGACGGGTTACGGCACCGCTTGCACACAACACCTGTGCTTGCCCATTTCGATGCGAATGCCGAGACTCTGGTCCACACAGATGCCAGCAACGTGGGTCTGGGCGCTGTACTCGTCCAGTGGCAAGATGGTGCCGAGCGAGTTATCGCATACGCCAGCCGGACTTTGTCACGTGCCGAATCGAGCTATTCCACCACCGCAAAAGAATATCTGGCTGTTGTAAGGGCGTTGATGAAATTTCGACCCTATCTTTATGGCCGGCCCTTTCGGGTTGTGAGTGACCACCACTCTCTGTGCTGGTTAACGAACTTGCGAGACCCCTCCGGACGCCTTGAACGATGGTGCTTACGGCTACAGGAGTTCGACATGACCATCGTGCATACGTCTGGACGTCAGCAAAACGACGCTGGCTGCTTGTCCCGTTCACCTGTCGAGGCTGCGCGGGAAGACGAAGAACCAGACTTCCCACTTATCGCAGCCGTCGACGCGCTCACTTTTTCGCAGTAGCAGCGTAACAATCCGGCTCTCGCACCACTTATCGATTTTCTGGAAGCGCGCACTACAGAAGTTCCCCGTCTCTTCGCCAGAACGCATTCGTCGTTTTGCATGCGAAGCAATGTTTTATACAAGATCAACTTCGCTCCGACGGAAAGAGGTTATCTCCTCGTCGTACCAGAGTCTCTAAGCGAAGACATCTTACAGGGATATCATGACGAGCCCACCGCGGGTCACCTGGAGTATGCTCGAACTTTGGCCCGAATTAAGAAGAGTTATTACTGGCCAAACCTTGCGGCCGCAGTACTACATTACGTGAGAACGTGCCATGATTGCCAGCGACGGAAAACACCGCCTGTGAAGCCGGCCGGTTTACTACATCCTGTTCAAGTGCCAAGATACCCATCCGAACAAGTTGGCATGGATCTGTTGGGTCCTTTTCCAAATTCTGATTCCGGCAACAGGTGGATCACTGTCGCTACAGATTACCTCACGCGTTACGCTGAAACGAAGGCCCTCCAGCATGGTAGGGCAATCGAGGCAGCGAAATTTTTCATCGAACGCATAGTCCTGAGGCACGGCGCCCCGACAGTTATAATAACGGACCGAGGCACTGCTTTCACTGCCAAGCTACTGGAATCTGTCATGCAGCTAAGCGGTACTACACATCGCAGGTCAACCGCCTACTATCCACAAACTAATGGCTTGACAGAACGT
Organism: Amblyomma maculatum; assembly: GCF_055883805.1. Classification (NCBI taxonomy): domain Eukaryota; kingdom Metazoa; phylum Arthropoda; class Arachnida; order Ixodida; family Ixodidae; genus Amblyomma; species Amblyomma maculatum. Next base: position 200,091,522 of record NC_139345.1, read on the forward strand.
CTGAACAAAACTCTCGCCGACATGATGGCCATGTACGTGGATGTTGAACATCGGTCTTAGGATGACGTCCTCCCGTACGTCACGTTTGCGTACAACACGGCGCAGCAGGAAACAACGCAAATGACGCCGTTCTCCTTATTGTATGGCCGCGAAGTTTCGACAATGCTCGAAGCCATGTTGCCCCACGACGGCCGTGACCTCGAAGTTGGCGCTGAGGAGTTCACTCAACGCGCAGAAGAAGCGCGACAGCTGGCGAGGGCACGCATCCGGAACCAGCAAGGCCGAGACGCCCAGCGTTACGATCACCGCCACAGTGTAGCGACCTTCGAACCGGGCGACAGAGTGTGGCTCTGGACTCCGATTCGACGTCGGGGACCATCCGAAAAACTTCTGAAGCAGTACTTTGGCGGCCCATACAAAGTGGTCCGTCAGCTGAGCGAGGTCACGTACGAAATGCTTTCGAACGGCTTTTCTTCTACTCGTCGCCAGCAGAAATCCGAGGTTGTCCATGTCGTGCGCATGAAGCCGTACTTTTCGCGAGAAAATTAACGCACCGCCTAAAGCATGTTTCTTGCTTTATTTTTTTTCTCTCTGCTTTTGAATTCGTCAAGTTGACATTTATTTTTTTTAGAGAGGGGGGTAATGTAGCGTGTGCAACAGCAGCCGCTAAGCGGCTGCTCATCGAGAGTCACGAGCGCGGACTCGAAGAAGTGGCCCCGTGGCGTTCGAGAAGAAGCTAGGTCAACCTCCTATTAAAACCAACATTCTGGTTACGGGCCTAAACGGCTACGTGACAATATTCAGATGTGATATACAATTCCGAGGGGGTGGAGTTGCTATTGTAGTTAGGGAAACATTACTGTGACAATTTTGCAAACTATTCCTAGTCACGAAAGCGCCTTTTGTAAAATTAATTTTTGCGGTAATTCCATTGCCTTTGAGTTGTATACCGCCCTCCTACAGCAGATCTCACATTTCTTAAGCAAATATACAATTATGTACAGCGTTTCCGGGGTGAGCACGTGAAGTTTGTCTTAGCCGGGGACTTTAATTTACCGAACATTGATTGGTCAACCATGAATACGATGGGCATGAACGCTAGACACTCGGAGATTCTTTTGAAGATTGCATTTTCATGTAATCTAGCTGAGATCGTTACTGGCCCTACCAGAGTCACTGAAACTGCAAGACATATTCTTGATTTGTTGTTTATAAGTTCCGCTATGAAATGTGACACGGTTGATGTCATGAATGGGCTCTCTGATCACAACTTACTATTTAGCACATTTTCCTTCAAGAGGTGTTCTGGCAAAACAAGTCTGTGATTGTTGTGAAGGATTTCAACAGGGCAGATGATGAGAGCATCCTAGACTACTTAGAAATGAATTTGGACGATTTTAATGTTGACGAAAATGTGAATGTTTTGTGGTGTAAATTCAAACAAATTTGTATTCATTGTATTGCCATGTTTATTCCTGATAGGGTTAAGAAAAAGAAACAGAACCGGTGGATTACGAGACAGATGATCACCATGAAAAGAAAGCTTAAGAGAATGAGACACTCAGGCAGACCTCGACACCCTGCTATCAACACTCTAAGCGCAGCGCTGAAAACTGAGGTTAAACAAGCTAAGGAAAGCTTTTTCACTATCACTTTAGGCAATTTTCTCAAAGAAGCGCCAGGGAAATTTTAGAGATATATAGGTGGCAACAAACCCAATAGTATTTCGTTAATGCTTGATGGTTCCCCATTCTCAGAGGCAAAGGCAGTTGTCGATATATTCAACAGCTACTTTCGATCCGTATACACCAGGAAAGATAATAATCTTGTTACAAAGCCTGAAGGGTACATTTCTCCTATGCCTGATGTTATTGTGTCCCAGGAAGGTATTTTAAACTTACTGCTTAATCTTGACGCTAAAAATGCCGACGGATCCGATAGTATACCTACAGTTTTCTTGCGCCGGTACGCGGAATGGATTTCGCACTACTTGTTCCTCATTTTTAACGCGTCACTAGCTCAGTGTTCTCTTCCGGCAGACTGGATAGGTGCCCTTATGATACCCATATTCAAGTAAACTGATCGCCTTTGTGTACCCAATTATCGCCCAATCTCCTTGACCTCAACAAGTTGCAAAATATTATAACATATAATCTGTCGACACTTGACCGTATTTCTTGACGAAAACAAACTGTTATCAGACGCACAGCACGGCTTTCGGCGTGGCTTGTCGACTGTGACGCAGCTCCTTAGTGCATGCCATGATTTTGCTCTCGCGATTAATAACAAGGAATAGATCGACGCTATATTTTTGGACTATGCGAAAGCTTTTGATTAAGTGCCTGATAATAAACTAATACCGAAACTTTACGAGATTGGAATAAATAGCAGACGTATCGAATTCATTAGGGCTTATCTAGAAAACAGGTACCAGTACGTCCAAGTTTACAAGTACTGCTCGGAGACACTGCAGGTAACATCAGGGGTACCGCAAGGATCGGTTCTGGGACCAATTTTATTCCTCATTTATGTTATTGATATCGTGAAAGTCATACACGGTGATGTTAAGATAAAGCTTTTCGCAGACGACTGCGTTCTTTATACCCCAGTTAAACGTGTAGCTGACCAAATTAACCGAACAAATCACTCGCTGATGTTCCAGGCTGGTGCACAAATTGGGATATGTTTTTAAATGCTTACAAATGCTTAGTCCTCCGTTTATCTAGGAACAAAACCGTTTTAAAACATTTTTATTCTGTGGATGGCATCACACTTAAGGAATCACCTGCTGTTAAATACCTCGGAGTTACTATTACACACAATCTCAGTTGGGATCTTTACATTAATACAACTTGCACCAAAGCCTTTAAATCTCTCTTTTTTTATTCGACGCAAGCTCTCAAAAGCACCAATACATGTGAAACTAGCAGCATATAAAGCATTAGTCCGGCCATGTCTGAGGTATACTTCGTGTCTCTGGGACCTTTATACGGCGAAAAGTATTCACAAAGTAGAAAGAGTTCAAAGAACAGCGGCCAGATTTATTTGCAACTAATATAAACGCACTGATAGCATGACAGAAATGCTTGATTATCTTGGTCTCGATACACTTCAAGCGAGACGTTCTGAATGCAGGTTAAAATACATGTATTTAATATATAACAACATAATATAAATCAACAATCGCAATTTTAGTACCCCCCCCCCCCCCCCAGTCTGCGCACAAGCTCGAATTTTGATAACGGGAAAATGATTGAGGAATATACCCTCCTGAGCAATACTTTCAAGTATACATTTTTTCCTAGAACCATACACGCTTTGAATAAATTACCTAGGAATATTTTGGACAGTACCAGTGCCGAACAGTTCGTCGCAAATTTAAAAATGCTTGGGTGAAGTTGTACTTGTATTCCTGCATTGTTATTTGTTGTTGTTGTTGTTTGATATGTTTCATGCTTTGACTTTCTGTAATTGATTGTGATTGCCTTTGTTTATGTATTCTTGCAATGTAGTTTTTATTTGTGTCCACCCCTGCTTGAAGTCAAGCGACTCTGCAGTATTTTTAAATGAATAAATAAATAAAAGATATACTGTTTTTCATTCTTAGAACAGGCATTTTAGTGAAAGCATGTTTATTCCCAGCCAAGTTTCCCCACTGCATATTGAAGGCCATAAGAGTGGCATTTCGCATGGGAGGTTAAAGTAACTAAATAATTGAGTAGCTGAAGGCTTACGCCAATATGTTTTGCGTAAAAACGCTGCAAATAGGTACCAGGGCCGTTTTTTCCTTTTGCAAAAACATTGATCAAAGGTAGTTGCTTGTGCATGTGCCAGCTCTCACTTTATCCATCCAAAAAATAGCGCGAACAAACGGGAACGAAAGGAAGAAACCACAGGAACAAGCGTTGACTCTCACCTGAAGTTTAATCGCAGGAAACACGTTCATATATGTATTAACACACGACTCCGAGAACATCTCAACGAAGTTCCTCACGGAAAACCATTTACATGAGTTTATATAATATGCCTTATGGCAAGTTTGCGTACAAAAAAAAAATTTGAATCTAATCGCTCCACTAACCTACTTGATCATTGCCGTGAGTGTCAATCCTCTTTTCCGTCCTTGCATTTTACTGACATTTTGTACTAACACCCCGACCAGTTGACCAGGGAAATATCGAGGCGTATAATATGGCTAAGAAAGAAAGATTGTGTGTCAGCAAACCTTCCCTACTCCTGCGTGACTGTGAGGTTGCATATCTGGATATCACATAGTAACACGTGCGTTCTGGTTTTAGTGCGTTATTGTTTCTGTTCCTTGTATAAACGTGTTTCCTGCGATTAAACTTCAGTTGAGAGTCAGCGCTTGTTTCTGTAGTTTCTTTCTTTCGTCCCCGTTTGTTCGCGCTGTTTTTTGGATGATGTGTCACTAACTCGCCCGCTTAACTATCCTGTTGAATTTCTTACTTTATGCTTGTCCAACACGAACTGTAAAGTATCCAGTTGACTACGTTGTGCCTGTTTGGCTATGCGCATGCGGTCTAGGGCAAGTCAACTGGCGGGGAAGAAAACCGGGGGGCTTGGGTGGTCCGGATGTAGTGCACAGTGGTGGGCTACACATCGTGTGGCAAAGCGCTAGAGCGCAACAAATCGGGAAATTCGGAGAGACGGAGTGGTACGATGAGTGATTTTCAACACCGAGTACTTTGGTGCTTGGCTGGTGGGTAGTCGCTGTCGCGTCGATGATACGGTATTGGCGCCAGTCCGGAAGTAGGTTGTAGAGCGCCAAAAGTCTGGGCTGATGGTTGGTTCGATGTCGTCGGCGATGACAAAGTTCCAATGAAGGCCACGGCATAGATTTTTAAACTGGACGTGCGGGCGGAGCGGGCCCTAAGTCTTGATTGTGGACCGGTTTGCCGCGCTCAGCTCGAACGACGTAGGAAGACTGGTACCTTCAAGGTGGGCTAGTGAGTAGCAGCAGATGTCGGCACCGCTGTCGACAAGGAACCGCTGCTTTGTAATTTGTTCGGTGACGAAGATGCGACGGTCACGAGGTTGGCAGCTCGCAGCCGTGTCGACGAGCCGCCTTTATGTGCAGCGGAGCAGGGTGGTCGACATTGTCGTGCTCTGTCCCCGAAGCGTCGATGTAAGTAGCACCGGCCGTCGTCACCAAATTGCTGTGACGGGGTCAAGTGTTGATCCAGACGGCGTTGAAGGGAGCTAAGCTGCTGGCTGATATCGTCGATACGGCACGCAAGCTCTGTGGTGTCCAGCGGGGCGGTGCAGCCTGGATGGTGGGCGCAATTGTGGCAAAGAGATCTCGATGACGCATCAGTGATCCCGGAAAGTTGGTCAAGAGGTAGCGCAAGCTGAGCCTGCAGAATTTCCTGGACGTACGGTGGAAGTCGTTGAAGCCAAAGTGCTCGCAGTAAGGAATCCTGGACTTCCATGCTGGCCGCGAGAGCACTCATGTGGCAGAGGAGCTGCGAACGGTTGCGCTCGGCAAGTTCTGCGGGCGGTAGTTGTCGCATCTTCTGGTCTTCTGAGAGTGACAGGCTGCGGCTGAGTTCAGTCTTGAGGTGTTCGTAAAGGTTGCCGTTGGTAGGTTCACAATAATATCCCGGCCACGTTGGCACAGCGGGCATCGAGGTGGGTGACGAGATAATCGTAGCGGGTCCGTCTTGAGTGATGTGTGGAAGGGAGAACGCCGGAAGCTTGACAGCGACACGCCAGACGTCATGTGGGGCAGCGTGCGAGATACCGTCTGCAGGGGTTCTGACATCCTCGGCAGAGCCGGCAGGATGCTGCTGCACGGAAGCGTTGAGTTGGCCGTGCCGTTCGTGAAGTTGTTGCTCTTGCTCGTTCATGTCGATGCGTATTATCTTGTGTTCGGTCACCAGATGTGGGATGTCATTTCTGAGGAAAGACGAATCCCAACATAAAAACGTAACAACTGTTTATTCGATTAACAGTGGCAGCAGACGAGCATAGGTAACTTGCAATGAAGTTTGCTGTGTCGATGGGCGCGCCGTAACGCACATCCTAGCGAGAACAGCAAATACTTCTGAGGCAGCTTTTTAGGACGTTTTCACGCCACCTGTATGACCCAAGTAGCACAAAGTGGGCTATGAAGGGTGGGCCCCGGTGGGTCCGATGTAGCAATTGCAAGAAAGCGCCGGTCGGCTGAATATGGGTGCCGCAAGAGGGGCCAACGTAGGCATTAAGGGGGCTGTCGACAAAGCCCCGATGGGCCCCACTAGGGACCGATGCAGGCAGCCCTTGCGGGGCTGCCCACATTTTTCCGACATTGCCAAAAGGGCGCATCCCACCAACTCTCCCCGATGGTCCTACTTTGGACAGATTTGGGCAGCCGCTCTGGATGAACATTGTTTTTTTATTTCGGTTTGCCCCTCAGTTAATAGAGAGTTCTAGAATAGCGGAACCCAAGGCTTGGGGCCCCCAAGAAAATAGCGTGCCGTGGCGCAACGTTCGAGCCGACCGGCGAGTTTTAGAATAGGGTTTTACCGACGCAGCGGAGCGGGGCTTGCGTTTGTCGATTGCAGCGCCCAGACGGTAAACCGTGAAAAGCATATAAATATATAAAAGCCAGCCAATGCTACTTTGTTAAAAAGAAACTACTGTCATTGTAAAAAACTATCTTAAAAATACCAGTTATAAAAACTATTTTCTTCAGACTAGACGAAATCGGCCATTCTTTACCAATCCAGGCTGAGCTGGGAAACCTCATTTGAACCTTCCGCGCTCTCCAACGCCTGGTCCCCATGGCAACCAATCGAGGCGAACTCGCTAAGCCTAGCGGCTCGGTAAATCCGGAAGCAATAAGAAACTATGGGGCGTTTTATCGCTTAAATTTGGTGGTGCGGGCATCATGAGACATAGAACAAGCTTCGTTGGCCTTTCGTTTGTCGTGAACGCGTGGCACCATGGAGCGCGAACGACGAATGTGTGCCGAGGCGAGCGGCCGCCGCTTGGCCGGACGCCGCCATGTTCCTCGACCCCATCCGGCGATAGGGTCCACGCTATTTCGCCGAGATAGGGTGACCGTCGTCCGCTGACCCAAAACCCCAAAGCACGATTGGGTTCTGCGCATGCGCACTCGTGCCCCGCTATTACGCTATCTCCCTAACCGATAGGGTCCCACTATTCTAAAACTCCCTAATGACATAGGAACGATGCGGGATCAATAGCGCAAGCCGCTCGCGGGCTTGCCCACATTATTCTCATAGGGGTCCGAGCAGGAAATTGATGGAAAGCTCCACTCCAAGTTTTCCCAATCAATATTTATGCACATAATTAGGCATTATTTTATACATGTCTGCACTTTCTAAATTGCCACAATATTAAATTTTACAATAATTCATAGCATTATTCTGGCCTAAATGACTTCATGTACATCTTGTTCAGGCTATACAGATGTGTGTTCTGAACAGTAATATTGCGCTGAGAGTTGCAGGCTGTCCAATGCAACCACATATAAGGAGCAACAGTTAGCAATCAGTATGTTTTAGTATTTTAGCTTAATTTGCATAAGCGCGAGAACTAAAGCCATGAAATATTTCTAACCGATTAAACATGGCAACAACTGTTATACAAATCATCTATAATAGTAATTTAGGGACACATCTAATACAAACAAAGGTTGGAAACAATGATTACGCAATTGCACGCACGCCTAGCCCCATTACGGCCGATGTGGGACCTACAGCGGTTTTCTGTGGGCAGCCCCATTTGGGCTAGATTTTGGTTTTGAACCTAAAGCCCACTTGCTGTTGCACGTGCCTTCAAATTCCCCACAAGGGGCCGATTTCGGTTCATGCGGGCCCTCCCGCCTTCCAGCCCCATTACGGCCTATGTGAAATATAAAGCAGTTTTATGTGGGCAGCCGCAATTGGGTTGTGTGTTGTTTTTGAACCTAGAGCCCACCTGCTGTTGCACGTGCCTTCAAAGTCCCCACAACAGACCGATTTTGGTACCATGCGGGCACGCGCGCCTTTCAGCCCCATTACAGCCTGTGTGGGACCTAAAGCGGTTTAGCTAAGGCTGCCTCATTTGGGCTTCACGAGGGCTTGCCCAAATTGAGCTCTTATTCATATTTCACCTGCCCTCAAGTAACCTACAAGGGGGCGATTGGGGCAGCATGTGGGTGTGTCCGTTTTCTTGCCCCACTACGGCCGACGTTGGTCCCACAAAGATTTAATGGGGGCGGCCTCATTTTGGATCTATGAGGGCTTTCCCATAAAAAGCCCACATTTAGGTTGGATAGCCCTCAAATATCCGACAAGGGACCTTTGTGGTCTGGATGCAGGAATATGCTCTCCATTAGCCCGACCAATGCCGCTATGGGACCCATGCAGGAGGAACAGGGGCAAACCCAAATAGGGCTTGCCCACTTTTGCCCCATCGGGGACCGATGCAAGTTTTATAATGGTTGCCCCAGCTCCTTTTGCCTACATCGGACCTACTGGGGCCCCACATTCTGTGCTACCAGGGGAGTTTACATGGTTCAGATTGCACGCTCTGTCGAAGCTATGCGTGGCGTGTGACAGATAACTCGGCTTCATGGAGAGCGCCTTGTAAAGCTGTTATCTGCCACACGCGTATCTATGATGCTGCTGTACATGGTCGATCGTTTATTGCGAACCAAGCGGCTAACAACAGCATTTTTAAGTCACGTTCGGGGCAATTGCAGAGCTACCTATGCAGTGCAGGTTGCCTATACCAAATCGACACTCATCTCAGAAGCGGAATGAAAAAGGCACCGTCGGTGACGCATGCGTCGGGTGACGCAGCGGGGCACTGTTTTATCGATAACGCAGTCGAGCGTGTTACTCTGGGACGGATGCTAGCAAAGCAAAAACTGCGCGGATATAGTTTGTGTCGCCACAGCAACATCACTGTAAAAGGTGGCATACTTATTGATTACGGCTTTGTGTAACTATTTTTCTAAGTTGGGGTGCGTTTGAGGGATTTCCACGCGGAAAACAAACAGTTCTCGCGATATTTGCAGCATGAAACCAACAATAAATGTATTCCATAAAAAACAGCATATGTTTCTGAAACTATTACGCAACGTTTAGAGCAAGTGTTCGGTCATAAGTCATCTGCTTCATCTTCGTTATTTAACACAGCATCATTTCGAAAATAATCTTATAAGCCAAGAGGCTACCAAGACAGCTCCTCTCGCAGAAGCTCATAGAACCCTTTGTATTTTTTTAAAAGCCTGGCACAATTTAGCTGAACACCTGATGAGCATGTGAGCAGCAGGGAATAATCTGCAGGAAAAGAATACCGCTGCTTGCCCATAAATGAAGCAAATAGTTCCAAATCACATGGAAGTGTGAAACTATATAAGAACCACATAAATCTTTCCAAAATCCACAAAACGAACGCGCTGGTGCACTTACCTTGCCAGCCCCCTGCCGCATCATTCAATCATCAGTTTTCACGCATAGACATCATTACAGCAGCAAAAAGAAAAAAAAAAGCACCTGCCACATAAATATTGTACTCAGGCCCAGCATAGAGCCTCAGCTTGGCAGCAGCGATGGCGCTTGTGCAGCTTCTGAACGCTCTTATGACGAGCGGGCTGCAATATTTATATCAGTCACACTGGAGTATTCTAGTTCACTATAGTGATACCATTTAACAGGATTGCATGATTCTAATTGATGTGAGTCGGATAATGTTCAGTGCCCTGTTTAATGTCGAGCTTGCCTAACAAACTTAGCGCTGATACCTGCCCGACAAGTGTACCGTCATTAAGAAGTGAAAGGCAAGCGTTTTGGTGTAGAGGAGACCAAGGACTTGACTTGAACGAAACGAGCTTCCGAGCCCGTTTCGAGATCGGCTGAGGTCGTCTTCCTGCGCACGGCGCCCACACCAATTATAAGAAATGCATTTATAGTAACAAAATACGCATATCTGAAAACAATACATAATTAGTTGCAGTACATTGTTGCATCGAATAAAACCTGCGCAAATTTGGCTTACCTGATCGGTATAGGGTAGAGGGGATAAAATGGGACATAGGCCAAAAGAGGTGGATAGATGGATGTATAGAATATAGGAGCGTCCCCTTTGAAACGGGGTGGTAGCAGTAGCTATCATGCTCATTTTCCTCCCTATATCTTAATTATTGTTTTAGATTGGTTAACTATACCATCATTCTATTTATTGAATTTTTGTTTCTACATTACTATCATTATGTCACTTTTCTTCGTTTAAGCAATGAATCTTTCATTCGTGTTTTGGCTAGTTTCCACAGCAGGTTCATTTACCTGGCCACTGGTATCTCTAAACCCCAGAGCTTCAGGAAGAGTGACTGCTCCTGCATCGACTTCCAGATGGATACCATTACATTCCAGTATAATATGGTTAATTGTTTCTGTGGATGTACCACATATTGCACATGTGTCATCTTTTTAAATATTTTTTATAGCTGCGTGTTCTAAGGCACCCTGATCTAGCATCAAAAAATAGGCGCTACCTCTAGAGTTATCCAAGAAAGCTTCCTTCCTGATCTGCCTTTTCCACTTTCGGTATAATTCTACACTCTGTTTCTTTCTCATGGAATTTATCAAATTTTTACCTTCAGTATTTTTCACCTGTTGCTTAACGCCCTTTATTTCTTCGTCCTTGTTACCAACATACTTACTGGTTAGTTCCATAGTTCTTTTCCTCCATTGTGAGTGAACGCTTTTTAGGTATAGGTATTTATATACTTTAGCTGAACATCTGCTACTAACCAATTTCCTCAGGCGTTCCTCATAATATTTTACACTGAGCTTCCCGTACTTCGAAAGATGCGCAGCCCATATCTGTACCGCCTCATTTGTTGTTTTGCCGTGGGCACCCAGTGCTAATCGTCCGACGGCTCTCAGACTTATTTCTAATGTCGACTGTACCTCTGGTTTTAGGCACAAAATCGCATTTCCGAAAGCAAACCCGGGCACCATAATTCCTTTCCAGATATCCCTCAACACTTCATACCTGCTATATCCCCACAATGTCCTATGATTCATTATGCCGGCATTTCTTCGCCGTTTTGCATTAGTGATTGCTCCTGCTTTTCAATGTATGCCAATTATTCGTTTACCCATACCCCGAGATATTTAATTCTGAGACATGTCTCGAGGCATGAGACATGTCTCGTCTAGCGACACCTAGCGTAAAATCTTTCAGATTAAGTAGGTTTCTTAAACCACCATTAGCTGCCGTTAAGTGTCTACTAAATGTGTTAAAAACGGCGGGAATCTTGCGTTGTCAACTTCCAGAAAAACTTCCCGAGCGACTTTCGTGGAGTGGCTGTCCCGCCAAAAAGGTGAGAAATTCCGACGTTCCGTTTCTTTGGATCTTTACAGCAGCGTAGCCGTGAACTACTGCGACAAGGTACGTATTTGTTTTGTTACTCCATCTCATTTTGATTCAGTAGGAGCCTGTGGAAGAGGCAAAACGCGGCAGATCGTCGCAAAGCGCGTGGTTTAGTACTTTTTTTGTCTCGTTTTTTGGAATGACCCGAACGTGCAAACGAAAGACAACAAGGGCTGCAGGGAGCGAGGTCAATACTGTCACGGAGTGGTGACAAGGCCGTAGACACCAAAAGAAGACACACGCTTGATGGTACCGAAATTAACCCTTTATTGAGCTGACTTGCACCCGCAAGAGAACTAAGCAACTCGGCGGCGGCGATAGCAACAAACGCGCTCGTGGATCGTCTAAAAAAGAATGCCCGTCAAAATCGTCAACGCTCAATTTAAAAGCTGCTCAAGGCAATCCAGATACGCAAACTGCTACTAGCACAACCTGGAACATTGCAGAAACATACGCCAGTGATCGGAATATTCGAGACAGATCTCGGCGCATCGTTCGCGACAAAGAAAATAATAACGCGTTGTATCGCGACAGCGAGCATGAACAAACACGGGGTACGAAATTGATACGCGTACCAGGATCACAGTGATAAGGCCGCATGCCGGCGGCTTTAAAGAAACAACACAGTTTTGAAGGTTTCACGGCATTACGCCTCCCTTAAAAAAACCGCCTCGATGTTGCAAAATAAACAAAGAAACCTAAATAGAAATATTACAAAGTTTAAACACCACGGATTCTTTACTGCGCGTAAGAAGGCTTCAGACGAACATGTACGATTTCTGGGCGCGTGAGTCGTCGTTGTGATGCTGTCGTACCGTCGGGAATGACTTCATAGTCCAGTGGTCCGACGCGCGAAGGATTTTGTATGGCCCAAAGTATCGATGCAACAACTTTTCACTTAGTCCGCGACGACGAATTGGTGTCCAAATCCGCACTTGGTCTCCTGATTGTACTCTGCGTGGCATTGTCGTATGTTGTATCGTCGGGTGTCGGTGCGCTGTCGGCCTTTAATACGCAGCCGCGCGAGTCGTCGGGCTTCCTCTGCACGCTGCAGGTAGGCGGCGACGTCATAGTTGTCCTCGTTATTTAGGTGCGGAAGCATTGCGTCGAGCGTCGTCGTGGGCTCCCTGCCGTACACAAGCTTGAAGGGGGTCGCTCTGGTCGTCTCCTGGAGTGCTGTGTTATACGCGAAGATCTCGTATGGCAAGATGGCGTCCCAAGTTTTCGCTTTATGCCACTGAAATCGCTTTACATTGTTGTCTAGGTTGGCCTGGAGACAGCCAAGGCTCTGCAGACTGCATATACAGGTGATGTGCTTTAGTAGTGTGTGTGTGGGGGGGGGGGGGGGAGGCAAGGACTGCATAGCACACCTCGCGCAGAAAAGAGGTCCCAATAACACTAATTATGATGCAGGAAAAGAGTAAAAAAGGCTCAGCGTGCCCTCAAGCTTGAGATATGCTCGCAGGTGGCCAGAAGGAGAGAAGCTGAGGGGAACTGTGGGAAAAAAGAAGAGTAAAAGAAAAGACAAACGACATAAAAAAAGATTTGGTTTATGAGGTTTAACTGTCCAAAGCGATTTCGCCTATGAGAGATGCCGTAGTGGAGGGCTCCGGAATTTCGCCCACCTGGGGTTCTTTAACTTGCCCTGACACCGAACAGCGGCCATCGAGGCTGGAATTCAATCCCACAGCCTTGGCCACAGTGTTCGAATGCCCTAAGCACTGCGCCAGCCCAGCGGGGCCAATGTAAAAAGGAGATGGAAGGCAAACGCACCGAAAAACCTAGAACGAGACAAGGAAAAATGTGGGCCAAACAAAAGAAAACCAGAAAAATAACAAGCAGGGACATAGGAAACGATGCGTAACCAGTAAAACAGAAGAAAACAAAAAAACGGAAAGGCGTCATGGCAGGGGCAAGAAAAAGGCACGAAACAGCAAGAAAACAAAGAATGGAAACTAACAACTAAGAGCTATTTGTTCTAAATATATTAGGCATAAGAATGAAAACAAAAATGACTACGATTACACGCAGGACAAGAAAGCGTAAGACCTAATGTCCACATGGCAGGGGCAGGGCCGCGGCCGACCTAGATCGGCTTTACGGTGCCCCCGAGCACATACGACATGTAGGAGACTGGCACGTAGGCCTTTGAACCATCGGGTGGGTTTGGACGCCATTTACAGGTGGGAGTAAAGATGAAGCGCCAAAGCAATGCCAATAGGCCATGCAGGAGAACAAGCAGAGGATAGAAAAATGGGAAGTGTTAAAGGGGAAACAAAGATTCAATAGCCGGGAAGCAGCGCCGTGATGTGCACGGTGAGTGAACAGGTGCTTGGAAAAGGAAGTCACCCACATCAGTGCCTGAACCGAAAGGGGAAGAGCAAAGTGTAAAACTATAATTGTTGAAATCAGCATCAAAAAACGGGACCCGAACCTGTAAAATGTGAATCAACTAAAGGTTTTATATTTTTCTGCCCCTGAGGATGAATCCCGGATTACAAGCGTTCTTGGCCACACAGCCCTTGTCCCCTCTTTCTCCGCCACTCTCATCGTCCAGAGAGGGTGTTGCTACAACGTATCGGCAATATTTGTGGATCTCTCCAGGTTGCTAGTTGAAGAGGGGTGACTCGTGCAGGACGGTGTCCACTGTCTGGGTTCTACAGCTCCACAAGTTGCGTCCCAACTGGTCTTGGCGACACGCCCTTTTTTAGGATTGACAAGAGCCTCATGTGTTCCAAAACAAGCTCACTAGCAAGCCTTGATGGAAGTCAGGCTTGAATGGGTGCGATCGCCGTGTGGTGAAGCAAGCCTCTACTTCACCACCTTCTGGCCAAACAGACATGACTCCCACCACGAATCGTACGGCCGAGTCACAAGAAAGTGCTCCCATGAGTCAAGGGGATGTGAGAGCAAAAGCGCTGAAGCATGCCCTCATAACTGTTACAACCATCAGTCTCGAAGATGCCGACTTAAACTTTGGCGGTCTACTGGTAGTGGCGATGGCAACCTCACGAGTCGCTCCGGTTATCACCTGTTCCACCACTAGCCTCCCAGACCCCGCGGCAAAAGTGTCACGCTTTTGCGGCGGCTCTGATTGGTCGAGACGGGATGATGTCATGGAGGTATCGACCAATCACAGAACACCACCACAGTATGCGCGAATGCCTGCCTTATATGGCTATATTCCAATCAATAATGAATTACTAATTAATGCCTGATTAATTACTATGGATTTATGTATTACTGATTGATTGCCAACTACCAATAATGGCTAATTCATTACTAATTAATGCTATGCACCCAGTAAAATCAACCACACAACAGTAAACGCAGAACAACTGCGAAGATAAATGGAATGCGAACTCGTCACTGCCAATTAGAATTCACTGAATAAATGCACTCGCAGAATCTGAATGAGTAGTCGCTTGCTTTACTCGTAGCAGCACTCATCGCTACATGCGCAACAGTTTGCGTAGCAGAATGCAGCCCTCAAGCTTTCGCCTTTCATCAAAATGTCCTCGAATTTTCAGTTATAGAAAACGCATCTTTCGGTTTGTGCACTTGCCGAATGGGCACGCTGTAGCTTTTATTTTGCAAATAATTCTGTTTCCAGCCAGCAGGAAGTTGGAACATTGCCACACGTATAATCCCTTTGTGATGATTGGGTGCTAAGTCTGTCTCCCGACTGGACCTTTTACTTAGGTTCACCATAATTGGCCTTCCCTTTTGTATCTAAATAAGAAGCTTTTGGCGGGAAAGTTATGTAGCAGTTGTGATATTTTATTCATCGGGACTCATTTCGCAACTAATGGCTCCTGAAGCTCCCTGGACACACGTTTGCATTGCTTTCAAATTTAGTAAAGATGAGACTTCGTGGGAGCCAACAGAAATCAGTCTGAAGCCAGAATTTTGGTAATGACGGCGATTAAAATGACCCGGAGAACCCACGATACCTACCCACAATATTTCAGCAGCTTACAGATGGGTACGGGAGGAACATCTAAACAGTAACGAAGGTAAATTAATTTTGGCGGTTTTCCAGAATTTAATTTCATCCTGGGTAATGTAAATTAGGTAATTGCATGGGACAAATTTTCAAATGAAGCGTTTCACCTGTTACAGATGAGGCAAAAATGCTGTGATGCCAGCCTCAAAAAAAAAAAAAAACAGGCATTTGAAACGCAAAGTTTACCATGAAAGTTGAAGTCAAACAATCACTGAATGCCTTGCAGCTTTGTTTTTCCATACCAAGCGCGACTTGCGATATGTACAAGCTATGCGCATAGGCATCGCTAATCATTGGGGTAAATATTTAGACTTCGGCGATAGGCCACGAAAACTTAAGAAGGTACTTCTGAGCAGCCGTAGTAGCCGCACTCGCTTCTTAAGCTTACATTCAAAAGCAGTTACAGATAGTGCCATAAATTGTGTGTAGTTTCATTTGCCGTGGTGGCGGTTCAATTATGGAGAGCTCTCAACTACAGTATCTAACAGAGCTCGAGAGAGGACAGCATGCGAGGAGGTAGTCGCACCAAAAACTTGCGATACTTAAAATAGTCATGGTTTGAGCTTTAACTATGTGCTCTCGCTATTTCAACGTCGCGTTAAAGCCGTGTCGAATTCAATAAATGTGATGAAAATTGTTTCCGATTAGTTCAGCATGTGTTACTGTACACATGCTGAACATCCTGTCAAAGCGCCTGTTCCGCTCACCTCTAGACGGCCGCTTGATCGGGCACGCAAAATAGCCTCCTGTTGCACTCCAGCTGCTAACTGACTTATCTAACCGACGTTATTAAAACTAACTGACTTATCAGTTTTTCTGAAGCACAGTGCAAACATGGGTATTTTTTAAAATGCGAAAAGAGGGATGGTGTTCATGATAAGCTTTATGACGTAGCGCGTATTTGTGACTTGTTTGCGGCAAGCATATCGCGTGAACACGGATCAGGTTTTCCCACTTCGAGCAAAAGTCCGACTGCGACTTTGGACAGAAGTCCACTTAGGGGCAATTCAATTCATTTTCGAACGCTGGGGCCGTGAAAATAACTGCCATGCACCCGCACAAACGGCACATCATATGTGCGAACTTCTGCCGCGCTTGCTGCAGCAATGGGGTAGCCGGGGACTGCACCCCGCCTGTGGTTCCCGCAGCCGCCGGTAGACGGCTTTCAGTGGCGCCCCTACAAGTGGTGCGCGGGAGGTATAGGTAGTGCCTACTCTCCAGAAGAAGGTCTCGCTGTGGACGAGAGTGGAATGAAATTTCGTGGTTGTCTCAAAACGAGCTCGTCTCAAAACGAGCTCCCTCAAAACGAGCTCGTTTTGGTGCAAAGTTCCACAAGTTGTGTGCATTTGCAACTGGCTACTGCCTGAACTCGGAAGTTTTGCATTTACAGTAATCATCAACCCTTAGTAGGTCTTTTGGGGCATGACAATCCGATTCCCGCCATGTCAGGGGCCAGTTTTCAGCAATGGGCATTGTTGCTGGCAGCCCACAACTACTGGTGGGGTTATCGGAAGTCTAGAGAGATTGCAAACGCTGGCGCACTGTCGCGGCTGCCATTGACAACCCAAACTAACGAACCTGACAGAGTTCATTTTTTTTTCTGAAGTACCTCTCTCTGCTAAGGAAATAAAACTGCAAACTCGCAAGGACAAGATTTTATCAAAGGTGCTCTATTATACACAAACTGGTTGGCTTTCGAGCGCCACAGATGATCTCATCATCATCAGCCTGATTATACCCACTGCAGGGCGAAGGCCTCTCCCATATTTCTCCACTTAACCCGGTTCTGTGCAAGCTGTATCCACTTGACCCCTGCGAACTTCTTAATCTCATCCGCCCACCTAACTTTCTGCCGCCCCCTGCTACGCTTTCCTTCCCTTGGAATGCAGTTTGTTACCCTCAGCGACCATCGATTATCCTCTCTTCGCACTACATGTCCTGCCCATGTCCATTTCTTCTTCTTAGTTTCTCCTAGAATGTCGGTAACTTGAGTTATTTCTCTAACCCACTCTGCACGCTTTCTATCTCTTAATGTTACCCCGACCATTTTTCGTTCCATAGCCCTCTGGGTTGTTCTCAACTTAAGTAGAACTCTCTTGGTTAGCCTCCACGTTTCAGCCCCATAGGTGAGTACAGGCAAGATGCAACTGTTGTATACTTTCCTCTTGAGCGATAGCGGTAAGCTGCTAGTCATAATCTGCGAGTGCTTGCCGAATGCGCTCCATCCCAATCTTATTCTTCTTGTTATTTCCTTTTCATGGTCCGGATCTGCGGTTACTACCTGTCCTAAGTAGACATATTCGTCCACTACTTCCAGTCTTTCGCTACCTAATCCAAACTGCTGTTCCTTCCCAAGGCTGTTGAACATTACCTTAGTCTTCTGCATATTGATTTTCAAGCCTACCTTTCTACTTTTCGTGTCTAGGTCATCAACCATTATTTGCAGTTCATCCCCCGAGTTGCTTAGCAAGCAAATGTCATCAGCAAATCGCAGATTACTGAGGTATTCTCCATCTACCCTTATCCCTAACTGCTCCCATTCCAAGTCTCTGAATACTTCCTCTAAACAAGCCATGAATAGTACTGGAGAGATTGTGTCTCCTTGCCTAACACCTTTCTTTATGGGAATTTTGTTACTTTCTTTATGCAGAACTATGTTTGCTGTGCAGCCACTATATATATCTTCCAGCACTTTCACGTACGGCTCGTCTACCCCCTGATTTCGCAATGCCTGCATCACCGCCGAGGTTTCAACTGAGTCAAATGCGTTTTCGTAATCAATGAATGCTATGTATAAGGGCTGGTTATATTCCGAGCATTTTTCTATCACCTGATTGATGGTATGGATATGATCGATAGTAGAGTACCGTTTCCGAAACCCTGCTTGATCCTTTGCTTGATTGCAGTCTCGCACCGTATTTTGTTCGCCGCCACAAACGTTTTATCAACCAAGATTGTGTCTCTTGTGGAAACTGCGTAATAGTGCCAGTGTGCCTGCGTACACAAGTGCTGTCAATGTTACAGGAAGGCACCCAGGAATGACCCAAATGAAAATGCTGTCGCGTAACCACATGTGGTGGCCGAGATTAACTCAGGACATAGAATAAATAGTGAAAGAGTGGGCCATATGCCAGTTATCGAGAACGCGGCACAGTATTCCCTTGCCATCCTGCAGCTGGCCTACGCGTAGGTGGGAAAGAGTGCACCTACACTTTGCGTATTTTGATGGAGAGTGGTTTTTAGTGCTTGTTGACGCGCATTCTAAGTGGGTGGAAGTGTCTGTGATGAGCTCGATGGACCAGTGAAACGACTGTGGAAAAACTGCGGGGTGTGTCTGCAGCAAATGGGTTACCAGAAGAGGTAGTGACCGACAACGACCTGCAGTTTTCTTCTGCATATTTTGAGAACTTCTTGACCAGGAATGGCGTTCGGCACAGCAAATCTCCTCCTTATCATCCTGCTTCAATGGCTGGCAGTGCGGAGCGCTGTGTGCAGACAGTGAAAATTGACTTCTGCAAGCAGGTCCAGGGCGAGCACCGGAAAGGAGAAACGATGTCTATGCAACACCGTATTGATCAATTTTTTCTCAGATACAGAAACACCCCAGCGGGAACCACAGAGGAAACACCAGCGCAGAGATTCCTGTCGTGTTCGCCCCGAAACCGACTGAGCCTGCTGCACCCTGACTTGAAGCAAAGAATGAGAAGCAAATTGCATGTTAAAAAGCATTCTGCAAACTGAACCCGCGGATACTGGAGAGAGTTCGAGGAGGCTGATCACGTCCTGGTAAAGGGTCTCTGACTTTTGGTTAAAATTAGATAGCAGAGATAATCCGCCGGCGGGTGAGCGTCTACACGTACTTAGTTCTTATCGGGAGCGAAGAACAATACGTTCATGCTGATGACCTCCGACTGTGTACATTTCAGAACAAGGTGACATCTAACCAAACTACCGAGGTTATCCAAGCATCCATCTGCATATGACTCCGCCCGAGGGTACGGGGCTGTGCACCTCGAACAACACGGCAACAACCGAAGGAAACACTTCAGCACCAGAATTCTCGCAATCGGCTCTGAGCCTGCACCACAGCCTTATCCTCGACCTCCACCTGATCCTTAGCTAGATCCTCAATTGCCACCTGATCCCCAGCCTGGTCCTCAAGCGCAATCTACTCCGCAACCGCCACTTCATCGTAGCACTCTTAAGACAAAGGCCCCAGACCACTATCGGCCATAATAACGACAAACACTGTATAGGGGAAGGAGTGATGTGTCATTACTCTCACAGCATGCTTGTGTGACGTCATGGTCAGGTGATAGCGGCTTTAAAAGCAGCTGCACTTTATCTTGGTTTTCTTCATATGCCAGACAGTGTCTGAACAAACCCAGGAATATATCGTGCTCTCTTGTCAAGTGTGCTACTTGGTGAAGACAACACACAGATGAAATGTGGTTCTGCATCCCGCGCTACCCTCTACCTGTGCCATTGCACAGAACACAGAAGAGCAGCTGTTCACGTTGTTGAAAAAAAACAGGTACAACCCTCGAGCCTCTAGATGACGCCGCCTGCACAACTGCGTCAGTAGTAGGCTCTGTGCCTCTATTGTTCTACCTCAACATGATGCAAACAGCCACCCCCTTTTCCTTTTTTCTTTTTTCCTTCGGATAGTGTCAAATGACAGCTAGCAGGATGCGAGCAGCGGTGCTGGCAGAGCTTCGTTTTCCCTTAACCGAATTTACTACTGTAGCCGTCTACCTGCGAAGGTAGGATCCGGGATTCAGTGCTCTGCGTTGGCGGTAACGTCGTTTCATGACGCCATCAGTCTGCGTTTCTGCTGGCAAGAATTCATTGGCGACCTTGGCGTTGTGAAGTGAGACTGCATGACTCGGCGTGCATAATGCTGCGGAGTGTGGAAGGCTGCAGACGAGGGAGGTTGAGGGGGACACGTACGGGGGGTGAGTATTGTGGACAATTGTTTGCGAATTGTTTGCGCATTGGGAGGGAAGGATGAATTGTGTGCAGCTTGGTTTAAAACTGCGCACTGAATCCGCTGTCCCGTAGGAACACGAGCAGCAGTTTTAGGACGTGTTGCGCTCTGTAAAAAAGAAAAAAAAAACGTCCATCCATACACTTCGTAATTGCCATGTTAAATATAAACTGGGCCAAAAATATCTTCTAGTTAAGAAAAACTAAATTACCGTAACGTGTGAAACATTCGCAGCAGGAAAAAAAAAGGGCGGGGGAAAGGGGGACGAAGAAACACACACGACAGGAAGATGTGCCATTTATCAATGTAGAAGAAGAAGAATGCTGGGTTTTGCTTTTTTTTCCTGTTGCTAGCATTTTACAAGACTGATGTATAGCAGCGGGCCCAAACATCTGTGTTGCACTGTAAATTGTTTGGGCCCTTACATGCACATGCATTACCCAAGCCACGAAAACTCTATATTATTTATTCTCTCTGCTCCAACCCATACAGAAAGAAGAGGATGTAGGCCAAACTTGCCGCAATTTATAATGCGGAGTTTGGAAGCAATCTGCCTTCCTTGCAAGTCGAAAACAAATGAAAGTCGCTAGAGCGTCGGTGCAGGAAAACAAAAATAAAAACAATTGGGGCACTCGAGAGCGAACTGCGATTATGAGCAGTAAGTAGCATACAATGTCTTCTTTGCCTGTAGGTTATAACTTGTAACACCTGGGTTAAACTTTCAAGCGAATTGTCGGAGGTGCTTGAAAAGCAGCATCACATCACTGTGACTGTGTTGCTGACGCAGGGAAGAGTCGTAAGTCAGCACGCTCTGAAACAAGATGACACTGGCTCAGGGTAAGTTGCTTTTATTTGTTATTGCATAACAGAAGCTCATTCTAATGCAATTTTCAGTGAAGAAGACATGCAGTGAGAGCCTGCTGATCCTCAGCCACTGCCAAGCGTCAGCAGAAGGCACCGCCGCAAGGACACTTCACTGGAGTCGGCTTCAGATAATGAGAGACGCAGAGGCTGTAAGGGAGAGACGCCACAAAGACAGAGTGGCCCTGCTGCGGGAGCTAATAGCTGTCATTCGCGACAATAAAGAGAAGGCGTAAACACCACACTACTATGGCTACTGCTTCATTGTGCAACTAGGCCGTTTTCAGCACTGGTGACGAGCAATCATTTGCCTTCGGCTCTCACAGCACGCTGGCGAAATTATCCCGATATCTTCATTGTCGTTTCCTATGTCACCAAGATGAGGTAGGTCCGGAAACTCAACTATGAAATCTCTTTCGGCATTACACAAATTGTGCAGCACACAGGTGCCCAGTACAATTTTGCAGCACTGGAGAATTCTTTTGCATCGACTAAATACAGCCACCTGAAGCGCTGTTTCACAAGCCCGAACTTGTTCTCTATGACGAGCCTCTGCTGGCTATGACTCTTGTTAAACTTCTTTTCGCACGATGGAAAGCTTGCTCTGTTATCCCTGTAGGGAGTCAGCAGCCATGGGAGATAATGGGTATGCGGAATTGCGCATCTCCACAATTACCGGCGGCCTTTGAGAAAAAGGGGCTTTCCGTCAGCACGCGGGCGTCGTCCGCAGAGCCGGGAAACCTTACGAACACATCAAGGAGTTCGTTGATTTCGTGCAGATTTCCTGCAGAATGATCGGTGGCCACTTTTTCCTATTGATATAGTGGGAAGCAGTGGATTCTTCAGACTTGCAGATTTCCACGTGACTCCCATCAATACAGCCGACAGTGTTAGGAGTGCCTTTCCCACCACTCTTGCCAGAAAACATGCCTTGCTACAGGCCATCTCAGCATCGCCTGGCCAAGCGATCACATCGTCGCTGATATCGAAAAGGATGTGCAGCACTCTCCGGAGACAGAACAACAAATAACTCTGTAACGTCAAATCAATCTGCCACGGAGTTCATGCTAGTCTAGCTCCAGAGATAACTGAGGGCGGTTGTCACAGAACAGGCGGCATCCATTAATTTGCCCATGTTGCATTTATACACACGCTGAAGTGTTGTTCTGTGATCCCCATATGTTCACGCGACCTGTTTATGTGAACGTCGGTCGGGCGTGCAAGAACGCGTACGTGCACATTGCCTCGGAACAGTATAGCTTTTCCTGTGTTAGCTCCAGCTCTCTCCATCTCGAGCAGAAGAGTATACGTGCTGTCTGTGTCGTACTTTCCCCACTCAAAGTCACCCCTACTACGTCCAATGTATAGAGCTTCTTTTGTATATCCGTATATTCTTTTTTCCTGTAATGTGACCCCCAGAAGAACCGAAGTTGGGGCGTACGTGACTGTTGTTTATGTTGTGCGTTATTTTTTCAAACCTAACATGGCGGCCATGCAGTGCTGAAGTGTGGTGTGTCTACGTGAGCTCTCCTCTGTGAGTGAACTACTTTGTGGGCTATAAGTGCGTGTTTTGTTTCGGACTCCTACCCTGCGCACAACGAATCGTCGACAAGGGTGTAAAAAGAAGCCACCGAGGCCCCAAAATCAGTCCGCCCAGTTCGCTCCCGAAGAAAAAAACCCGAGCTACCGCCTACTCCCGGGGGGTACCCGAGCCGCTGCCGCCGGCACCACATTCACAGACCGCAAGCTGCACCGGAAGGATCGTCGCCTTCGAATGCCGCCCGTCTGCGTCGTCCCGATGACGGACTGCCGCCGTGTTCTTCGGTCAACTGTATGTTCGAAACTGCTATGAACTTTCTTTCCCTTGCTTTTACTTGAATTGTTACTTCCATCCCAGAAAAGCAGGACCCTGTACACGTAATTCGAAGTATTTAATTCGATGGTTTCTTC
The DNA here is from genome assembly GCF_055883805.1 of Amblyomma maculatum. Classification (NCBI taxonomy): domain Eukaryota; kingdom Metazoa; phylum Arthropoda; class Arachnida; order Ixodida; family Ixodidae; genus Amblyomma; species Amblyomma maculatum. The sequence goes on from NC_139345.1 coordinate 200,114,717, forward strand.
ACTCGTGTCGTTGCCTTTTAGAATGTTAATTACTGCCCTCTAAATGTTTTGAGTATTCCTCGTTCTGAGCCTATACACATCTTCATATTGTTGTTTCAAGTCAACGCGTCTTCGTCGCATTCTCCAAGTTTGCTTACCGGCTACGTCGGGCATCGAACGACCACCCTCCTTTTGTCATGTCTCGATGGTGACCTCTGGTGATTACTGAGCGCGTGACAGTGATCAAGATAGTCTCTTCGGCAGAAATTTGTTGTCGTCTGCTCACAGCCTTCGTATATTAGAAAGAGCCCTTTAAGCGTTCGCACACAGCGTCAAAAGTCTCTCGGGACAATCTAAAGAATTTTTTGAACTTGAAGTCAGTACCTCGAGGTAATTTTTTGAAATAACCACTGATTCGATTGCAGTCCACACGAAGAAGCTTGCACGCTGCGAGAACAAATGCAGCTTCGAACTCGGCGTCGAACTCGTCGTCCTCCACAAGTTTCATGGCTAATTGAACAACGTCACCCATGTTCATCCACGAATTATGCAAGTCGCAAACGCAAAGTCACTAATCCAAGAGATCCGATGCAAACAAAAAAAAGTGGCACGGCGCCAGCGTTCGACTCGGACCCAGCAGGCGACAAGGTTTGCACAGCTGCACTTGTGCACTCGATGTGGCCGTGCCATAAAGAGTGCTAGTGTCGCACTGCACTTGCACTCCTGATACCTGCATGACAGTTGCGTGAACAGCTAGTGAACTACGTGCAGAAAGTGTAGCCAAACCGAGGAGACCTATCATTTGGACTCTACTCTTATGACCGGACATGGGTAAGATGGGAGGCTATTTCTAGGGCCAAGTGCATTTCATTGAGTTGTAGACAGCGTTCTGAAATAACCAACTCAGTTTTTTCTACCAATGCGCCTCCTACATGACCATATCGTCCAGCATTTCAAGGAGGCCTACAAAATACAAAAAATACCACACGACTGCGCTTCTATGCATTTTGAATTAACGAAATGTGCACGCTCACCGTCTCAATATCAGTGGCTGCAGCACTATCAACATAGTCTTGAAACTTATTAAGTGCATCAGCACATTGTGTCCGAGCATAGAACATGTGAGCAGCAATCAGTGGTGAGTTATAGGTAGGCCACCAACAGACAGAAGCTTTAATCAAGCTGTCACACTGACACAGGAACAATGGGAAGAAAAGCACTGAAGTTGCTTAAATTAAAGTAGGGTCCCCTTTCTTTGTATCATTGTGCAGCCCATCAAAATGAGTCGCAGCTGCTCACTTGACTAAGGTCAGCGGGCACATTTCGTTCGTCCCAAATACTGTTTGGAGCACTGCAGTATCGTAGGATATTGGCGTGTCTCAGGTTCTTTTTTCATATTTTGCTGGCTTTACAGAGATGCCAGAAAAAGCAGCCATGTTAGATGTAGTTTGATAGAAAAACCTGCTTAGGTTGATTTTGAACCCCCTGCAAACTGATGAAACGCACTTGGCTCCCAGCTGAATATTTATTATTTTACAAAAATAATCTTAGTACATTCAATAATAGAGCAGAACATAATTATATATTGAGGAATGCTACATGACGGAAAACAATATGTCATTGGCAGGCGTCTCGCCAGAAAACTCCAAAATTCAATTCAGCGGATAATTCATTTCATTGCGATTTTATTTGGTAATATATTGCGTCGTTTTTGTTTTATTAGCAGAAATTGAGAGCCAAAGCACTGGTCGTAGTAACCTGTCTTGGCACGTCACTGCAGAACACTGCCTTAGTGCTACTCCTACTTCTCTGTGTCCTCAATTCACATGCTGGGGCATTGCTCATCCACTTTGACGCAGCTGGCATGACCTTATTCTCGCGTACTGTGTTTACAAGATCAATGATAGGCGAGGATGGAATGAAGTGACTTGAGGGACTTGCAGATATGTTTGGCTTGGGGCATGCGCAGTCTCACCACTGAGTCTCTTCTTTCTATTTTAATCACAGCTTGGTGGGCTGCTGATATATATATATATAGCCCATACCACAGGCCGCCACAACAGTTCTGATGATTCTATCCAACTAGTTTGCCATTCGTTGTGTGGACCTCTCTGGATCTGCTAAATGCCAAACTCAAATACATATTTAGGCATCATCAGCCATGATGCCCATCACAATCTACAAGCAGAAAAAACCAAACTCTCAAGCTTTTCAATGCAATCTTGCAGCAAAAAGACGCACAGAAACATAGCTTTAAATGCCACCAGAAGCCAGGCATGCAACTTGGTTGCGTCACTTAAAGGTCTCCCCCCCCTCACTGTTTGGCCCACGGCCAGATACTACAGTGGGAACATATATGTGCGTGCTCTTTGGCAAGACGGGTGATGAGTTAAATATATGCTTACACCATGAGTTTGCTGCTTTCATTGAAATATGTAATAGTCTACCCGATTTAAGCCTGCGCTTGGATGTTTGAAAATGGGATGAAGATGCTGACAACACGAGTACTGCTGGCAACTGAAAGTTGCAAGGGACCATATTTAGGGAGCGCTCAGACACAAAAGTGACATAGATAGAAATTGCCAAAAACAAGTACAATTTGTAGGTCGAGGTGATTTGCGTGCTATGTATACCAGGTGTTTCAGTGAACAGTGTAAATATTTTTAAAAGATGTATTTAAGTGCTTTTTGTCAGACATCATTCTCATTATTATTTTATTTATTGAGTTCTCGTGAACAACAGATGTCAGTCACAGCCAGTGCAGCCACAATTTAGCCCACAGCAATAAAAAAACGCCCATACTCTTTCATTTTGCCTAACTGCTAAACATAGCGCAGCGACCCGAATGTTTTTGAAGATCCCTTTGTCTATTATTCTGCCGACAGCAGAGCGGCGAGCTGCCACGAGATTGCCTGAAACATTTTCCGTAAGTTGGTTGACTCCTACTTTCTGCGGGAAGCTTAAAACAATGGGCAGGAACTGGGGCATTCAACTTGATTTTAGTAAGAAACTTGCCCTCACAGAACATTAATATGAAGCTCGTAAGAATGCTCAGACCTTGCAGAACGGTGTCACAACATCTAATTGCAGCATTCCACCTGCGATCAATATGTTAGGGGTCAAAGACAGGCTGCATGCAACAAACACAAAGGTGGATGGCAACAGGCTGATATCGTGGTAACATAATAGGGCTCTTTGCTTGCCATGTAGACAGTACATGCTGTGCAATGAACCGGTTTTGGGTGGAGCTTTAGGGAGTCAGATCACAGGGCTATCTCTGTCTCCCTGCTTGCACTGTGGCGGCAGTTCACAAGCGTCGACTGGTGCGGCATTCTGGCCGCGCTTTCACATGTGTGCCCTGCCTAATAAGCGGAGCAATTTCTTCGAAAACATGCGTGTAATTTGGCAGGGCACGTTCAGCCGTTACAGTATTTTTATTGGTCACAACAGAGTGAAGGCTCTGTCTCGTGAAAGCAGAGTAGAGGCAGTTTTATTGCCGTGAGCTTAATTTGTGGCTTCATGTCTGTTACTAGTCCTTCTGTTCACGACACCCCGGCAAACAAAACAAACGATACCAAAATGACGTTTCTCAGAATTTTCGAAAACGCACTTTAGTGCACCTTTAAAGAGCTCAAAATGAAAAATACATATGTCTTTAGGAGCAGGCTCTCAACTGCACCAGAGATAATTTAGTGCAAACACTATTTTAATTTCATAGTTAATGAACTAATATTTGTACCTTATAATATTGACACATATATAAGGTACAAAGAGAGGGGTGTGGCCAAATGCGAAATCCACAGCGCAAATGAGCAATGTGTGAGTGCACCCTCCCTGTGCTTGTCGCAAAAAGAATTGGAATTTCTCAGAGGCAGGGTAAGTGTTTAACTTTTTTCTTGAATGCCCCTCTCCGCTACTGTTGTTAATCACCTTGTGCCACGATTTTAGTCCCGTGTTTTTTTACCGTTATATTTTATATCTTTTACTTGCCGTTTTGGCTATGTATATATCTGGTTTTACCGGTTTTGCCTTCCGTCCCGGCCTCTTACACCGTGGTTTTTATCGCTTTTAGTCTTTTCGGTTTTTCACCTTTTTATCGTTTTTTACTCTTGGACGTGACTACACTGTTTCGGTGATTGTGCAGGATCGCATTCGGCCACACCCCTCTCTTTGTAGCTTATATATGTGTCCTGCTTCGGAATAAAATTACAGTGGTTAGTCAGCGCCTGTGTCTTTGTCTCCTTTCCTTCGTGTTTCGTCCCGTTCCTTGCGCTGTTTTATTTCATTATGCAGTACCAACTAGCCCGGCATCTTGCACTTCTGTACCAGTCAGTTGCCCGTTGCTGTGCAGTTCTTGCCTCAAAGTATGAGTTAACAGTTTTTACTTCGCACACCACAAGTATGCAGTGCTCCTTAGCGCACATACCCATTAGCAATTCTCTTCTTGAAAGTGATCACATGGCCTCTAGCTACCATGCACTTATTTTTCTATTCCAAGGACAGACATGGCATTTTGTAGAGGACCTGAAATCCTACCAAATGCTTGGAACGCATATGTACTAAGCATGCTGGAAGAGGGTCGATGGAGGCCTATTACAGGCATTGGGTACTTTTTTTTTAGAATATCCTTCACAAAAGACACAGCCGAGCCCTGCTAAGCGTGACGACAGCAGTCGTGGACAAAAACAGCAGCGTACGCGTGAGCTCTGTGCTTGGTTGGGTGATTTCTCTTTTAAGTACAGACATCTTTAGTTTGTGTTTTGTTCAACGAGAGAACAAATTTGTTACGCTTGTTTACTATCATTAGAGTGTGCTCGAAAAAACTATTTCCACCTCGTCTAATCCAGTCACTGAAAGAGTTACGAGGAAAAGTAATTTTCCCTGCTGCTAGGATTACCACGCGAAATGGGTTCTGAAGCAAACCTGAAATAAAATCATTTTGGTATTTTGAAATGCAGAACTGCACATAAGGGACGGGACAAGAAAGAAGACAGGACAGAACTGTATTTTTTGGGCATCATGCCGCCCGCAAACTTGTAACTGCATTATAAAGTTACAAAACAATTTTTGTATCGCATAATAGTATTTATTCAGGGTGTACAAATATTCAAAAGTGGACTTCAATGATGGCAATAAAAAAATTTTACGATTGGGACACAACTGCCTTTGAACACATTATACAGTAGAAACCCGCTATAGTAAACTCGGATACAGTAAAGTGAAACTGAAGTCCCAGTCCGTCTTCCATAGACAACTGTACATTTCTCACGCTTTGTAGAAAAGACATTTCTTGTAAAAATTAGTTATACTAAAGTGCGCCTGCATGTGGCGGACGACTCCCACAATATGACATTGCTGCCCGCGCACTACCTATAATTCCGAGGAAAGATTTTTTCTATTGGAAAAAAAAATGACATCGAGTGTCCTTTTTGAGTGGCTTTACCACCATGCTCAGCAGCATTCTGGAGAAGGCTACTTTACGAAGGCATTGGAGTCGTGCATAAGAAAAAAAAAGCTGTCAACAAATATGGAAAGTAGTCGGCAGGGTCCGTTTAGAAAGCAGAGAGTAAAAGTTATGCAAGAAATAGGAAAGGGGAAGAAACGGGAGAACATTCACATCACTGTGCAGCACGAAGCATGAGGCAGCGGAGGCAAGAAGTGGAGGTTGTATACGTATTTCCCTCAAGGAACTTATTGAGGGAAATAGGTATACAACCGAAGGAATACTGGGACACGACAGAGAAAATGAGAGTGGAAGTCCGGAAACGAATTCATATCCCCCCCATTACCAAAGAACATGCACCCTGAATATAATAAGCAAAGACGAGAGAAAAGGGCCGAAACACAGACACGGAGATTCGAGACGGAAAATTCAGGTAGAATTGCATATGTAGACGCTGCATACTGCGGCAAAGGAAAAATGAATGCAATCGTACTCAATGGCAAGCGATAAATGGTTACAGCACTGTCTATAAAAACAAAATCGATACAGACAGCGGAAGAGGCTGCAATAGCACTGGCTCTTGCTCAGACCGAGGCAAACTACATAGTCAGTGACAGCAAAAGTGCAAGCAGGAGCTACACCGCTGGAGTAATAGCAAAGATCGCGGGTAGAATCCTCGATCAAAAGCGAATAGAAAGAGACGTCACCCTTGTTTGGACGCCAGCCCACGCAGGCGTGCCCGGAAACGAGGCGGCACACAAACTAGCCCGAGATCTCACACACCGGACTGGAGGAGTGCCACCGGAGCAAGGCAAACAAGAGGACCTGATTAACAATAGCGAAATAACAATGCACTACAGACTGAGCAGGAGGGTTCTACCACCACCAGACCCACGTTAGGCAAAGAGGAAGCAGTAGCATGGAGAAAGCTACGGACAAATACATACCCGAACCCAATTCTTGTCAATCATATATGGCCACAAATACGATCAGACCTATGTTCATTATGTAATGAAAGGGGATCTCTAGCTAACATAATATAGGAATGTGCGAAGTCGCCAGGCCGGGCTGAAAATATAACTAAAAACACCTGGGAGACCCTTATGCGAAGCTCAGACACAAGAACCCAAAGAGAAATTGTTCGACTGGCCGAAGATGCCGCCGGAGTCCAAGAACTGCCGGCGTGCAACTAAGGCGATTGTCCCACCTTCCAGGTCTAACCCCCGAAGAGCGGGACAGTCACTCTGTTGGGTGAACAAAAGTTCTCTTTCTCTCTCTCTCTCTCGTGCAGATGGATGCCCTAGGTGCCCTGCTTTCAAACATCTTGTGCGTGCTTTGCTTCGCGACTGAGCTGACAGTTCAAGGAGGCACCGAACTTGGACTAGCAATTTAACTTCAGATGGTGTGTCTGCATTGTGGTGTTATATCAAGTGTCTGGAACTCTGCACACCAGAACAAAGGGATGGCATTTGATGTGAATATCAGAGCCATAATGGCAATGAAGCAAATAGGAAAGGGCCAAACAGCCCCCAACGACTTTTGGGCCGCAATGAACGGGTCCCAAAGAGTCCTTTACAATCGGACCTTTCAAAAGCACCTGAAGAAGACCGTCAGAGACCGGAGGCCCAGTGTATGGAAAAGTTTCATGCTGAATCAGCAAGTGCAGTAAAGGAAGTATACAAACAGATGAACCCAAGCTTTTCCAGGGACATCACTGTCATTTATGACGGGACCTGGCTCAAGCGGGGCCACAGTCCCACATTGGAGTTGGGGCAGTCATAGAATATCATACATACCTCATCCTCGATGCACTGCTTTTATCTACCCCGTGCTTTGGTTGTCAGATGGGACCTAAACCTTGCGACTTGGAATACGCAAGTTGGCATGAGCATCATGTGTGCCAAAAGAACACTGATGCCGAGTCTGAGAGGATGTAGGTGGAGGCAGCACTAACTCTCTTTGGACGTTCTGTGACAAAGCACTACCTGAGCTACACAACACTTGTGTCTGATGATGACAGTGACACCGTCTCCGCGCTGGTACAGGAGAATGCTTATGGGCTAGTTCCCATTGCAAAAGAAGAATGCCTAAACCATGTAGAAAATAGAATGGGAACTGCATTACGCAACCTTCTGCAGAAAAGTGAGAAGCCCTTAGGAGGGAAGGGCAGGCTGTCAAAGGCCCTCATTGACAACCTCACAGACTATTATGGTTGAGCCCTGCAAAATAATTGCAAGGATATGGCTGCAGTGCAGCGTGCAGTGATGGCATCATATCATACGTTAACAGACACGGAGCCTCGGCATAAATTTTGCCCCGAGGGTGCCGACACGTGGTGTCGCCACGAAGCTGCCGAGGCAAAAGGAGCAGCGCACCCAATGCACAAGTACAACCTCCCAGGCTATGTGCTGAGTCTATGCTCCCTATATATGAGCGCCTTTCGCAAGGTTCGCTTCTTCAACGCTACCTAGGTGCAAAGACCCAAAGCGCATCGGAGTCTTTTCACTCAGTGTTGTGGTCCTTGATGCCCAAGGAGCCACATGCATCTTTAATTTGTGTGGAGACAGCACTCCATGATGCAGTGATAAAGTACCGTTGTTGCCAAAAGTAACCAGACAGCATGTTTTGCTTCTCACTTGTATTATAAAGCCAGTAAGGATTCCCACATTACTAGAACTAGCTAAGAAGTGAGGACTAGTGCACACCTTTACATTGTAAAGATTTTGAGAATCAGAAGTTGTATGAATCTGCTACCACATGGCTCAGAAGCAGATCCTGCAGCCTGGTTACTTTTGGCAACGACGGTACAATGCTTGTTTGCCACAGGGCTACCAAAGAAGTCTCAATGTCAGTCGGATTCACACCTGACCACCTGGCCATCCAGCGAGCTACTTGGAAAGATGCCTTGAGCATGGCCAAGGCCATGAAACGGAATCAGGAAAAAACTGGGGCGGCGAACAAAAACGTGCTCAAAGACATTTCAATCTGCTGTGCAGGGTAATTTTAGACCCAGAAGTGTCAAAACTGTTCAGGGCCATTTTCTGGGAATTGTCTTGTATGGCTGCGCATCTCAGTATATCAGGAACTGCTTGTCAGATTTGCATGGGGTTTCTTTTATACCCTACCTGAATGAATTTTTGAGGGCTAAGTAAGCCCATGTATTCAAAATAATATGTTCGGAATTTTTCATAATTAATTTGAATACTAAATATAGGTGTAATTGATAACAAAAAATCCAGTGCTATGCTACAATGTTTCAGCAAGGAAATTTGAAAAAGGACTTTGCCTTGCCTCGATAAACCTATCCTGGAATCAGCATGACATATTTCACAATGCTAGTGCTTTTCACAATTTCTTCAGGCCTGGTATAAAGGACCTATCCTAACCAATTTGATATGCTTCTATGACTTGAGAACTAGCTTGCGAAATTCTATGAAACTTTGTCGTTTTTCATTTGTTAATGTTGTGAGCCTGCCCTGATATTTTCATCATGATAACTTAAGAAACAAAAAAGTTTTTGCTGTCTCAACCTTCGAAAGCAGTTTTCTGAAAATCAACATTTTTTGCACGGTGTAGCTGCTAGGGAAAGCCATATCTCAGGAACCGCTTATCGGATTTTTATGAGTTTTTTTTTACATACCTAAGTAGAGTTTTGAGGGTATGGCTGTTCATTTTTTTTTTCAAAAATTTCATGTGTATTTAGGGGTAGTCAATTAAGGTATCGTTAAGTGTAAATTTTAACACTAAATTTCGGGCTGTACTAAAATTTTCCAGAGACTCAATTTGGAAAAAAGTAATTGTCTTTCACTGGGGTAACTATCCAGGAAAGACCATAACAAATTGCGCACTGCTAGCACATTTTGAAATTTCTCCAGGCCTGCCCCAAGGGACCCCTATAAACTATCTTCTATAAGCAGCCAGAAATTTGCCAGCGGTCGGCGAAGATTTGGCCTGAAGGGCCCCTACCAGGATTCAGTTGACTGCAGCCGTAAGGTAGGAAGTTGGGCGAGTTGGTATAGACCCATATTTGAAATTTTGTCACGGAATACTAGCCCCTTTGTGTGTAATATTAATCACAAATCACGGTATGCCCCCGCATGTGTGCGGTTGTATATGAGTTCCCTTTATCTTGCGGTAAGGAGTATGCTCGTCAGACAGGCCTTTGTATAAATGTGCGTCTGAAGGAACATTTGGGGGCCTTGTCATTCGACTCTTACTCGCACGTCGCTGTACGTTGCAGGAAATGAAGAGAAAGAAAAATAAGAAAGGTAAAAAGAATGGGGAACAAGCTCGCTACTCGCTGTTTTCACAAGCATTCTTTTCCGTCATCGAGAAGAGTCAACATAATAAGTTAAGGAGGTCTACTTTATTAGATAAAAGGTGATAGGTGCATCAGCCAGCCTTTCGTCTCTCTTGCAGACTGAATTTTTATATCTAAATAAAACATGGAATGTAATGCCGAGGTCTTTTTTTACTTCCTTGCAGTTTTCGCGCAGGTGCATCTATTTGTGGCTTACTGGTTATTCTGCACATATTTCTTCTGTTTATTCAAATAAACTTAGTTGCGAGTCTGCGCAATTGTCCTGTTCTTTACGTGTTTAGTCTTCGTTTTTTGAAGTGCAGTGCGTTTTTTCAATCACGACTGCGGCCATTATTAATCAAACCTGACGGGGAACATTTGCAGCACAATGCAGCGGTGAAAAGATGTGAAGGTGCGGCATATGCAGTTTTGTTGCGTTTGCCTGCCGCGTGCGTTTCTCATATATTGCCTCCTAAATGACAAACAATAGAAGACACCGTGTTCATGCAAGGCATTGGTTTTCATATGAGACTGAACTCGGCCGTAATCGAATCACGTTGCATGCATGTTAAAGAGGTACTTCCATAAGATGTAAACAAAAAGTCTTATACCTGAGAAAAAACTCCACAGAACCAATGAGAGCATGATGGGAGGTATTTTGGACTGTTTTCTTCATAAAGTAACGAGATGCACTTAGTGAGCAGCCATTTAGTTGTACAAGAACGGCTAATTGGGCGAGTTGGTGAACCATGTTGGACACTAATATAAGTGCGCAACAAAGACGAGACAAAGAGGAGAAGTGGACAATGACGGCTCAGAACTCACAACTGATTTTATGGAAGAACGGAAGAGTATATATGTACACACACTTGATGTACCCACATGATTGATGAATAAGACGATGATGAATAAGATTGGCAAGGTAGGTGCAGCAGTTCAAAGAAAGCTGGGGGCACAAGAAGTAAGAACAGATGCCAGGTTAATCACGCAAAGAGTTTTATTAGTTCTAGCATGGGTGTAGTATATCAAATACCATTGTCCTGTGGCCGTACGTATATTGGGCAGACAGGCCGTTGCATCAACATTAGGCTGATGGAGAATGCGCAGTGCTTAAAAAAGAATGAAACAAACTTAGCAAAACATTGTAACGCGTGTGAGAGTGTACCTTTTTTTGTTGATACTAATATACTGTTTCTTCATAAAGACCGGACTACTCGAGAAATCGCCGAGGCTTTCCATATTAACCGGAAGCAAAATGTTTGTGTCAGTAAAACGTCCTTCGCATTGACAGAAAAAGAGATGGCCATGCTGCACAATCCATAGTGCGTCGGCAGTTTTCACCACGTGCGTGTGGTGGGGGGCGTTTTACATGTGCTGATATATTTTTATAAATTTTGACTATGCGCATGTGGGTACATCAAGTGTGTGTACATATATGCTCTTCCGTTCTTCCATTAAATCAGTTATCAGTTCTGCGCCGTCGTTGTCCAATTCTCCTCTTTGTCTCGTCTTTGTTGCGCGCCATTTAGTTACCCAATAGCATCTTCAGGGCCATGTCATCACCAAGAACTGATAGAGGGAAAATTTTTGCCAGTCGAAGTGGCTTTACTATAAAGGAGTTATACTATTATTACTGAAACATTGTGGTCTCCACGAAAACTGTCCATAATTTGTCTCATACTAATATCGCATCAGTATATCTATTAATATTCATTCCTGCATTCTCTTGCCAACAATTAACAAATTATATAGCTGTAGTTTAATTTAAAAAAAAAACAATCTTGTATGCCACACAATAACAGGCTATTTGAGCCAGTAAGAAAGGACAAACAGTAGCAGCACACTCTTACCTTTGAATACGGCTTTGATCATAATTAGAATCGCTAAAGTATATCATCCTTAATAAATTGCTGTTAGAGACCTTTGCATTGGATGACGAGGATGTCGAAACGCCTCCTGCTGGGCTTTGCAAACCAGCTCCACTGCAGTTTCCTGCGTGTTCGCGTCACAGGTACACAGGAACGGCCCAGCGTACCAATATGGCGACTCCCACAGAGCCCTCGTTAAAAAAGTCTAAAGCTAGAAAAGGAAAGACACGACTTTGTAGCTTACATTCTAGATAGAGAAAACATGCAGTGCTAGAATCATGTTTGCATATTTATGGCAAAATCCCCAAATCAGATTTGGAAACGCTGAAAATCCAAAACACCAACCATGGACAGCGGTAGCTCCAAAATATGAATGTTTTTGAGAGAAAAAATAGCCAAGATAACATTATAGTTTTATTTTATGAAAAGCTCATATTAACACATTCGGAATACCTTTATGTTAAACATCAAGTTTGGCACTTCGACATGCTTTTATGCTCAACCCCATGTGAGGCAAAATCTTGCACAACTGAGTGACCGCGAACGAGTGTGTTGGAAAAGCACATATGTTGAAGCAATTGCCTTTTGGTCACAGCCTCTAACACAGTGCAACAAACCATCAGTGGAATACAACACTGCTCTGCTTGCATTTCTGAGACACATTGGGCTAGTAGCAATAAGCATTCTTGTTAATACACTGCGGCCAACGCTCCCAGCACTTCAAACCATTTCAATGCTCAGGACAATCGATCTTTACAGTGGTACACACACAGGGCTATCAGAACACAGTGAGCTGTTCTGCATTAATTGTCCGAACTGGCACAACAGGACGTTTTAATGCACCAAACGTGGCCTCTATATTAAAGCAAAAGCCAAAAGAAACTGAACAAGGCTTCAGGGGGCGCCTCAGTCTACTAACCGGCATTTGGGCAATTGGACTTGGCTTCGCCTGGGCAGCACTATCACGCAAAATCCGCATGTAAGCCGACAATTGTGTCCTATACAGCACCATCCATTCCTTTGAGTGACTGCAGGCCGCGGGGTCAACAAGTTTATCTTATGTGCACTTGTAAGATTTATACATTGTTATGTGAGAACGTATTTGGTAGCTTAATGCCCAAAAATGAAAAAAAAAGATGTTTAAAAAAAAATCAGTCAGTTTGAGCACACTGAAATGTGAATAAATTACAAGGAAGATGTGCCGATAAAGTTACTTGTTCATGCAGAACCTAACGATGCAGTTAGGTTTATTCATGTCCTGTGTACAAAGAGAGAAAGTTAGGAATAGATAATAATCATTTACCATCATTTTTTCTCAAAGTAAATCAGCTCGAAAAGCTTCACATTAGATAACATAAATTCAAAAATACATGCCAATATTGTTCAGCATTTTTTTAATCCATTACTGTACAGCACATAGGTGAAGTGACACCTGAGACAAATGAAATACAGCCAAATTGCTGCTGTGCTTAAAGTCCGTTTACTGATTTCAGCCTAACAGCTGAACATGCGCATGAAAAGTGAGTGTCTGAATCTAGGTTTCTAGCTTACATATGAGTATTTATATAGTACCGTACTCATTATTTTCGCGATGTTGCATACAATAAGTTTATGTGTCATTGTTTCTCACTTCAGAGCTCTTCTTAAGATGGTTCAGAACGGCCAGAAACCAATTACGAGCAGGCACGGCCTGGCTCCCACGTCCTGTGTTTGAGATACATCTCTTCTCTTTACAATAAGCAAGATAGAAGGTTTTAGAAACAAAGAGACGAAGTCCAAAAACGTGTGGTGATCTAATTAAATCATCACTAAAATAGGGATTGGCTATTTCAAGAAGTGCAGAATGCCGCAAGAGAGGCAGAAGTTGGTCTAGCTCGTAGCTGTTGGGTCCATGAAGGTCCGAGTAGTAGTTGGCAATTATAGAAAACTGCTAGTTTTAGAATCCTTTACTTATTGTTCATTTATTATTTTATTTTTATACATGCTTCATGTGCAATGTACTACCTGCAATTTCTAAAGCGTAGACTGTTATCCATCGCCCCTCAGTAATGCTTTACTAACGCGCTGCGAGTAATAAATAAATTAGCCTAAGAAGAAAGCACTACATTCACAGATATTCCAGACGTTTTGTAATCACGACTGTCTCGGAAATAGTTAAGTAAAATCATTCAGGCATTCAAACTGTTACAAAGCAATATGCCAGAATTAAAACTTGGCAGACTGAGTTGTTCAACATTATGCATAACTTAGTGAAAAAAGAAGCTTTAGTAAATGCCGAAACTAACTTCGACCAAGCTGCTGTTTGCATTGGAAAAGCCGAAGCGAAATTTCTGTACACTGTACTATACATTGCTTCAGTTTAGTATTTCTTGGTCACAGGTCTCTTCTCTATGCTGTACCATGCATTGTGTTGCAATTTGCTCTTTTTTCCTCACAGGTCTGCTCTGAACTAATTTGTTACACGCTGTAGAAAATGAATTGCAAAACGTCTGCAAGAAGGTTATAATCAGGTGTTATTGCCCATACTATGAGAAGGGCTTACCATTAACAGCGCTGAAAATTTTCTCTTTCACAGTGGTATAATAAAGCTGCATGTGTCAAAAGGTTACAATTTGCTAATTTCTTTTTTTCTTATGCCCAATTTTGTTTCTCTTGTGTGGCCTGTAACAAAGCTGTGCAGCAAGCTTTAAAACATACCTTCTTTAATACAGGTATTCCTTAGAAAAAACTACAAGAAAAGCTCACCTTTTGTCTAGCTGTTCGTAATTAACTGTTTTAGCTTGAACACACAGTGTACAATGCACAGGCTATCCATTTTCCACATTTCTGCATGTGTACATCAGTAGCCAAGGTGCCATCCATTAGAGGCATCTGTGTTTGGCTGGTGATTCTGGTTTAACCAGGCTCTGAGCATAAAATACATAACAGCAGAATGGGTACATACTTTCCTCTATATTGATCGGAAGCAGCTGCAGGAGTTTTAGGTTCAGAAGCTTTCAGAGGTTTCAAGGGGTGTTATAAAAACAAAGCATTTGCTTTATTAAGGCAAAAGCCTTTATTGCCTCACCGTTGTTGTCAGCAAGCGTCCCGCTTTTGCGGCGACTTTGATTGGTGGAGACGAGATCACGTCATGGAGGTCTCGACTAATCACAGAGCATCACCACAGTATGCGTGAATGCTTGCCTTATGTGGCATTATGCAAATCAATGATCAGTTAATGATTGATTACTAATAATTATTTGATGATTATTTAATGACAAATTAATAGCAAGCCTTGATTATTGAGATGTGCATAATTATTTATTACTAATTATTGCAACATTATATGGCCATATGACAATTAATGATCAACTATTACTTAACTAATAATTGCCTGAATAATGAATAATTAAATGTTTATTATTTAGTAACTAGTTAATAATACTAAGTTCCAATTGTGTGGATAATTCATTACTAATAATGCCACACACCCGGTAAATTGCGTAGCAAAACGCAGCACTCAGGCTTTTTTGCCTTTCATCACTTTAGTCGCCAAAGTGTCCTCGAATTTTTTTACTTTCTTTTCAACACAATGAAGCAATAAGTACTGTGAAATCAAGCATGGGATTTCCTAGCATGAAGAGCTCCAGCAGTTGTATGTATATGGTCTGATATATACCGCATAACCTGCTTGGTTAATTTTGTCTCTAAGCAGGGTTCTCTTGCATGCACCAAAGCCTCGGCAAGTGAATGCCTTTCATACTGCTGGATTACCTATTCCAAGCCAGGACAGGAACAGCTAGTCCCTCTAGGCCCTTGGCACACATTAGTGCAGCTTTTCAACCATTTACTATTCGTATAATGCATACGTCCACTCGGAATATACATTTAGACTTGCAAACAATGCAGCATATATATGATGCAGTTGCATTTTTAGTACAGCTGAATTAAAATTCCATTGCATGAGACTTATTTCTTTTACAATACTGACAAACCTCTTATTTACTGACAGTATAATGTTCACAATGATAAGCTGATAGACAGGCCAGCTTCTGCAAGTATTTATTGATTAAACTATTCAATAATGCAGCTGAGCTATCAAGGCATGAAGCTGAAGTTGTGTTCAATTCTAAGGACCTAGAACCTCGGAACGAGAAGCTTGATGCACCGTTAAGAACGGCATGTCCCGGTTTAAGCTGAGCTAAAATGCAGTGTGTACCTTGCAAGCTGAGACAAAAAAAAAACCCTTGCCACTCCTGTTCAGTGCAACGTATGCAACACATGAAAGTGTTTTAAATACAGAAAAAAAAGGCAGGTACACAACTCATCTTGGGATTTGTATGTGCCCAGCTCTTCGCACACGCTGCCGCAAATCGTATTGCAGTCCTTGTATGTAATTGTAGGCTACGGCTGCTATAGCGGCCTGGACATTCAGCTCCTAGTAATGCAGAACCAGCAGAGTATGTTTAATCTAATATATATTAGACACACATCTAGCGGCTGCACGATAAAAGCACCAACCAACGAACATTTAACATGTGATTGAAGCATATGCTAAACTTGACCGCAAACAGACGATACTGCTGAAACGGTCAAACTTACGCCATTCCCCTGTTTTTCAAGTAGACAATCATGCTGACCTTTTTATAGACTTCATTAGTGCTTAAAACCTAAATTAAAGGGTGAATTCAAGCTTGACCGTGCCGTGTTTCAAGCACAGCACCCTAGATGCGCTCATTGCCGAGTGGCCCGAAAGTCTGAGTACTCAGCATACTTTATGCTTCATTCTTTTTGACCACCAAATATTTCTTGACTAAAATTATGAAAAAAGGCAGTTTTCCCGCATTTTATTAGGATGGGCATGGATTTCACGAAAAATATTTCAGAATGTTTGTCAAATAGTGTCAAACACTTCGACCTGCATTAAACCCTTCAATGCAGTTCTATGCTACATAATTCTCGGCTTGTCGGAGTATGAGCAGTGCAATGCTACAACCAGTTGCAACTTCAAGTGCAATTAAATGATGAAGCCTCAGTGCAGCTCAAGGAGCAGTGTGACACTTCGTCACACAGTTGAAAAAACAGTTGCATGCAACTCACCCTGCATGCAATATAGGTGACATTTAAGCTTCCACTTATGCTCTCCTTACAACAATTAATAAATGTGTTTGCAAGTGTAGGTTACATTAAAATTCAAATATACAGTTTATGGCACCAACATCCCAAACGGTGCACTTAAATTGCAAAGGCATTTTGAAACCCTTTATTGCTCGGCACTTTTTCTTACTGCACTGTATATTTGCATATACAGTGGGGCCAAAAGCTTTTACCAACTGCTCAACTTTTCTTTTTCAGCGAAAGAGAAAATGTGCCCCCCCCCCCCTTCCCCAAGTGCTGAATTATGCCTGAAACAAGGCCAGAGATCATCGACGCACCTGTAGAGGAGCCTGCAGATGAATCGGAGGAAGTTGATCTTACAGCTGGAGTAACGTCACCGAGCAAGGAATGGTATCAAAAGTCAGAGAAGCAGAACACGTGAGTCTGCTGGGAAAGAAGGTGAAGACTTTGCACCAGACAAAACGAAGAGTAACGACGCGGTGTAGTACTTCCCGCGAATTGGCCAAGGAGCTCAGAGACAAAAGCTATTTTCAGAAAGTGGCCTTGAGGCTTTTGAAACCTCCTTTTCTCTTGGCATACAGCAACTACTTGGCAGATTCATTGAGAAGTCAAGCAAGGAATATTCTCCAGAACTATGTGCTTTTGCGCTGACTTTGCACTTTTATTATCCCGCTGCATATGAATATGTAAAGGCTAACTTCAACAATGCTTTGCCTGCTAAGCGCACGCAGCGGGAGTGGTATAAGGTAGTGAATGGTGAACTCTGCTTTACAGCCAAAGCATTCTCGTTGTTGATAAATGTTATGAAAGGCAGGGGCAAACTGTTGTTTGCAGCACTAATGGTGGATGACATGTCCCTAAAGAAGCACGTCCGGTTAGTCGGCAACAAGGTAGTTGGCTACGTTGCCCTCGGAACAGAAATGACTGATGACACACTCCCGGAAGCAACCAATGCTTGCTTGTTTATGCTTGTGGCTGTGAACATTAGGCTGAAAGTTTCTCTAGGCTACTTTCTCATTGAGTCCCTTTCTGGAACTGAAAGGGCAGCCTTAGTGAAGGAGTGCATATCAAGGGTGGCATTAGCTGAGGTAGAAGTTGTTTCCCTTACATTTGACTGAGCAGCTTCAAACTTCACTAGGGCAAAGTGCCTTGGTGCAGATCTTCGATACCATTCAAGCCCCTTCAGCACGAGTTTTCAGCATTCGACAGAGCCTTCCAAGAAAGTTTTTATGATGCTTGACGCATGTCATATGATCAAGCTGATACGCAACTGTCTGGGATCTGTGAGTCACCTAATTGATCTTGAAGGCTGTAATGTCAAATGGTGCTATACTGAAGCTTTGGAAGCATTGCATCATAAAGAGGGGCTCCATTTAGGAAAAAACTCTCAAAAGTTCATCTCTGCTGGGAAAAACAGAAGATAAATGTCTGGCTTTCTGTACAAAGGATAAGTTCGTCAGCTGCTTACACACTTGACTTCTGCGAAGTAACATTGAATCTTCCGCATTTCCGAGGTGAACATGCCACTGCAAAGTTCATACGCATCTTGGACCGCCTCTTTGGCTTACTGAACACGAGAAATCCCCTGGTGCGCTCATTTAAGGCTGCCATAGCCAGAGACTGCATCATATAGCAAGGCATTTCTTAAGCAGGCCGAACACCACATCAAGAACCTGAAAGATGCAAATCGACCTCTGACTGACGGACAAAAGAAAACGGTTGTGTTGTGTTGAGTTGGGTTTAATGGCGCATGAGCAACTAAGGCTATCATGCGCCAAACACGAGATGTATTATGTTTGTGTTAGGAATACGACCTACAGACATCAAGGATATTACAACTTGTTTAGAAGCATTGCCTCCTCTAAAAATTTAAAAACACTTGATGTATAGATAATTGGATCCTCTTCGAGGAGTAAGGCGGGATGAAATGGAATTTGCTCTCTGTATAAGTGTGTAAAATATTTTTCTCTCAGTTTCTCAAATTTATGCAGGAGAATTAAGTGGTTTACAGTGACCTCTTCTCTACATACTTCACATATCGGCCTTTCTTTTTTCCTAAGAATGAAGTTGTGCCTCAGATGGGCATGTCCGGTACGGAGGCTGTACAAAATTACTTCAAATAAGCGCTTCTGATGGTTACATGACTTCCATTCCTCGAGTTTTGGTTTGACGGCATGCAGTTTGTTTTTGCTTCATTGTCCCATGAAGGTTGCCATTTTCTTCTCAATTCTGTTTGTACAATTTTTTTTGCTTCTCGATACGGTATTCTTACTTTCTGAATTTCTACACTGCAGGCAGCTGTAGCAATTGCATCGGCTCTCTCATTACCTCTGATCCCTATGAGGCTTGGTATCTAGCAGAAATTTATTTCCTGCCCCCGTGTTTCTGCTGCTACTATGTATTATGTCTCCCACTAAGGGCTCTACTGCATTACTGGTATGTAGAGCTGTCATTGCACTGAGGGCATCAGTGAAGATAATGCTCGTTTCTAAGTTTTTCTTCAGTATATGTTTTACTGCTACGAAAATGGCATAGCTTTCAGCAGTGAAAACTGATGATCATTTAGGCAGTCCTACTTTTTTTCCCCATTTATCTTGCACTATAACAGAAGAATTGGCAAAGCAGTGCTAGGGTACAGCCCCAAAAACGACCGAATTATTTCACTTCGGATCCAAGGTCACCCTTTCAACATAACAGTTATCCAAGTCTATGCACCGACCACTACTGCTGAAGAAGCTGACGTTGAGAGATTGTATGCGGACCTACAATGCCTTTTAGACCGCACCCCATCATCAGACGTCGTTTTTCTCATAGGAGACTGGAATGCTTAAGTCGGGAGTGAAGAAATATCCGGAATTATAGAGAAGTTCGGTCTTGGCGAGCCAAATGAAGCTGGGCAGAGGCTAGTGGAGTTTTGTCAAGAAAACAACCTGACCATAGCGAATACTCATTTTCAACAGCACAAGAGGCGCCTGTACACATGGACTTCACCGGACGGTCTGTACAGGAATCAGATCGATTATATTCTTTGCCGGAAGAGATGGAGAAGCGCTATTCAAGCAGTAAAAACAAGGCCTGGGGCCGATTGTGGCACCGATCATCAGCTTCTTGTTGCCAAAATTTAGCTTCGATTGAGGAAAACGCAGAAAACTAGAAGGCCTTTCAGGTATGATCTGGATCAAATTCCATTAGAATATGCTGTGGAAGTGAGGAATCGATTTCAAGAATTAGATCTAGAAGACAGAGCCCGAAGAGATGTGGACGGATGTTAGTGATATAATACAAGAAGTTGCTACTAAGGTAGTTCCAAAGCAAAAGAAATGCAATAAAGCAAATTGGTTATCTGAAGAGGCTTTGCAAATAGCTGAGGAAAGGAGGATGGCAAAAGATATGGGGGAAAGAGAAAGATAGAAGGTTCTCAATGCGGATTTTCAGAAAATAGCAAGGAGAGATAAGAATGCCTTCCCGAACATACAGTGCCAAGCAGTTGAGGACAACAGCCAATAAAGGTACACGAGAGCTCTGCATAAGACAATCAAAGATATCAAAGGAAGCTTCTATGCTAAGCTGGGCGTGATAAAGGACAAACGAGGCAAGGACATCACTGAAGCCTCAGAGATAAAGAAGAGGTGGCAGGAATACACAGAAAAACTGTACAAGAAGGACCCGAATGTGCAAACCCAACATAAGACGGTTGTGATTACTGATCTCGAGCCAGGCATCCTGAAGAGTGAAGTTGAATGGGCCTTAGCCAGCCTTGCTAAGAACAAAGCTAGCGGAAATGATGGCATTCCCGCTTAATTGCTTCAAAACCTCAACCATGACGCCGTTAACATTCTGCATACATTATGTCAGAAGATTTGGACAACCCTGCAGTGGCCACAGGATTGGAGGAGTCAGTTTACATCCCCATTCCAAAGAAAGTCAGTGCCAAAGATTGTTCTAACAACCGCACGATTGCGCTTATTTCGCATGCTAGCAAGGTGATGTTGAAAATCCTCCAAAGTAGGCTGCAGCAGTATGTGGATCGGGAGCTTCCGGACGTGCAAGCTGGGTTTCGCAAGGGCAGAGGAACTAGAGACCAAATTGCCAACCTTCGCTGGATCATGGAAAGAGCAAGAGAGTTCTGGAAACCTATCTACTTCTGCTTTATTGATTATGCAAAAGCATTTGATTGCGTAGATCGCAGCAGATTGTGGCAAGCTCTCCAAGAGATGGGAGTTCCAATTCACCTCATCTGTCTCCTCAGGAACCTGTATGAAGGGCAAGAGGCCACAGTCAAAACTGAGCATGGTCTTACTGATTGGTTTGCGATTGAGAAAAGAGTGAGACAAGGCTGCATACTGTCGCCCTGCCTATTTAACCTATATGCACAGTGCATCATGAGGAAGGCCGGTCTGGACGAGTCTTCAGCTTGAGTGAAGATTGCTGGAAAACGTATCAACAATCTTAGATATGCGGATGATACCACTTTAATGGCAGAAAGTGAAGTGGAACTCAAGAGACTTCTGATGCGCGTACAAGAAGAGAGTGAGAATTTTGGGCTTAAACTGAGCATTAAAAAGACAAAGATCATGGCGTCTTGCCCTATGAAGTCCTGGAGCATCAAGGGACAAGAAGTGGAAGCTGTGACAGACTTTCTGTTCTTGGGCTCCAAAATTACCTCGGAAGGAGACTGCAGCCATGAAATTAGTAGACGCCTGCTGCTGGGAAATAGAGCAATGGTTAGCCTTGACCGCCTAGTAAAGAGCAGAGACATTAGTCTGCCAACCAAGATCCGTATAACTCGTGCTATGGTCTTTCCAGTTGTGATGTATGGATGCGAGAGTTGGACTGTGAAAAAGGCTGACCACCGACAAATTGACGCGTTTGAAATGTGGTCCTGGCTGAGTCTGTTGAGAGTTCCTTGGTCTGCCAGACGAACAAATCAGTCGCTATTGTCGATCAAAAACCGTGTCTGCTCAGTGGAAGATTAAATTCTAAAATAAAGCTCAGCTACTTTGGTCATCTGATGAGAAGAGAGGAGTCCCTGGAGAAAGGTTTGATGTTGTGAAAGGTTGAGGGTCGCCGGAGAAGGGGTAGGCAGCGAACGCGATGGTTAGATGGCATCCTCGAGGCACTGCAGATGAATTTATGTGATGTTAGGAAGATAGTGAGAGACCGGAAAGCATGGCGTGACATGGTGCATAGGGTCACGAAGAGTCGGACACGACTGAACGACTGAATTGAACTGATAGCGCTTCCCACATGATGTGCCGTCTTAGAACCATTAGTATAAAAAACCCTGTATCTTTATATTTTTCCTTTTGAGCCAAGAACGCTTGTAGCATGTGTTCATGAGGAGAAAGCTCTTTTGAAACTGTGTGAGTGTGAAGCCACATCAACAGAGGAGACTGTACCAGGGTGGTATTGGCTCTTGTCTCGGGGCAATGTTTGGCAATGCAGTACTGCAGTATTCCTAGTTCTACGCATTTTTCCTCAAAATGGAGAGATAAAGATTTGATTGAGTGTGGCTTGTTTTGGAACAATATTCTGGAGGTGCACTTCGTAACTATGGGGTAGTATATATGATTTGTCAGGGGTTGTATTTTCAAAACATACGATCAAGTATGTAAAGATCTTCTGTATTCGATGGAAGGCTCATTTGTATCTACATAGAAGATGTTTGTAGGAGATGTGCGGTAAGCACCAGTTGACAGACGTAAGCCTAGGTTATGCACCGGATCTAATCGTTTCAAATAGGATGGTCTTGCGGACCCATACACTACAGAGCCATAGTCAAAACAAGACCGTACAACAGATCGGTATAGGTGTAGCAGAGATTTTCTATCAGACCCCAGTAGTTTCGTGAAAGTACTTTGAGTATGTTTAATTATTTTAAAGCTTCCTTTTTAAGGGCGTTGATATGAGGTAGGAACGTGAGTTTTCTGTCGAAAGTTATCCCTAGAAACTTATGTTCACTTTTTACTGGTACTTCATTCTCATTTATGTACAAAGTGGGATTGACGTTTATGCCTTGTTTTAGCGAAAACGTAACCGCCACTGTTTTCTGAGAAGAGAACTGAAACCCATTTTTGTTTGCCCATGTCACTAACTCTTTTTATTGTTAATTGTACTTGTCTTTCACAGGTTGATACATTTCAGGAGGATCTGGCTATCTGGAGGATCTGGCTGGAGGCTATCTGGAGATCATCGACATAGGCTGAATACATAATAGATTTAGGTATTACTCTGTTAACTGACGTCATTTTTACAATAAAAAGTGTGTAACTAGAAATACAACACTGAGGGACACCGTTTCCTGGGTAAAGGTTTTTGACAGGACTCAGCCAAGGCGAACTTGAAATTTACGGTCGGACAGAAAGTCGCTCAAAACATTCAGCATCCTGCCATTTATGTCTAAATCTCCTAGGTCCCGCAGTATTGCATATCTCCACGTGGTGTCGAACGCCTTCTCTAAGTCGAAAAAGACAGCAACGCAGTGCTGTTTGTGTATGAATGCATCTCTAATTGTATTTTCGAGTCGGGCTAAGTGATCTGTAGTTGAGCATGTTTTTTTTAAAACAGCACTGATGATTATCGAGACTAAACCGAAGGTTAGTCTAATGTTTAAAATGGCTTCAAAAGATTTTGCCAGACAGCTGGTGAGAGCTACGGACCTGTAGCTACCAGGGAAGGTTGGTGGTTTTCCGGCTTTCAGGAAAGGCGCAATAAGAGCCTCCTTCTAGGATTCTGGCATTTTGCCATGTACCCATATCTTGTTGAAGAATTTTAAAGGAGGAGGAGGAAGATGAGGAGGAAAGGCAGGGAGGTTAACTAGTAAAAGCAACCGGTTTGCTACCCTGCACTGAGGGAAGGGGATGAGTGGATATAAAAGTTTTGAGAGAGGGATAGTTGAAGTTAATACAGTCACATAACAGACACGCCACATCACATCACGTTACAGTCATGTCATAGCAAACTCAGTCTTTCGACTAGGCCTGTGCTTCTCATAAAGCGGAGCAGTGCCTGGGAGGCCTTCAACTGACGATCGCCGTGGCCAGGGACATAAAATCTTAGTTTCACTCAATGGGAGTCCATCTTGATGCTCCAACGAACGGCACAGACACTGCCTTTCCTCACTGTATATCGGGCACTCACAAAGAATGTGGCCTACAGACTCGTCGCATCCACAGTTTGTACATGTAGGGCTTTTTGCCATGCCTATCATAAAAGAATGCGAGTTTGTGAATGCTTCACCAACCCACAGGCGGCACAGCAAAGTTTCTTCGCGTCGGGGTAGGCCAGGTGGAAGGCGGAGCTTGAGGTCAGGGTCCAGGGATTTTAAGCGGCAGTTCGCAAACTGGCCAGAATTCCACAAGGAGAGTGTGTGTTCCCGCGCAAGTGCGCGAAGCCTGCTCGCTGCGTCTGCCCTGGAAAAGGGAATCAACACATAAACGACAAACGCAGCAGTATGACAGGAATGCTTTCTGTGAAACATGTGTTCTAAAATTCGTACCCACCATGCGTCAATACATAATATACCTTACCTTTCGAGGTAGGTCGAGCATCATGGCAGGCGGTACGTTGACAACAGTGAACGAAACTAGACACATCTGCAGTTAAATACGCACAAAGAACACTAAGTTTCACTTCAATACGCCGAAAATGCCTATGGTGTGGCGTGAACGCTACACATGCACACTACAGCGAGCACGCACTGATCATATGCACTGACGCTCTCCGGGCATGCCGGCCAATGGCTGCTGCCATGCAGCGCACTAGAAATAAAAAAAGGGGCTTGCCGCACATCCGCTTTTGGTTAGTACTGCCGCGACCTGTTAGCACATTATTCTTTTCTGTACAGTGTGGTATTATTCTTCTATTTATTTGCAGCAATGAAATATAAAATTAGGTCGCAATTACTGCTGACTGGCCACCAACGAAGCTGCGTCAAAGCCTTTGCCAAACAGCCGTATTGCAGGAAATATGCCAGGCGCTCTGTAAAATGAACAGTTATTTTGCTTCATACAAAAATAGAACCGATAAAATTCTGCACAATTTAGTCATACATGGCAGTAATTGAATTACTATAATTTAATTAATTTTCTCGGTAATTGATAATGTAATGAATTTCTTTTTGGGAGTAATTTCGCAGCAAAATTAATTAATTCCTTTCGAAATTACTTTTACTAAAATGCGCCACTACTCCTTCAATAGACAACGAAGTAGAGTGCCGCGAAAGCAGGAACGGCGTGCGGCAAGCGAAGCCAGCGTAACGGATCGGCAAAGGGGGACAGAGTTGTGCAGAACAGTGCGTCTGAGACCTCAACCATTCTCCAAGCAGCAGGATACAAGGCGTCAAGGGAATGCTAGAGAGATGGTGCAAGAAGGCTGCAGCTGAGAACTAGTTTGGAGCGCGGCGTACCGGCACTCCCTGTTGCGTCGGCTAGGGCACAGTGCATGGTGCCTGGTTACACTCAACACCATGGGGCGAAGGAGGATTGGGGTTGGGGGAGATAAGCAGACGGGTCCATGACATGAGGCACCGTGGCTTGAACATTACTGAGCAGTGAGCAGAGCACAAATGTGCTGACATCTATTCTTGGGATTGCGGAAGCAACAAATAACCTAGCTTTTCGGGCGCTTCAAATGACGGAGACAGCTCCGGGCCAGCAAGACGCTGGGTTCGTCGGTCATTTCAGGACAGTTCGACCATGTTCTTTTTTTTTTTTGCGGTAGTCTTGTTTTTGTAATCGCACGTACTGTAGGAGAGAGAGAAGGAATAGCTTTCTGGGATGGAATTTGGCGGGAAGACGAAAGAATGTGGGTGCTTCGCGTCTGGAGAACAAGTTGTTTTGCTTGCTAGCTTTGCTTAGTTTTTGCATGGATGGAAACTAGAAAGTAATTTCAAAGTAATTTAATTACTCAGTGGAAGTAATTGTAATGTAATTTCATTACTTTTTGGGAGCAGTAATGAGTAATGTAATTTAATTAGTTTTCGGCGATTTTCAGCAAAGTAATTAGTAGTGTAATTTAATTCCTTTTCAAAAGTAATTTTGCCATGTATGAATTTAGTGCACAAAATGAACCAGGAAGACAGACAAAACGTAGGATACATCAGCCGACGTGTACATAAAAAAAAAATATTGCACAATGCTATATTTCATTCCTCCGGCAAATGTAGCAATGCATGCATAAATACAAAGCATTGAAAATTGTACATAATAGACGTACATTATGCTCACAATACACTCGCAGCTCCCACAGAATAGCCTATATTATTTTAAACACAGATTTCAAGCAATTATAGTTCAAGTCGACTTCGGTATTATGCCACAGAGACAACATTGCTTTCAGCTTATTGCGCACCCTTTCCCCATACCATCATGTGCTTTGGCAGTAAATGTCCAGTAGACGGTCACGTCTTTCATCCTCAGCATTATGGATAGATCCTCAGCAGATGGATGGATGGCTGGAATATAGGAGCGTCCCCATTGAAACGGGGTGGTAGCAGTTGCTATCATCCTCATTTTTCTCCTTATATCTTAATTATTGATTTAGACTGTTTAAGTATACCATCATTCTTTTTTATTGAACTTTTGTTTGTATATTACTAACATTATATCACTTTTCTGCTTTTAAGCCACCAATCTTCCAATCGTTTTTTGCTAGCTTCCACGCCGGTTTATTCACCCGGCCACTGGTACCTATCACTAAACCCCAGAGCTCCAGGAAGAGTTACTGCGCCAGCATCGACTTCCGGATGGTTACCATTACATTCGGGTATAATATGGTCAATTGTTTCACTCGAGTTACCAAATACAGCACATGCGTCATCTTCATTGTTAAATTTCTTTTGTAGCAGCGTGTTCTAAGGCACCCTGATCTAGCTTCAAAAAGTAGCGCACTGCCTCATGAGTTACCAAAGAAAGCTTCCTTCCTGTGCTGCCTTTTCCACTTTCGGTATAATTCCACACTCTGTTTATTTTCCATCGATGTTATCCAATTTTTACCTTCTGTGTTTTTCACCTGTTGCTTAACGCTCTTTATTTCTTCGTCCTTAAGACCAGCTTACTTACTGGTTAGTTTCCTAGTTATTTTCCTCCATTGTGATTCAACGCTTTTTAGGTATAGGTATTTAAATACTTTAGTTGCCCATCGGTTACTGTCCAATTTTCTCAGGCGTCCCTCATATAATATTTCACTCTGAGCTTCCCGTACTTCGAACGATGCCCAGCCCATATCTCCCTGTACCGCCTTATTTGTAGTTTTGCCATGGGCACATAGTGCTAATCGTCCAACGGATCTTTGATTTATTTCTAATGTCGACTGTATCTCTGATTTTAGGCACAAACCCGCATTTCCGAAAGCTAGCCCGGGCACCAAAATTCCTTTCCAAATACCCCTAAAAACCTCATACCTGTTGTATACCCACAATGCCCTATGCTTCATTATTCCGGCATTTCTTCTATGCGAATATCTAAGACAGTCTAGAAAAATGGCACCGAAAGCTAGAAGTGCACTATTCAGAGAAAATATAACTGTCACCTGGTCTACAGGTAGCGCGGTGACAATAGAGGGAAGCCTATATAAAAGCTTTGAAAGGCGGGGAGAGGGACGAGGACAAGCGGACGGAAGCAAACCAGGTGTCAGCAAATGTTAAAATAATGTTTAAATATATATCTAAGTTGCCTGAATGATGCCTAACCTTTTGGGACGCAAAATAACATTAGCTGAACATTCAAATGCAACACCTAATGTTGACGTTTAAATGTTATGTTTTTAATGTTTCATGTTGTACTACAAGCATTACTTTATTGTTGCACGGAGACCTTGTTTGAGTATGATATTCTAAATGTTATTATAATATTTTAATCATCACTGTAAAACAACATAGCAAATATATTTCAAGCACTCAGTCCAGCACTTTTCAACCTTTTCTTCAAATAAACATGTTTCTAAAATTATGTTTTAAAAACATGTTTCATCTCAAAATCTTTCAAATGATGCCTGCTATAGAGTGCATGATTAGCACTATTATTTTGTTAAGAAGCTTTGATTGTCATCCATTAGCCACTATCATTCATGGCACACCCATCGATGATGGATATGAAAGCTTGACTAAGCTGTTTGTTCAGAGGTGAGTGTAGTTGTACTTTATTATCGAGTTGTGCTCTATTGTCTTCGTTGCAAATCGTGTAATTTGTATACTGTCACGAGTTGTGGTCCTACATGATCGTGCAAGGTTAATCTATCATTTTCAAGAATGTCACATTTAAAGGACTATAGACACCTAATTTTTGGATTCGTGTGTTATCATTTGTAACGATGCCTAGGACCTTACTGTACATGAATCATCACGTCACATTCTCCTCCGACTGCTGAATAATTTATAGTCGAATTTCGTTTCTCACCTGTTTCGGTTTCAGTTTCAACAGCCGAGCGATGGTTTTAACGTCACAGTCAAGTGTATTTTAAGCGAGGGACGCAAATACAACGGTATAATTATTGCTGTGTCATTTGCATTCACTACAATGATAAAACCAGCCCGCCTCAAGAACTGAAATCATTACAAGTGAAGAATGAGCGATTATATCGCTTCTTTTTTTAATACTGCGCATCAAGACATGATTGTGACGTCACAGCCATCTCTCGATATCGAAACCAAAACTTGTGAGAAGAGAAATTTTAATAAATTATTTAGCGGTCATAGACGAAAACTGCGTGCAGATCGACGGATTGATATACAGGAATGACTTCGTTAACAAGAAAAATGCCACCGAAATTTGGTG
Organism: Amblyomma maculatum; assembly: GCF_055883805.1. Taxonomy (NCBI): domain Eukaryota; kingdom Metazoa; phylum Arthropoda; class Arachnida; order Ixodida; family Ixodidae; genus Amblyomma; species Amblyomma maculatum. The sequence continues at coordinate 200,143,178 of NC_139345.1, forward strand.
TCTATAGTTCTTTAAGTCCCTTGCGGCGGCTCTTTCGAGACCGCCCCAAAGGAAGGCAATTTTGCTAAATGTTTCAAAATATTTTATTGAATAAAAGTTTTGCACTGTTTGTTGAAACATACATCAAACTGAATATAAATGATTGGACTTTTATTGTGGAAAAATTGAAATCACTTAACAGTATGTAATATAAAAAAACCTCAAAATACAAATTTTCGCTTCAAGGAAACAAAAAAAAAGTTACAAATGTTTGCATCCTAAAGTAAAAACCCCTAAAAATGGCATAATATGCAATATGTGCTATAAACCTCTATAATACCTCTATAATAATATAAAGCAGATCCCAGGGGGTCTGCTTTTGAGCCACTTCGTGAAGCTTGTAATGCATTTTCAGGGTTCCAAGTCCCTTCATGATAAGATTTTTTGCCCTACCTTCTCCAGTGGGAAGAACTCCTTTAATGCTATATCCGCTCCACTACAGGGCTTAGAAGCAGACCTCCCGGGGCTCTACACTTTTGACAAAGGTTGTACGTTTTTTCAGTGCGTGTGATTTCTCACACCCCTGCTGGCCACTCACTTCTGTGCACTCTCTCTGTGCCACTCGAGGAAGCAGTTCTGCCAAGCATTGGAGCACAAACGTGCACTGCAGTCACTGCAGAAAACACCAGTTTTCAGCTCATTATTTGTGTGTTGGTAGCAGAGGTTACAATATTTACGTCTTGCAACTTTTTGGGGCTTGAGAAGTCGGGGTTTTGCGGGTAGTGGTGGAGAAGCACGATCTTACCCAGTCACATGGCACTTCTCCAAGGTCTTTACTGCAAAGGAGCTTTATTACTCTAAAGGGGCAAAACCAAAAAGGAGCAGCGAAGCTGCTGCACGGCAAGCGAAAAGGAGATAGATACGATGATGATGATGATGATGGTGATGATGATCGATGCAACTCCCATTAGCACCTTCTGTCAGTCTGCAAAATCACTTTAAATATTGTCACGTAGTGGTGACAAGGCCGTAGACAACAAAAGAAGACACAAGCTTGATGGTACGGAAATTAACTTTTCATTGGGCTGACTTGCTCCCGCAATAAGATCTAAGCCGCTCGGCGGCGGCGATATCAGCAAACGTGCTCGTCGATCGTCGAGCAAAGACTGCCCGTCGCACTTGTCAACGCTAATTTTAAAGGCTGCTCAGAACAATCTAGATAACGTCGCAAACTGCCACTATTACACACTGGAACACTGTAGAAACATACGCGAGTGATCGGAATCTTCGAGACAGGTCTCGGGCATCTTTCGCGACAACGAAAATGATAACGCGTTGTATCGCGATGACGAGCATGAACAAACACGGGATACAGAATTGATAAGCGTGCAGAATCACAATGATAAGGCTGCATGCCAGCGGCTGTCGTACAGGAACAAATAACGATTTAAACAGTCCGCGGCATTACTCCCCCCTTAAAAAAACATCGCCTCGATGTTTCAAAATAGACAGACATGAATTAACATAAACACTGCAAAGCAAACATGAATAGCCTTTAGCGCGCATAATATGGCTTAAGGCGTACAACATGCACAAGTTCTGGATGCACTCGGCGCAGCTGCGATGCTACCGCGCCGTCGGGAATGACCCCGGAGTTCCATTGTCCTTGTCGGCAAAGCACCTTGTACGGGCCGAAGTATCGGCGTCAGGGACTCCGGAACTTCTTTTTCAGGGGGGGGGGGGGGGGGGGGCAAATTTTTCCAGGTACCAATTGTTGTATTGCTACGAAGATGACGAAGCGGGCAGTAGCGCGGGGCGGAGCGCTCGCGTCTGGCCCGCTGGCCATTAAAGCCTATTTCATCGTCATGTCATCACGTCGTTCTGTTTTTGTTGTGTCGCCGTGTTCCATCGCTTGTGATGCCACCACGTAACATTTGGTTGGAGGTGCAGTACATCCCCATCCTCGCCTTCCACCGTCGAAGCCAACCGTACGCTGGGTCCATCTGCCGAAAGCCCGTGGAGATATCCGCCCAGCTTTTTTTGCTCAGACCCGACCAGCCGCTGTCCCCAGCCTCATCCCCAGCCCTGACCACAGCACACGACGACCAGGAAGAGCCCAAAGCCGACCCTACCGAGCCCACGACGAAGCGGCCTCACGACCACTCGAGCGAAGACAGCACCCCCGCCCAAGCCGTTCGGCGTGTCCACGTGTCTTCGCCTTCGGCAAACGGTGAAGATTGGACTTGATGCTCCGGAGAAAGCATTATTTCTATCTTCGCATTCATTGCTCAGCGTTTCATGTCCCAATCCTGTGTTTGTGTTCATCGTCACGTCATGCATTGGATTTGTAGCAATCGATTGGGACGATCGCTTGGTGGCCTCGGGTAATGCTACGAATGTGACAAAGCGGGCAGTGGCGCGGGGCAGAGCGCTAGCGCCAGGTCGTTCTGTTTCTGTTGTGTCGCCGTATTGCATCGCTTGTCATGCCACCACGTAACAATATTACACACAATTTTTTTTTTATTTTTTATTTTTGTTTTTTATTGTTCTAATATTTTATATAAATTTTTAAATATAATTTACCCCAAATATACACATTTAAAATTTATTCGTACGCAATTTGAAAGCGTGTTTTACCCCTAAAAAAAAAAATGAGGCATGAATAGTTCGCAAATACGCCCTTATAAAGCACTATCGCACTTCCATAATACTCATTACTCTACTTACTGAATATTGCCAAAAATGCTCGTCCAAGCAGTCGAAAAGTTTGTTGGAGAGTTTTGTAGTTCACAGATCATAGGAATGGATATACGAATGTACAAATATACAACTGCAAGAAGAAAATGTCCCAGGGAAAAATGGCCCCGGAATTAACGTCCCTGCAAAAAATGGCCCTATTTGCGAAGTAGGAACAAAAGTACTCGAAAAGGGACTGAAGTCTGGCGCCATAGGACGTAGAGTGCGTTTCCCCGTGGCGAGTTGCAGCGATGAATTATGCATGTTAACTTTTTTACAGCGGTTTCACCTTTCGGCTTGGAATTTACCGCGAACATCAAACTGATGCTGGCATTCATAACAAAATAAATGTTGGCAGCGGTAAACAGTGACAGCGCCTCGTCATCGCTTTGTTTGCGGGGAAAAGGTGATCTGACAACCGGCTTTATTGGAGAAGCTTGGAGCAATGCTTTAGCATGGATATGATGCACGATCGGCTAAGTCTCCTCCTGCTTATACCATCATCCCCTTTTCAAAATTGTATACCATCATCAGAAGAACGGTTAAATCTGAAGAAGGTCTGGAAAGTAATTCTAGTTACGTCTTCTTTGGGCACTTCCCCGAGACTACCATGCGCCGATACACGTGTACCTTTTCAGTGGGCAGTATTGCCCAGCTTATTAGATATATGATTGCTTAACGAGCTGAGGAGCTGATCCTCGCAACGTGTAAAGGTGGATGTTCGCCACCTGCTGTGGACTTGTGCAGGGACAAGGGCATCAAGGACACAGATTCTGCGCGAAGTGGGACTAACCACAGCAAGTGAAGAAGACTTCTCTAAATAGCTCACCGACAAGAGTGGGAGCCTACTCCGGTTCCTTACCGAAAATAATTGACATGAGTTCCTAAATAATGCCTTATCACAAACTTGCGTAAAAAAAAATAACAGCAAGATGGCTCTTTCACCATACTTTTACGAAGCTCTTGTAAGCATTTCGGGCTCCCAGAGGACGCAGGTTCCAAATGTAAACATAACTCAAAGCCAAGAAAGAATGGCATAAAATGTGTATTCTTTTTTTTCATGACGATTCCGGAAGAAATCATTTTTAGGCCGTTTTTTTACTTGGGGACTGCCGCTTCTTCAGGGACCGTTTCTTCCGGGGACGTTTTTTCCGGGGCCGTAACTTCCGGGCAACTTTTTTCCGGGGACGTTTTCGACTACACCCGTGAAAGGTGTCCTCGCTAATGAGGACACCGCAAGCCGCTCCGATTCATCTTGAAATGCATCAATTGGTGGTTCATGATCAAATGAGCTGATTGACGAAGCTGACCGACGTTGTTACGTTCCAATTTGTGTAATTGTGAAGCATCTGCGCTGTGACTACGTAAAATAGCTGGTTTACCTTGCTTCTTTATAGTAACGCAGGCCTTGTCCAGGTGTCTACGTTAATAGCATTTAAAAGTTACACGTAATTTTTTGAAACTGACATGTCTGTGCATTTTGTTTGTCACTGCTAGCGGCAACAGCGGCGAACTTTTTTAAGATTTTCTAAACTTACCTTCGTGTTGTGGCTTTGGTTGTGCGAACGGCTTGTCTGGTGCACTGTTTCGATCGGTCGTCACATGCTTTCTAGAACGCGAGGTCTTTCCAGCGAACCGACGCTCTAGGCTTTGTCACGAAGCATGACCTCCAATGGAACATAGTCGGCTAAAATACAACTTACTGACACACACATACCTACAGTAGTAGTGTCTGAACGCTACTCATCACTATGGTTCAACGCATCTTTAAAGCGCCTTCGTAATAAAAAAGAAACGTCTATTCAGAATAGTTAAACTCACTAATTCGGCAGCTGCTTGGTCGAAATATGGTACCGCTGAAAAATTGTTTCAATCACTATCAGCGAACACCAAACGAGTATTCTACTCATCCACTTTGCCCGAAATGCTCCGCTCTAATCCCAGAAATTTCTGGAACGTTGTAAACCCAAAATATTCGAAACCTTTATCTCTGAATGACGCGCACAACTGCCCAGTTCTTGATAAAGAAGCTGCTGAGTTATTAAACAATGCTTTTCAGCAGTATTTACAAATGAACCTGATGACGATGCACCTGAAGTTAGTTACCCCGACCATCCCACGATGCCTGACATTACGTTTGACTCTCATGGCATTATGAAGTTCATCGAATCGCTCAAGCCGACGTCATCATCTGGCGTCCATAAAATTAATTCCAAAATACTACAAAACACAAAAAACGTCATGAGTGTCATCTTATCTCACATATTTCAGCAGTCCCTTTCTTCTGGAGTGGTGCCAGCCGACAGGAAAGTGGGCAAGAGCATTCCGGTTCCAAAAAAAGGTCGGTCTTCTTCATGTGAAAGCTACCGTCTAATCTCGCTCACTAGTGTTGTCTCGAAGTTAACTGAACACGTAATATACCCTAGAACAACTAAGTTCCTAAAATCCATCAATTTTTTTATCCTAGCCAGCACAGTTTTTTAAAGGGTCTATTCTGCGAAACTGAACTAGCACTATTTACTAATGACATAAGCTCTTACATTATTATTAATATTCTAATAGACGCTGTGTTCATCGGCTTCGTGAAGGCATGCGACAAGGTTCCTCACAAACGTCTTTTTTTTCTTAACTTTCATGTCTAAACATATGTCCCTCGGATCTAACTTGGATCCATTCCTAACTAACCTTAAGCATTTCGTTTAAGCCAACAAGTATTCATCGAAATGGTTCCAGGTCGTCTCCGGAGTGCCTCAAGGTACTGTTCTTGGTCCATTACTCTTCGTTACCTATAATAATGATTTGTCAAATAATATATCATCTAACATTTGTCTATTCGCAGATGACTGTGTAATGTATCGCCCTGTCAGTAGTACTGCCTACATAACCGCATTACAAAACGATGTAAATCACAATGAATCCTGGTGTAACAAGTGGTTAATGTCAATCAATACTAACAAAACATGTCATATCTTTTCATCGAAAACAATATTTTCCTCCGCCTAATTACATATTTTTGGTTCAGTAGTCTCCTGTGCTTCTTCCTGCAGATACTTAGGCATTAACGTAACCCACGACCTTTCGTGGCATGACCACATCTCTACAATTACAAACGATGCTAACCGCTGCTTGGCTTCCTTCGCGGTCATTTAAAACTTGCCTCTTCCTCTATAAAACCTACGGCCTTCATAACCCTCGTTCGACCAAAGTTAGAATACGTATGCACTATTTGGGACCTGCACCAATCATACCTTGCTAACACCCTCGAATCAGTACAAAATCGAGCCATCCGCTTTGTTTACTCTAACTACAGCTACTTCACTGGTGTATCTAATCTAAAGTCTCAAGCTCGCCTACCGCTTCTCGTTCACCGACGTAAAATGTTTCGACTTTGACTTTTTCATAAATTTTATCATTCACAGGTATGCGACTCCGTCATTATGCCCTCTCACCGGACTTCGCAACGTGTCAGCCACAAGTGTTTATCCATCATCTGCCCACACTACTGCGCATCTTTTTTTTTTTTTCATTTTTCATCCAGACTGCGAAAGACTGGAATGATCTTCCTCCTCAAGCCGTGCTCCATTCCAATCCGCAATCTTTTAAAAAGTTCATAGAGAAAATAATTTATGTTTGATAACTAATGTAGAACTTTGATTTTATGCCACTATTCCTCATGTAATACCGTACTCCTGGGGCCTACGAGGTGTATTCTAAATAAATAAATACAATGGTGAGTGACTCTCAGCAAGACTGCAAGGCGTGCCACAATGGGGAACTCTTCCAAGCAGCCCCTCACATCGTGAGAAATCACGCTCCTGGTACACACACCCACCCCACTATTCTGTGGATCCCGGCACACGAAGGCATCGAGGGCAATGAGGCGGCTGACAGGATAGCTCGAGGTCATACATTCCGAGCTCCGTCGCCGTCCGCTTCCGAACCTTCATCTCCACTAACAACGAAATAATACACTACCATCGACTTTGTTGTAAAAAAAACGCAGATCTCCACAAAGACCTCACTCGTCAGGAAGCCACGATATGGCAAAACATGCAAGCCCGCACACTACAAAACCCAACCCGGCACAATAATATTTGGCCTCAGTAGTACCCCACAAATGCATGTCCGACCCGCGGAGAGATGTCCGACATCCTCCACATGCTTGGAGCTGCCCTGAACAACGTAAATTATACGGTTTACAAAAACTTAGCCATGAGTAGTGGGATGCGAACCTGGCTCACAGAAAGCTCCCTTTGAGCGCCAGCTGATTGGTCAGGCCTGTGTAAAGATGTATAAAGACTGGTATAAACATGTTCATTCTTTATACCAGTTATTGAAAGCCTACTTGAATGCCCTTGAAGTTTGGTATGGTAAGGTAAAATTAATTCTTAACGAGAAGAAATTCTCAGTACTCGTTTTCTCACCGCTAAACCCTCTTTATATCTCCCTTGCGTATTGCGGTTAACAGATCCCACAGGTTGATTCTTTAAAATAATTGGGCGTATTATACCACTCCCAATTAGACTTGCGGCCTCATATCAAAAGCAATTGCCTAAAGGTGACTGAGCCCTTGGTCACCTGATTATAATTAGCCACAAGAAATTCGGTATATGCAGGCTAGTCTTGTGTTTCTCTATAAAACCTATGTGAGGCCAATTCTGGAGCCCGGTTGTGTTATTTTCTCTGGCATCCTAAGTAGATACTATGACCCTTGTTACTTCTGGAGAGGCGCGCTTTATGAAAATATTTGGTGTTACCAAAATCGGTTTCAAATGCAATCCTCTATTTAGAGGCCCGTGTACGAGACTTGAACTCTCGGTTTGAACTCCACACTGTGCGAACCTCTTTAAGAGCACTTGATCCCCTGTCTGGAGTGGCTTGTCATATTTTTATTATACACCAAGCCCAGTTTCTAGATTATCATTGGCCGCAGTATAAGCAACCGCAATTGGTATTTACTCAGTTCTTTTTGTCCAAAATTGCAGTTGCACTTATCAAAGTAAGACGTGTTGGCAATGTTCAAGCTACTGCACTGTTCTTTGACCAGTCGTTGCCATCTAACGCAAGACACTTGATAACTACTGTAATAAGTAGGCACCTGGAACATTATCTATTACAGTATCCACGATACGTAGCTATTTTCACAGATGCCTCACAATGGGATGAAAAAGCAGCACTTTTCATTTATTCCCAGGCACTTGATTGGAATTTCTCTGTACGGATCACAGATTACAAACCAATATTTACTGCTCAATTGCTTGTAATTGTTAATTTTAGCAAGCCAAAGGACGAGACATAGGGCAGAAGAGGACAGGACAAGGCAGGACTAGAAACTGAATGTTTATTGAACGGAAGAAAACAACGAAGACTCCTTCCGAAAAGCACGCGCACAACCCAACCGATGAAATGGCAGGAAGTTGAGAGGAAGATGAAGAAGAAAATTCATGGCCTGACTAACGACTTTTCTAATAGAGGGAATTCCTTACAATGAAGGCTAACCGATGTCTTAGCCACACAGACGTCCTCAGCCTTAGCAATGTAATATGCCTCAACCAACTCTCGACATAATTGTTTACCATTGCTGTAAACTACACACGTATTACTGAAATCAGGCGTGCAAAGAGACGGGTCATCCTCCGATTTACACTCCCGGGATCGCACATGTAGCGCCAGATTAGAATTCGCCTTCCCTCCGAGAGAATTAGAGTGCTCCGTCAGGCGCACATTTAGACATCTGCCTGTCTACCCGTAGTAGCACCGGCCACAATTAAGCGGAATGCGATAAACCACATTCTTTCTGCAGATGGTGAACCTTTTCTTATCTACACTGCACAACGAAAACTATCACGAGCTACATTGTCGAGCCCCTTTCTAACTCTGGCGCACAAGCCTCCTATCTTGTTTTTCCCTGTAAATACAACGTCAACGCCGTACCTTGCCGCAAGTTTCTTCAGTCGATGCGAAACGCCATGGAGGTAAGGTATGGCAGCCACCTTCTTTCGCCGCGTCGCCACACCAACATCAACTTGTAACGTTTTGCTCTTCTTCTTCTGCCTTGATATATGGCATATACCCACGAAGGAGGATTGGCCAGCGTTCAGTGTGGACTGCCAAATGTCCTACACAAACTGAATTAGTGCATTAAAGTAATTGGCAACTAAACAAAACATAAGATTTAAGATCACAAAATTGATTGAAAGAAAAATTACGAAGCAAAAAGTTGGAAGTTTGTAAATTTGGAATACAATTAGCAAGGGAATCTGTCCGTAGCTGTGATGTAGTTATGTAAGTACTGATTAATTTGTGGCAACGCAAATCCTTTAGTACTCGCACCGAAGGAGAGTAGAAGTGGGACCGACAACGTAAATCCCAAGCGTGCAATTGGAGTTTCTAAATGCGACCTCCTCTGATGTGGAAACCTTCGGCAAGCCAGAAGGAAGTGATCAATATTTTCAATCTCACCGCAAGCCTCAAAAAGGTTTGTGGGACTGATCCCGCATCTACATAAATAAAGATTTAGGCGAGGAATCCTGCATCTCATGAGAGTCATCGTTACCTCACACTGCCGCAATCTACATGAACGAACTTTCCAGGAGTATATGAGATGCTGGTATTCGGCTGTAGATAGCAAACGATCATTGCATGAAGCGGCTAGGTATTGATATCGCTGGAAACGGGACATTAAAAAAATGGTGATATTAAGGATGGTACATAAAACAGATGCACCAAGAGCTGACTTAGCAAGGAAAACTGCCGCTTCGTTCTGGAAAATACCGCTGTGACTGGGGACCCAGATGAAGCATATTTCTTTCACCCACCCCGGTATTAAATACTTTAGTGAGCGGCTCAACAGAGCATCCCGTGCTGACTCCAGTGACAACAAAACAGAAAGAGATTCTGATAGAAAAATTATTTTTGATCGACTGCAGGGAACTTTTAGTAGTGCTAGCCCAATTGCCATAAACTCTGCTAAAAATATCGGGGTGCAATTCGGTACACGCACCGAAAAACTTCAGGAAAGAAACTCTGAAAAAATTCCAATCGCTGCTTTCTGCGCAGTCACAGACGCGTCATTGGCAATTACAGTGTGATCAGAGAACTTTTCAAGGTGATCACATAGGAGACTGGATATTAGACTTGAAGGTAAATGCTTCACATTAGATGGAAATATAGAATCATAATTTATATCCACAAAAGACGTTGAGCAACCCATAGGACATATAGAACCGAGGTCCACACCAATGTTTGCTAAAATGCTCTGCGTGAAAACAACCTGGGGCATGCAGACCCTTGGCCACTGGTGAGTGAGAAAGAGGGCGGGGTTGGACACAAAAATATGTATAACCCCAACGGAAGTAGCCTCAAATGATCGCAAGAATGATCTAACAGTTAGAAGGCGGAAACGGGAGTTAAGGTCCGGAATGCGGGCCTCCAAGTACAGAGCCATGGCAGAGACTGACTGAGGAAGCCCTAGGTGGAGGCGCAGCGCCCCTCTTTCTAAAAGCAGCAAAGGATGCAGCTTATATTTTGGACACCCAGAAAAAAGAATGCCGCCAAAATCCAGAATCAGTCTCACATAGGTTTTGTACAAAAGTAGAAGAGTATCTCGACGCATACCAAATTTCCTATTACTTATCCGTATGAGCCAACCAAGGGCACGCTCACCTTTCCGAACATTAGAATTGATGTGAGGCCTCCAATCCATACTAGCATCATAAGTAATGCCTAAATGCCGCACAGATTCCACTTGAGGTATGACATCTGAGCGGTAGTTTAATGAAACATGTAAGGGGGTTTTGGTTGTAAAAACTAGCACACTACTTTTGCACACATTTAAAACCAAATTAATTTTGTCCAACCAGACCTCAAGTGCATGTAGTAAGCCTGCAGTGAACGATAGAGGTCATGAATATCTTTTGCAGAGGCGAAGAATGCTGTCATCTGCATATACAGTGACATCAGGATGAACCGGAATATCGCACATTAATATATTAAAAAAGGAGTGGCGAGAGCACAGAGCCCTGAGGCACCCCTCTTGTCTGTGCATAGGTGTCTGCGATTAATGAGCCGTCAGTGCAGAAGAATTCTCGTCCTTTCGAAAATTCCCTGATCCAAGCATAAATGTAGAACGGAGGACGTAATAATGAAAACTTGTTTAGTAGAATAGAATGTTCAATGCTGTCATAGGCCTTAGCAATATCGAGCGTCACTAACGCTGATACCTCCTTGTTGCATATTGCAAGGCGAATCCTGCTTTCTAAATCTACATGTGCAGACCATATTGAGCATCCATTGCGGAAACCAATCTGGGAAGAACTCAAAGCATTAACCTCTGAAATATGCTTTGACAGGCGGCCATGGACAATTCTTTCTATTAATTTTACTAGATTCGAAGTCAAAGCTATCGGCCGAATGTTTTCAACATGAAATCCTTTACCAGGCGCTTTCAAGAGCAATATAAATTTCGCCACTTTCCAGACGTGCGGCAGCCATACAGATTCTAATGATTCGTTAACCAGATCCAGATGATCCTGAGTGAATTCATTTGCTAAAATTTTGAGCATACCTACCGTAACCCCGTCCCAACCTGGAGCCGAGTTTTGCACGGAAGAAATCAGAGATAGGAGTTCGGACCTTTCAACCTCAACATAGTCTGAGCGGGAAATGGGAGCGTGCATGGGAACTCAGCACTGTTCCTGGAAACGTAATGCTAGCCCTTGTGCTATTTCGGAAGGAGTCTTCGTTGCTTTCTTCCGTTCAATAAACATTCAGTTGCTATTCCAGCCTTGTCCTGTCCTCTTCTTTCCTATGTCTCGTCCTTTGGCTGGTTAAAATGAACCCTTACCAACTTGCCCAGTCGTCAGTCTTGTTGCTTGTAATTTGTTTAGCCCTTCAAAAAGTTCCCGGTAACGTTACTCACGTAATCATGCTCTCAGACTGCTTGTCAGTCTTAGCAGCATTGGAACGCCCGAAGATGCGTCTTTTGAAACAAACCCTGATGTTTTTCCCCTCGGTACATTTACAGGAAGTGCGTTTTCAGTGGGTTCCGGGGCACTGCGGCATCGCTTCTAGTATAATGGCGGATTATTTAGCAAATTTACCTCTCAATGGGTATGTTGTCGATGTTGTAGCGAATATTACTTTGCTAAATGCATCCTGTTTTGAACGGTTTCAAACGTTACACTCTTGAGCCGTGAGCCACTACTTGGGTCGAATCTTTGTGCGTCATATGATGATGCGGAAACAATTGATAGTTTTACCCTCTCCTACCACAGGTATGCTACTGACAGAAGAAAGTATTTAGAAATACATCTTGATCGCTTAGGACTGCCATTTACAGTGCATGGCCTCCAATCCTTCGGTGTAACCTTCAGAGAGTGTGCCCTAAGACCGGTGTGTGAGTCACTTCACAGCTATAATATTGCTACCGGAAGATCTGTGTTAGTGTGGATTTTTCTGAATTTTAAACTTTTTATTTTTATTTTAAGCGATTTTAGCCCTTCTTTAATTTATTTCTATTGCTGTCGTCTGAAAATTTTCAAAATTATTTTAGCAACACTTATTCCAAAATAATAAGTTATCTATCATACAGTCTAAATCGACATCATAAATTCTATCCTGACATTACAGTGAATTCTGGCCAATCCTCCACTGTAGGTATGTGCCATATGCACCGAAGGAGAAGAAGAAGAAGAAGAAGAGGAAGAAGGCCATAAGATCGACAACAGAAGCAAGATGAACTACGGCCCAGTGGAAGGCCTTTACCTCGGTAGGTTGGTTTCGACCGTTTTACGCGTGTGCAAAATAAGCCATCGAGTTTATCCTGATCCTGAAATGGACTGTCAGCATGCACAAAATGTCTCCTTGCGAATATGAATTTGCATGCAATGATTCTGTTGGATAACAGCGAATATTCGTTCAAGATACTGATGGGACTTCTAGACAGCGGTGCACGTGTTGGTATTCGCGTTGTCTAGACTCCAGCATTGATTTCCTGGCCAAAGGTGAGCAGAGACAGCGTCACCAGAATAGTACCTCAAAAGCTCCATTGAAGGTTGGAAGGGCTATCAGTTCAGTTCAGTCCTTCAATCGTGTCCGACTCTTCGTGACCCTATGGACCATATCACGCCACGCTTTCCGGTCCCCTACTATCTTCCTAATATCACATAACTTCATCTACAGCGCCTCGAGGATGCCATCTAACCATCGCGTTCGCTGTCTGCCCCTGATCCGGCGACCCTCAGCCTTTCCCAACATCAAATCTTTCTCCCCCGACTCCTCTCTTCTCATCAGATGACCAAAGTAGCTGAGCTTTAACTTTAGAATTTGACCCTCCAATGAGCAGCCAGTGTTTATGGTCGACAATATCGAAGGATTTGATCTGCTGGAAGTCCAAGGAACTCTCAAGAGTCTTCGCCAGCACCACAATTCAAACGCGTCAATTCTTCGGCGGTCAGCCTTTTTCACAGTTCAACTCTCGCATCCATACATCACAACTGGAAAGACCATAGCAGGAGTTATACGGATCTTAGTTGGCAGACTAATGTCTCTGCTCTTTACTAGGCGGTCAAGGCTAGCCATGGCTCTCTTTCCCAGAAGCAGGCGTCTCCTAATTTCATGGCTGCAGTCTCCTTCCGGGGTAATCTTGGAGCCCAAGAAGAGGAAATCTGTTACAGCTTCCACTTCTAGTCCCTTGATGCTCCAGGACTTGATAGGGCAAGAGGCCACAATCTTTGTCTTTTTAATGTTCAGTCTAAGCCCAAACTTCTCCCTCTCTTCTTGTACGCGCATCAGAAGACTCTTGAGTTCCACTTCACTTTCTGCTATTAAAGTGGTATCATCCGCATTTCTAAGGTTGTTGATACGTTTTCCAGCAATCTTCACTCCAGCTGAAGACTCGTCCAGACCAGCCTTCCTCATGATGCAACCAGCATAATGGTTAAATAGGCAGGACGACAGTATGCAGCCTTGTCTCTCTCCTTTCTCAGTCGGAAACCAATCAGTAAGACCATGCCCAGTTTTGACTGTGGCCTCTTGCCCTTCATACAGACTCCTGGGGAGACAGATGTGGTGAATTGGAACTCCAAAGGCATAATTAATGAAATGCGAAGTAGGTACGTAGCACTGCGTATCCCCGTAATATCTTTCATGCTTTTTACACTTTGTTATGCTCTGTTTTGTTTTATATTAAACGCAGTTAGGATGTGATATTTCTTACTTCGTAATTGTCCCCGCAAGTTTCTCAGTTCACCAATGATGTGCAGAAGTTCGAAGTGCAGCCAGTTCACCGAAATTAGACAAGACGGACACAATTGACATATTTACGAATCAAGATCAAGATCGAGGATCAAGATGATTCAAGAATTCCTTTAGGTCAGATTTCAGGCCTTCCGAACTGCGGGGATAAATTTTGCTGTTTCCTAATTAACCAATCACATTCGTTGACGAAAACCAGTCCACGATAAGTCGGTGCCTTCATACTCTCGCTGGTCCTCCCATCACGACACTGGTCGATTGATATATCATTCCTCCTTGGAAGGGAAATTATTCGGAGCCGACGAAGGTGATCTATGCTGGTCCGCTGTCAGCTCGCTGTCAGCCTTGCGTGAACTTGAGCGTCCAAACGGCCGCCTCTTCGCCGACTGTAAATTTTTGGCCTCCGGCTCCCCGGTTCTCTCACCCCACTTCTTTTGACGCAGGCGCCGTTTTCCAAGGCAGAGGTCCACCAGCAGTGTCGCCTGACCGAAGCGGGCGGCGGCGGTTGCGCGACCGCAAAAGGCGCGCCGGCTGCTTCCGGACCGCACTGGGTTGCGCAGGCGTCGTCTGAACCGAAAAAGAAGGGGCAACGGGCCGTCGCCGGAAACACGTGCGCGCGACCGAGACACTATTCTGAAAGGGATGCCGGCTTGTAAAAATGCGCACACACCCTGTCCTGCAGCAACCGGCCGCTATTCCCATAATTAAGTCAGTTTGGCGCCAAGTGTCCCAATTCCAGGCAAGTCGAGCCCAACATCTCCCCACCAAACTTAAAATACACTGCTCTGCAGCTGAAAGATCTGGGGTGGGATAATAAGGGGAGAGAAGAGAGAGGGAAACGCGCTTGCAGGACAGCGCTGGGTGCGGAGGCTTCAGGACGCGGCGAGCGGCTCGGAGGCGAGGGCCAGGGAGCACCGCGCGTGCACGTCTGCTATCCGTGAAGGCTGAGGAGTGACTGATGCATGGGGAGAGATGACGAAGTTGAGGCCGTGCTAGCGTCAACATTTTTTTTATTATTATTATTTTTATTATTTTTTTATTTTGGGCGTTTAGCTCCTTTTCTTTTATCTTAAATTGGATTAAGCCTGGCAAAACTTTGCTGGTCCGGGCTCCCTCTCTCTTTCTTTTACATTTTTTTTCGTCATGATCTGAGAGGAATAATAAAAGGTAAAAAGGCCGTGCTGGCGGCACAAGACTTAGAGGGAGTTACACACCCATGTGGAATGCTGCCCATTGACGGCCGCCACGTCCGCAACTGACACGCCCCACTCTCACTGTCTTGCTCTCTAACTGGTGGATCTATGCGGTCCCTCGACCCCCTCAGTGTTAAGTCGCGTGATGCGGGCGTCGCTACTTTCACTTTCTCCTTATCAAGTTCCCGGAGAGACGGATGGACAGAGAGAGAGAGCGGCTTCTGCTACAGCTACCTTCTGCTACCTTCTCTGTCTCCACTTCATGTTCACGAAGAGAGAGTGCGAGCGGCTTCGGACAGGCATTGGCGGAATCCGTGATTGCGGCTAGCAGTGCTACGCACTGAAATGCAGCTGAGCAGATGCCAATACACACACACACACACACACACACACACACACACACACACACACACACACACACACACACACACACACACACACACACACACACACACACACACACACACACACACACACACACACACACACACACACACACACACACACACACACACACACACACACACACACACACACACACACACACACACACACACACACACACACACACACACACACACACACACACACACACACACACACACACACACACACACACACACACACACACACACACACACACACACACACACACACACACACACACACACACACACACACACACACACACACACACACACACACACACACACACACACACACACACACACACACACACACACACACACACACACACACACACACACACACACACACACACACACACACACACACACACACACACACACACACACACACACACACACACACACACACACACACACACACACACACACACACACACACACACACACACACACACACACACACACACACACACACACACACACACACACACACACACACACACACACACACACACACACACACACACACACACACACACACACACACACACACACACACACACACACACACACACACACACACACACACGAGAGAGAGGGGGGGGGAAAGAATCAATGACGATTCTGAACTAACAAATTATTCCCATCCGCACATCTTCACTTTCACTATGCAATGTCGAAAACGTCTTCCTCAAACGACATTGTCATGCCTTTATTCGCTATTTTGTGCCATAAAATGATGTTGCTAATTTTGTAGAGCTAGTAATATGTTAGTTTCATCAGCACGCATTAAATGCGGGCCTTGGATGATTACGCTCGCTATCTTTACGTACTGCTTTGCTGCTCTGTGCAGGAGACGTGCCAGGACACGTCATCGAAATTGCTGTAGACACGTAAGATTATGCGGTGGCAAGCCCCTTTGAATTCTTTACATAGAAGTACCGACGCGGTGGCTCAGTGGAAAGGGCCCTCCATTGCTTAACCCATGCATGTACGCGGGATCAAATCCCGGACTTGGCGGCGGCTTTTCGATGGAAGAGAAAAAGCAAGGCGCTCATGTATTGTAACGTGTCCGTGCATGCTTAAAAACCTCAGGTTGCTGAAATTTCTGGCGACCTTCACTACGTGTCACTCATGGCCTGAGTATATTTGGCATTTTAAACCTTCTAACCAAAACAACACAAAACAATAACAAAATAATCTTCCAAAGACCGCGTTCCGGGTAACATGAAATTTGCCAATTTTGTGTTTGTTTCCAACTGCATCGAAAAGTTGGAGGACGTTTCATCCTCTTGGTCTGGTAATGCTCCAAAATTTTGATGATTACTAAAAAGTGATGGAGCCATGTTCTTCCGAAAACGTGCTTGGCTTTTTTGATAGAGAAAATACAATTCTGTAGGACTTCGCTGTATGCGAAGCATCTTGCGACCAAATCATTGTATTCTTTTCAAAATCTTGCGATTTTTATTTTGCACATTATAAGGTGTGCACGCTCATTATTACTTAAGTTTGTATTGTGACTTAACCCTCGCCACAGCCATCTGAGTGGCTAGCGCAGAATCCTTAAGTAAAATTGTGACGGTGGGCTGCATTTCCTGTAAACCTGGTGGCGGAGTTAATCAGTACATCCGGAATTGAAGCTGGCCCTATCATCTGGTGGCCATTGGTTCCTAAGCAATCATCGCGTTGTGAATTCGTTTTTCCACCCCGTTTGCATCGCTGCATAAACATAGTCCGCTGCCAATGCACTACAAGGAACACTACGGGCCATATCCAGCAAAACTTTTTTTGCTTGGGTTAATGTTCGATCAGGAAAGATAAATAGGCTGGGGATTGTATTACTCACCCCAGCTCAGCACGGAATACAATAGAGAGCGCACGGTTAGAATTCTGTTCACATTCAAAAGTTGTTTGATATTCCTCTTGCATATTTCAAACGGAAATACTGGAAACAATACTGGCATGTGAATGTAAATTTCTTGCAGTCTGCTGCCATTCCTGTTTAGGTACAGGCAACAAAAAGTGTTGGTTAATGCGTAATACTGCAATAGTCCACTTGTTTAGAGTAGTGCTGCATATTGTTACTGCGTGAAACGTTCACTCAGGACGAGGTCACGCGAGAAGTGCGTAGTAGGATCTTGGTCCGGTTCAGCAACCTCACTTCCACTTATCCCACCAGTAACACCCTGTTCTTCGACTACGTCGTCTTCGATACTTCGTGAAATTTTCCTCCTGCGCAGCCGAAGCACACCGGGCGTGATACACTTTCTCCCTAGAGTGCCATGGCTTCAGACGAGCAACCTGTGACGGTTCAGGTTTCGCAGAAGGGCATTCAAACCTGGTAACGCGTGCAACTTCATACGTGATGTCACTAATCCTGACGTCAACAATGTAAGGGCCATCGTAGTGGGCCAGTAGTTTTAAGGCAAGCCTCGGCGCCGGACTAGACGCCAAAGCGTGACGAAGGCGATTTTAATATTAACATTGCTAGACAAAATACTGCTGCAAATGACCTCATTACTAGGCTCCACTGCTCTGGGCTCACTAACATAAATGAAACGCCGACTTACGTCACGGCATCCAGTACGTCTATACTTGATTTAGTTATAACCAACGTAAAGACGGTCACTCCGGATGGTGGGACTATCACATCAGATATTAGTGACCACTTTCTGGTCTTTATGGTCTACAATGCAAAAGCAAATACTAAAAACAATAATTATACGCTGACTACGTTCCAGTATATAACAGACCTGGCTTTCATTTTTCGCATTAAAAACGCAAGTGATGCCTACACCGCAACTATAGAAGCTTTCGTAAAGATGTTTATGAAACAGTTTCCATTTAGGAGATTTAAGAAGCCAAAAACGATACGGAAGCCGTGGGTCACTAGGGCTCACGTTAGCATGATTTTCTTTGCACGCGCACGCCTGCCGATCTACACAGTTTTAAATCAGCCAGACATAGACTGAACGCCGAATTGAGATGGGCCAAGGAATTGTATTACCAGATATTAGTGTTATCGTGCAAAAGGGCCCAGATACTTCTTGGAAAGTAGTAGGTAAGATGCTAGGTCTCAGAAAGAAAGGCACCGAGCCAAGCAGAACTATATTTAACAACTCCGGGTTGACAGGAAGGGCACTCGCGGATCATTTTATTAAATATTTCGTTCAATCTATACCACGGGACAATAATCCAGTAAACTTCGATATAACTATGCATAGGGTTCCCGAAAGTCTGTTTTTGCAGCCAACCAGTGAATCAGAAATATCATCATCATCATCAGCCTGACTATACCCACTGCAGGGCGAAAGCCTTTCCCATATTTCTCCAATTAACCCGGCTCTGCGCTAGCTGCGTCCACTTGACCCCTGTGAACTTCTTAACCTCATCCGCCCACCTAACTTTCTGCCGCCCCCTGCTCCGCTTTCCTTCCCTTGGAATCCAGTTGTTACCCTAAGCGACCATCGATTATCCTCTCTTCCGGCACATGTCCTGCACATGCCCATTTCTACTTAATTTCCACTAGAATGTCAGTAACTTGAGTTATTTCTCTGACCCACTCTGCACGCTTCCTATCTCTTAATGTTACCCTAACGTTTTTTGTTCCATAGCCCTCTGATTTCTCCTCAACTTAAGTAGAACCCTCTTGGTTAGCCTCCACGTTTCAGCCCCATAGATGAGTACAGGTAAGATGCAACTGTTCTATACTTTCGTCTTGAGCGATACTGGTTAGCTGCTTGTCATAATCGGCGAGCGCTTTCCAAATGCGCTCCATCCCATTCTTTTTCTTCTCGTTATTTCCTTTTCATGGTTCGGATCCGCGGTTACTACCTGTCCTACATAGACATATTCGTCTACTACTTCCAGTGCTTTGCTATCTAACGTAAACTGTTGTTTCTTCCCGAGGCAGTTGAACATTACCTTAGTCTTCTTCATATTGATTTTTAAGCCTACCGTTCTACATATCCTGTCTAGTTCATCAATCATTATTTGCAGTTCATCCTCCGAGTTACTTAGCAAGGCAATGTCAGCAAATCGGAGATTACTGAGATATTCTCCATCTACCCTTATTCCTAACTGCTCCCATTCCAAGTCTCTGAATATTTCCTCTAAGCAAGCTGTGAATAGTACTGGGGAGATGGTGTCTCCTTGCCTAACACCTTTCTTTATGGAAATTGTTACTTTCTTTATGCAGACCTATGGTTGCTCCGCAGCCACTATATATATCTTCCAGCACTTTCACGTACGGCTTGTCCACACCCTGATTTCGCAATGCCTGCATCACCGCCAAGGTTTCAACTGAGTCAAATGCTTTTTCGTAATCAATGAATGCTATGTATAAGGGCTGGTTATATTCGGAGCATTTTTCTATTACCTGGCTGATGTAATGGATATGATCGATAGTAGAGTGCCGTTTCCGAAAACCTGCTTGATCTTTTGCTTGATTGCAGTCTACGATTGTCCTGATTCTATTAGCGAATACCTTAGTAAACACCTTATACGCAACAGACAGTAAGCTGATTGGTCTATAATTTTTAAGGTCCTTAGAGTCCCCTTTATTATGAATGAGGATAATATTTCCAATCTTCCATGGTTCCGGTGCCGTCGATGAAACCAGGCACTGCGTATACAAGGTGGCCAGATTTTCTAGCACGATATCCGCCCCCCCCCCCCCCCTCGTCCTTTAACAAATCTGTCGTCATCTCATCCTCTCCAACTGATTTTCCCCTTTTCATAGTTTTTATTGCTTTCTTGACGTCGTCCTTCGTCACTGGTGGAACGTCTGACTGTTTTTCCTTACCGCCATTCTTATTACGGTCCTGACTACTTTGGCTGCTGTAGAGATCTGTATATAACTCCTCGGCAACTTTGACTACCTTGTCCATATTCGTGATGACGTTTCCCGCCTTGTCTCTTATGGCATACATCTGGTTTTTGCCTATACTCAATTTGTTCTTTTCCGCTTTAAGGCTTCCCCCGTTCTTTACAGCATGCTCAATTTTCTCCATGTTATACTTCCTTATATCGGCCACCTTGCGCTTATTGATTAGTTTTGATATCTCTGCCAATTCTATCTGGTTTGTTGGATTGGAAGCTTTCATACTCTGGCGTTCTTAATCAGATCGTTTGTCTCCTTAGACAGCTTACCGGTATCCTCTCTAACTATCCTAACGCCTACTTCTACAGCGCATTCAGTAATGATATCTCTGCAATTTTTCTTCATTGCTTCTTGGGTAATGTCGCCAACCTCGTTTAGAGCTGAATATTCTGTAGCGAGATCCTGAACTCCTCTGTCCTCTCCCTCACCGCTAGTCCTTTGATGGGTTTCTTTGTTACTAATCTGTTGCGTTCCTTTTTCAAATTTAGGCTTATTCGGGACCTCACCATCCCGTGGTCACTGCATCGCACTTTCCCGATTACCTCTACATCTTGCATAATGGCAGGAATTGAACACAGTATGAAGTCAATTTGATTTTTAGTGTCCGCGTTAGGACTTTTCCATGTCCATTTCCGGTTCTTCCGTTTGCTGAAGAAGGTACTCACGATTCGTCAGTTATTGCGCTCTGCAAACTCAGCTAGTAACTCCCCCCTTCTATTCCTAGAGCTAATGTCATTGTCACCTACTGATTGGTCTCCTGCCTGCTCTTTCTCTACTTTGGCATTGAAGTCGCCCATTAGTACAGTATACTGCACCTCTACTTTTCGCATTGCCGATTCTACATCTTCCTAGAAGCTTTCAACTGCCTGGTCATCATAACTACATGTAGGTGCATAGGCCTGTACAACGCTCAGTTTATACCGCTTCTTAAACCTAATTACGATGCCTGCCACCCTCTCATTAATACTATACAGTTAATCTATATTGCCGACTATATACCTATTGACAAGGAAACCTACTCCTAGTTTCGTCTCTCCGGTAAACCTCGATAACACAGCACATGCCCATCCTTCAGTACAGTATGCCTCCTTCGGCCTCCTAGCCTCACTAAGCCCTATGATATCCCATTTTATACCCTGTAGTTCCTCTAACAGCTGTGCTAAACTAGCGGCCTGTCCAGTGGAGCTATGAATTCTTAGCACCCCCTGCTGCGTCACAGGTCTGACCGCCGCCGTGGTCAGTTGTTCCGCAGCCGCTGGTGACTGAGGGCCGGGGTTTTATGGAACTAATCATGAGAGGTTGCGGCCAATTACTGCACTACGGTGGCCAACTCTTGTTCTGGTGAGGACGTGCGTTGCCGGAGGTGTTCACCGGCATCAGGTCGCACCCTAAACCTGTTTATGCAAATCCATCGACATGCGTTTTTTTTTATCCGGTGGTGAATTGCTCGGCACCGGGATTTCAACCCCGGTCCTCTTGTATGGGAGGCGGATGTTCTACCGCTACGCCTCCGCTGCACACTTCAATCTACACATTTATTCAGTTGAACAATAGTATTGCACTAGATGTGGATGATGTACAAATAAAACCTGTTAAATATGTCTTCGAGCTTATTCTTCCTGTTCTAACTCATATCTGTAACTTGGTACTCCAGACGGATGTATTTTCAGATGTCATGAAGTAAGCTAGGTTAACTGGGGTGTATAAAGGTGGTGATAAAAATCTCTTCTCAAATTACAGAACAATATCTGTTCTCCCTGTATTTTTTAAAGGGCTAGGAAAACTAATTTATAATTGAGTAATGCCTTTTTTAGATAAGCATAGAGTGCTAACCGATGCCCAACATGGATTTCGCAAAAACAGATTACCAGAGGCAGCCTTATTGACTCTTAAAGAAAATATATTGCAAAATATAGACAACAATGATTATACTTTAAGTTTATTCATAGACTTCACGGAGGCGTTTGATAGTCTTTTATCACGTAATACTACTGCATAAACTTTTACTTTATGGAATTCGCGGCATTCCACTAGAACTGTTTCGTTCGTATATGTGTGGTAGAGTTCAGAGCGTATGCGTAAACAGAGAAGAGTCACATTTTTAACCAATAAACATGGCGTACCGCAAGGGAGTATTTTGGGGCCTTTATTATTTAACTTATACATAAATGACATCGTATCACTAGACCAAACAGCGAAGTTCATAATTTATGCTGATGACAGCACTGCATTATTTTCTGGTCCAAATGCATCCGAATTAGTAATAAAATGTAATGGCATGCTTGAAAAGCTCTTGCTCTGGTCAAAACGCAACAAGATATATATGAATGCAGCAAAAGCAAAAGCACGTTTTTTCGGAGCAAAAAATAAACCATTTGAAAAGAAAAGCGCTATTAGGTACGCTGATAGTGAAATTGAAGTTGTGCATGAGCATAAGAACTGTGAGTTGAGCTAGTTGGTGCTTCATTTTTTAAAAATACACAGCGCAACAAACATAGGACAAGCGAGTAGACGGGAACAGCGCTGTTCCCTTCTACTCGCTTGTCCTATGTTTGTTGCGCTGTGTATTTTAAAAAAAATGAGCATAAAATTCTGGGAGTTATTTTCTCTGCTAATCTTAACTGAGATGCGCAAGTGAATAACATCTGTAAAAAGCTCGCTGCGACAACGGGAGCATTGTCACGATGCCGAACACTATTACCCGCAAAGGTTGAGCGTGAAGTTAGTTATGCACTATTTAACTCTCACATTAATTACATGTAGCTTAATTTGGGCAACCACTACCAAAACAAATATCGCGAAGATTCTCCACCTCCAGAAGAAAGCCCTACGCCACATCGCAAATGTACTCGGGCGGGCAAAAGTAAACGCAGCATCTTATTTCGTTCTAAAAAATTTCACGCGTTTGCTATTCGAAACTGGCAGTCATGGAATGTGCATACCGGTAGTAGACACCAGTGCGCTCTTGCTAGGACCAATATTTTCTTATCTCCAATAAAATAGGCGTGATTGCAATTTGAACTAAAAAGTTTGCTCCGTTTACTTATGTCCGCACCTGTACATTACTTATTCCCAACAAAGCTTTTGTTTCAAATGCATCAAAGTATCACAATTGACCGCAGGTATGACTTCCGTATATGTTTGGTTTCTTTCTTTAACTGCTCTTACATGGCTTTTATTAGGAAAACGGCGTCGTTAATAAGTAAACATATTTCTGCTAATATTCGCAGCGCCGATACTTGGTTTGTCTCACATTTTAGAACTATAATTATAAACTCCAAACACTAAAACGCAACCTTCCTCACATACTCAACAAATATAAACACATTGGAAATTTCAAATTCAAAGAATTGCGGAAGTATTTTGTTGAGCTGTGAGATATTTGTGTTTTTGTTGCTTCTGATTTTATAGGTGCCCACTGATGTACGGAGCAAGTTTTATTTATTTGTTTATAAAGTTTTGATTTTGTCTGCTATTTGATGGTCCATTTTGCTTGTTATGAATGTGCAGGGTGATCCACTTCTAGCTGTGGCGCGGGGGATGCTTTCAGGCCATCATTGCGTCCGACCCGGCCATTCCATAAAGCTAGCTGGCAGGCCATGCGAGGCATTACCTCCGCGTCCCACTGTGCCCATATCGTTTTGCTTTGATAAGCGCCTGCATTCGACGCAGTGCTGCTTTGGGGGCAGTGGCCGTGTTGTGGCTGGGGGTGGATCACCCTGTACATCTGTTTAATCTGTACACTAGTGAACAGTCAGCCTGTCTGCGTGAATTTGCTACATGTCCTTACGCATACTTCTAATTTTTTGTAGTAGTTGACCCTAAAACCGGCATATTTTTGCACCAAATAATTGAATTTATCGAGTGTGTTAATTGTATGTATCCTGTAGTGTGTATTTTCCTCTCATTTTTACATGCATCATACTCCTGTTTTATTTCTATTACCTGTCAATGCCACCGCTTTGTGTAACACTTTGTAAGGGTTCTCCGGACCCCGTCAAGCTGCAAAAGCAGCTTTTTGCCAGGAGATCCCTCCTGTTGTGCTGGTAAAATAAATAAATAAATGAAAAAATAAAACTAAATTCGCCCGGAGCGTAGATAACAAGCTGGCAATGACCATCGTAGCGGTCCTTGAAGCGCTGTTTTGATGAAATGGATAGCAAGTGTGCAATACGACGAGCTTCTTTAGCCATGGGTAGGACCTCGGCGATATCCAGATTTTCACTAGTATAAAAAGCAGTATTGTGTGCAGTGTGTGTCGTGGCGGCGAGCCTACGAGAGGTAGGATGAACTGTAACCGGTCGTTTCATGAGTAGCGGTATTGAAAGCGTATGCGACGGAGGACACTATGTTGATCCAGTTCTGATAATCCAAGTCCACATACATGGCAAGCATGTTGATGAGGGCCCTGTTTATGCGTTCCGTAAAACCATCGGAGCTCCTGAATATCCTGAACATAGCTCCTGAAAGATATGGGCAGTGAATTGGCAGCCCTGGTCAGTGAATATTGCTGGTGGTGGTCCATGCCGCAAGAGAATAGAGTTCGAAAGGTAGCCGATGCTATAGCAGCTGTTTCAAAATAGAGTAAGGGAGTCTGCATATGTCATGATCCACCGACTGCTGTTCAGATATTTTCTAAAAGGTCCAAGCAGATCAATTTCGACCTGTTCGAACCGACCGACTGCAGGGAGACCTCACAGCGTGAAGTAGGCCAGGTGAAGCGGAAGCAATGCGTTTTTGGCACTGACACTGCATGCAGCTGGCCACATATTGTTATGCCGTGGAACGCATTGTAGGCAAGTAAAACTATTCTTGAGCTCGACAGAGTGTGGGAACCGATTCTAAATGTCCGGATGCGGGATTCCTATGCATCACACGTAGTTATATAGGAGCACAGAGCCTTTAGAACAACGAGCAGGTACCGTGGGCTAACAGCAGAGTAGTGCTTTTTCCACAAGAGATCGTCGCGGATGCAGTAAACGGCCTTTAACTCCCCGGTTGAGTGCGGTGGCAAACGCGGGCTGTAGAGATGGATCTTCGCGTTGCTCAGTTTTAATCACATCAGCATGAGTAAACTCCAGCACGAAAATATATTGGTCAAAATTGTCACTCTCACACTCTGTTTAGGGTAGCGGCATTCGCAAGAGGCAGTCTGGATCCGCGTGTCCGCGCCAGCTCTTGTATACCACATTGATGTTATACTTCCGTAGACGGATGGCCCAGCACGCGAGGCGACCGCATGTATCTCGGAAGATTGACAAGCCAGCAGAGGGAGTGATGATCAGTCACAATCATGAATAGACGACCATACAAGTACGATCGGAGCCTCTGCACAGTGAAGGCAACAGTAAGGCATTCTTGTTCGGTCATGGTATAGTTGAGATCTGGAGTACTGGCGGAGCGGCTCGCATATTCAATAACGGGCTCCTGATCATCTCTGAGTTGAACCATAACAGCGCCCATGCCAACACCACTAGCATCGGTAGGAACTTCTGTAGGTCCGGAGGGGTCGAAATTCTGGAGAAAAGAATGTGAGGTCAATATAAACTTTAGCTGGCAGAATGAAGCATCACAATCGGCAGTCCATACGAACGAAGCCTTTTTGTGAAGAAGGCACGTCAGCGAGTAGACGATGTTGGCAAAGCGGTTCAGAAAATGCCGGAAATAGGAGCATAACCCTAAGAAAACTGCGGATCTCTTTGGCTGTCCGTGGTGCTTGAAATGACTCCCCAGCTGCCGTTTTCTAAGGGTCTGGACTCACGCTCACCTCATCAAAACGATAGCCGAGCAAAACGCTTCAGTACTAGTCCGGTATTATGTGAACACTCTAATATGCGCGCGAAGTGGTGGTTATGCTCGTCGAACGTTTTACCAAATGATTACGTCATCGAGATAGCATAGACATATGTCCCATTTCAGGCCACACGATATCATGTCCTTAAATCTCTCAAGCGTCGCAGGCGCATTGCAAAGTCCAAACGGCATTACATTAAACGCAAAAAATCCATCCGGCGCTATAAACGCCGTTTTTTCTTTGTCTGCCAGATGCATTGAGATTTACCAGTAACATGATCGTAGGCCAACGCAATCAAAATAAAAAGCATCAGAGAGGCAGCCTATGGCGTCGCCAATGTGGGACAAAGGGTATACATACTTTTGGGAGATGGCAGTTACACTGCTATAGTCCAAGCAAAATTACCACTTGCCGTCTTCCTTACGGATAAGAATCACAGGAGCAGCACAAGGGCTGGACGACTCCTGAATGACATCCTTCTCAAGCATCTCTGTGACCTGATCGTAGAATATTTTGCGCTCCGAAGCGACACAAAATAAGGTTTTTGACGAATCAGGTGAGAACCGGTGTCAATAATGTGGTTGATACGAGACGCGGGAATTAAGGGTGATGTGGTCCACGGGGCTGAGAGAAGTCGAAGACAGCCGATTACTGCAGCAGAGCGTCTACGAGTGAGCAGCCTTGAGTGGTGCCCAGCTTATTGTTGATCATGCAAAGAATTGTGCGTTAAGCGCTGGACTCTGGAACTGGTACAGCAGGGCCTGCCGCGACCGAGTCTACAGATAGAGGCGCATCGGGTTCACGTACATAAAGCAAGTTGTAAGGCACATGGTAAATCGACGGGTTGAAATGACACTGCTGTTAACCAAAGATACCAGGTAATGCGGCACTATAACATTGCACTTTAAGCAAGTCAAAAGCACTGGTTACACTAGCACTCAAGTATTTCACTTTTGCCAGGGCAGCAAACACCGGAACACACACTTCAGCCCACGATGGTGCGATATTATTTTTAGATACGGAAGACAATGATCTGGCGTCCCACGGACTTTCCATGAAGCTGGACGCATTAATACGATCAAAATAAACCAAGCCACTTGCGCATTCGACTGCCGCTCCGAACAGCTCCAAAAAGTCTAATCGTAAAATGACGTAATGGGTAGAGCCAAAGATAACGATGAATTCCGCTTGGCAAACGGGTCTACCCAATTCCGCTTCAATATTCCACACTCCAATAGGATGCAACGGCTCACTGCTGTCTGCACAAAACGGGGAGAGATATTAGATAACGATAAATCCCATTCACCTTCAAGATTACACACTCTAAGAAGGCGCAACGGCTCGCCACGCTCTGCACAAAGCGTTGAGGCTTCATCACACTTGAACAGCCCTTTATAACCATGCCGGCATTTAAATCTCACACTAATCACATAAACAGTTTCACCGGTATTAACGAGAGCTAATTTAGATACGCCATTAACGATCACGAAAATTTTGTTTTAAGAAATGAGACGAGAGGAGAAATGTTCCAGCTTCCTCGCCTCCATCGCTCGCGCTGGTTAGTTTTCCGGACGTGGTAATCAGGACCAGCGACGAGGTGACGGAGACCGTAGCGTGCGAAGCACCGGAGGAAGAGTGATACTCCGATCCGGCGACGGCGACGAAGAAGATGAGTATGCACCCTGGTAAGCCGGTCGCATTGGGAACATTGATGGCCCGTATTGATAAGATCAACGGCGTTGGCAGAATTTTGAAATGTGCCCTGGTTTACCGTAGCGGAAGCGAAGCAGAGGCGGGTGATCAACGGACCGGGCCTGGCATTTTTCGTCGCAGCGATACGTCGCTGGTAGTATTCATCGGAGCCAGGACCCAGTGAAAAGACATTGCGTCATGTGTTATGGTTG
Organism: Amblyomma maculatum; assembly: GCF_055883805.1. Classification (NCBI taxonomy): domain Eukaryota; kingdom Metazoa; phylum Arthropoda; class Arachnida; order Ixodida; family Ixodidae; genus Amblyomma; species Amblyomma maculatum. The sequence goes on from NC_139345.1 coordinate 200,171,350, forward strand.
GGAACGGGCGGTAACCGCTCATAGTGACGTTGTTACTAGTGCGACCTCGGAGCGTTGCGCGGCCGGGAATAGTTTGGCGTACGAAAGTCCGCAACTTTGATAAAAGAATTCACCCGCTCGCTGCATGGAAGTGAACGTGTCATCGCAAGGTAGTGCATGGGAAAGGGACAATTCTAGAACTATCCGGCGGATAGTGAAGGCGAGATCATTGCCTTCTGAAGTTGAGTCAGTGGCAGCAACTGTTGTCGTTGTGTTCAAGCGTCCGAACTTCCGTATTATTCGCCGCATTTTCAAATGATATATGTTCGGCAATGTACTACAACATCGGCGACGGAGTTCAGGCTTTCCTTGCTGATAAAGAACATGTAGTTGTCCTTAGCTTGGGCAAATGGCCCACTTTGTCCTCGTCGGACATACGAGTCGAGGTGCCCTTGCAGAGTTTCAATATTGCCGCAATATACCGTATACACGTTTCACCGGGAAACTGAGCCCGAGGCACCAATGTCTGCTCAGCTCTCTTGGCCGTATCCCTGAGCGAGAAAACAACGTTCGCAAACTTCTCGTTATTGTCCCACTTGTTATAGCGGTTCACGCGTTAGTAATGGGTTGGTTGGTTAGTTGGTTATACAACTTTTAATTCCTTCGGAAATTGGCGTCCTCTTCCCCGCCCCCGGCACGCGTGCCGGGGAAGACGGGGAGTCGTGCGCCCGCGGATTAGAGGCTGGCAGGTAGCCCTTGGCTTGTTGCGGCCTCTTCCGCCAGATGGACGATGCGGTGCTGTATCGCAGGGTACGCGCTTCGCAGCAGGGTATCCCAGGTTTCTCTACTTGTAATATTTTGTCCTATCCCTGGAGATTGTGGGCACTCTCAAATTATGTGGTTCAGGGTCTCTCTCGCCCCACAGTGTTTGCATAGATCCTTGTCCCGAAGGTTTGGCAGCGCGTGAAACGCCCAGACCGGGTTCAAAAACGTGTTAGTTTGCAGCAGCCTCCTCGCGACAGCTTCTCTATTATTTAGTCTAACATCTGGCGGGGGTACCAGTTTACGTCCCAATTTATAATGGTCGATGATTTCCCCGTAATTTTGCAGACGCTCATCGTATGCCCAGTGTTAGGGGGGCTCGACGGCTACCCGGAAGTAGAGAGCTCGGGCTAGCTCGTGAGCCGCCTCGTTACCAGGGGCGGCAGTGTGAGCGAGCTTCCAAATTAACTGAATTTTCCTATTCAGCGTTCTTTGGGTGAGACGTTTGGCCGACTTCGGCAATATCCTCCCCTTCCTAAAATTTTGAAAGCCAGTTTTGCTGTCGCTAATTATGAACTTGGCTTCCGTTCCTACGCAAGCTAGCGCTATCGCAACTTCCTCCGCAGTGTCTATGTTGCGGCCTCTGATGACTGCCGCGGATACCGGTGCCCCTGGGCCATCGACTACCGAAGCTATTGCCGCACCTGTTCTGCCACTTGCCGCATCAACATAGACTACTTCCTTTGCTCCCATGTTCTTGAACCGTCGCTCTAGAGCTTCCGCTCGTTTGGCCCTTCTTTCGACATTAAATTCCTGATGCATATTTCTAGGGAAGGGGGGGGGGGGGATACCAAGGCATCCTGATTTCACTAATAATTGCGACTTTTTTTTTAACTACTCTGTCTGGGTTGAGGCCTACTTTTGCAAGGATTACCCTGCCCGTCTCGGTCGTGCTTAGTCTCTCTAATTGGGAGACTCGCACTGCCTCTGCCAATTCTGCCCACGTATTATGCACCCCGAGTTCGAGCAGTCGTTTGCTCGAGGTACCCATGGGCAGTCCTAGCGCCTTCTTGAAGCATCTTCGAATCAGGCAGTCCAACTTCTCTTTTTCGCCGGCCTTGATGCCCAGGTAGGGCGTGGCGTAACTGATTCTGATTGGTGAGCCATTCGTCTACGTCATCACCAGCTGCTCCCACGAAGAAGCGAGGCTCTCGATAATGTGGCCAGGAACTGCTGGTGGTATTCTTAAGTGTGGCTTCTCCGTCCAAAGATATCTCGGGCATGTGAGGTGGTAGGTCATTAGGACGTCGGCTCCAGCGAGGTTCAGGTTGACACGCAGTTAATTTGCACATGCCCGGCAAACCTCTATCAACATGCTACGGCGTGAAACCTCTAATCGGGTTGGGTGGTGTTGGTGAATAACTTTATGCCATGTTGGAAGGCCTAAATGGCTTAAAACATCCTAATGACGGGACGGCTCTTGGCTACGTGTTGTGGCCGGAAGGTGGCGCTTCCGAACGACTCCCAAAGGCCAGTCCGCCAGCCGCTTTTGAACGGCCGGGTCAGAGCTGGACACAGCAGCCTCCCATCGGCCGAGTTCGATAAGTTGCCAAGCGGCTGGAAGGTGGAAAACCCACGCCAGACGTGCGAAGTGAGATCTCGGTCACGTTAAGCCCCCACTTCCACTTCTTCCACCACTAACATTATATTTCCCTACGTCGTCTTCGCTCTTTTACGATGGTATATTTGTGGCGCTTAATTTAAGGTCTTGACTGTAAAGTAAGTATTTATTTGATGTGCTGCCCCGCCGGGGTAGCGCATTGGTTAGGTTGCTCGACCACTGTGCTCAAGGATGCGGGATTGAATACTGGCCTCGTCGGCCGCTTTTCAGTGGGGGCGAAAAATAAGACGCCCGTGGGCTGTGCGTTGTCAGTCCCCGTTAAAGAACCTCAGATGGTCGAAATTTCCAAAGTTCTCAACTGCGGCGCTGCTCATAGCCTGGGTCGCTTTGGGACGTTAAACCTCACAACCCAAACCAAAAAACCTTATGATGAACATGAAGTATGAGGTTCACTGAATGAGACTCTGTGCGCATAGAGCAACCACTTAGTGGCATATATGTGGTACTTGTTCAAGTCGTGTCTAAATATTTTTGGACTTGTACCGACGCGATTAATTTTTACGAATGAGAGGCTGTATAGAAGGCTATAAGTGCTCGCTGTGTCGCATTTCACTCATTTACAGCGTATACGTCATGATGCGCGTAATTATCACAATGAAGTACATCGTCATGGCTAATCCTATGGGGATTCTTTAAACATTGGAGCCGCACTTAATTAAAATTTGCCTTCAAAAGAATTGCAGTTGTGCTGTAGGGACCAGTTCGCATCGAGCATTCAGTACATGACTACCAAGCTTGCACCAGCAAGCCTTCGTGGCATAAAAGCAGCATCCCCTACTTCCACCCCCCCCCCCCCCCTAAAATTTACTCAGTTTACATTTCCGTTAAACAATGTTCGTCGGGTTGCAGAAACTTTGTTAAGAAATTTACCATCAATCCGAACACTTCCATCTGTTCTTCAATGTAATCTGCTATCGGGATACTTCGCTCGCAGCCAAAGATGATGATGCAACCGGATTTACTCCGACAGGGGACCCTTGCGACATCTCGTTTAAGCTCTGTAATTTAGGTCGACAAACCATTGTGTAAGAGAGCGGTAAGAATGTCTCAATAGGTCGAAGCGCCTCACTATGGGTATGAACGCAGCTGGGAAAGTAAGATTAAGTGAAGAAGAAAACGAAAACGCAGCGAATTTCTTTGTTGAAATAATTGACTGGCCTGTTCAACATACCGACAATGAAGCTGTGCTCAGCATTGCAGCGCTTCATTTAACGTTTCTCTGTAGAAGGTATCTGGTGCGTATATACATTAATCTTTCCCAGGTGGCTGCAGCGTAATCTAGTTTTCGATGCAAATTAATTTTATGCTTCAGGCCACAGTATATTGAAAACAAAATAGCTTCTGCGAAAGTCGAGAATACTGGCGCGACGGATGATCAGCGCAACTCGTATTCTGGAAGAACTTCCGAAAACTACTGCAAGGCGGCTTTCGCTGTCGTTGATTTTGGGGCATATTGCACAGAAAACAGTACACCTTGATAGATAAGTTATAATAGTATTGTCATCCGACATCAGGCAATCGGCTACAGCAATCAGTACACAGCCTCCGTGTTTAGCACTCCAGTCTCGACTGTCTGTGGGGCTTTCTCTTATTGAACGGAAAATGATTCCATACCTTTTATATCATTTCGGTTATGTCTCCGTCAGCACCATCACATCAGCAGAGTATAGGCGAAAGATGAACAGTAAATTGTCACGTCTGTTCACCGTAGTGTGAAAATTCACGAAAAGAGCGATAATTTTCGACGGCCAACACTAGCCTGACATAACCTTGTAGCTTGTTACTGTATACCAATGAGTACGTCGGAAATAACAGATGGAGAAATGAAGCTATTATTGATTAAGTGACTAGCAAAGTGCATGTACGCGATCGAGCATACTGAAAGGGAAGCGCAGACAAGAGGCGTTGATACTGTGACACGATGCTCTTAAAGGCGGAGTTTGAACACAATTATGACGTACCCTGTATTTTTTAATACCTATAATTTTACTGGAACTTTCACAATAACTTTGTTTCAGTTAGCTGAGTGCGAAGCTTGTTTTAAAATTTCGGATTTTGTTGCTTCACTTGAGAAGCTTTTAGGTGCGGCCTTGGTGCTTGATATCAATGGATACGCGGTCATCTATATTCGTTCTCCTCTTACTACAGGATGAACGTTAATTTCAGCTTATGTTTTGTCATTTAGACAAGTAGGAACTTGAGCTGCAACGCACAGTCAAAAGTTCAGATAACTAATGCGCATACAACTGTTTTTTTTTTTTGTTCGCATCCCGGACACCCATAGGTTGGTATGTCGTAATGTTAGAGGTTAGTCAAAAAAATTTTTTCCCACTTTTCACTTTTATAGAATCGTTATGCTCATTATTTTGAAAACATTTTTTTTTACCGGAAAGAGGGGCTCTAAGAATTGCAATGTGATAATAAATTCCACATTGAGAATTCACGTCCACGCGCCAGTATGACGACCTTTTCAAAGTCATTATTTCCGAGAATAGCAACCGACAGGAACGACCTTCCCCACCACATCATTGGCATCACGTGTCCCTTGATGTTTCGACAAAGTGTTGCTGCGGATCATGTATAAAGAATATTATTGCATTTTTGTCCCAGCTCTTATGTAATAACCCTAACGGGGTCTTTAAGGTAATAAAATGAGATGATTGAAATGAACCGGCGGTGGTACCTCTTAAGTGTCCTGCAATATTCATTTTACTGCATTAAAACAACCATGAATGTCTGCTTCCCGCTATTGTAAAAAAAGTATCACCTTCATAAATTTATAATTGCCTTCGTAATTTATTCTGCCTGGAAGTAAATTTATTTTCGTGTAAATTATTTTCAGCGAAAGTAACCTAATGCTTTTCTAGTCTTTGAGAGTTCCTCCGTAGAAGGCCTGCGATTTGATTCAACGTCAGCGAGCATTAGGAACAACTTTGTGGTTTGAATATGTTGTGAATTAAAAAAACCAGCACTAGTGGGCTTGCAAAGACTGGAAAGAAATTATATTCGGATCTGGTCACGTCTGATTTATTACAATCTACCGTGTGATAACAAATAGACAAACATGGATCTTGATTTTGGTTACAGATATTGAAATTACCGTTGTACGTAATTGGAAAAGAAATCACCATGAAGCTTCGCAAAAATCATGACAGAAAACAAAATCATTCAAATGATCGGCGCATTTCATCATGATACCCCAGATTGCCATTAAGGTCAATGAAAACGCTCGTGAATGACTAACCAGCGAACTTAAAACTGAAGCACACCTTCCACTCGCGCACATCTTATACTGTTCTCGATAAGGGCATGGGGAAAGGAAAAAGTGCACCGGTGTTATCCTTGGCATTATGCGTGGCCTCCTGTTCGCACGCGTTTGCGCAACGCCTGCGAGAGGTTTGTTTTTGTCGTGTTTGCGCGTCGTCGATGGAGAAAAGACATATGCGCTACTGTTAAACCGTTAACTTCGTTTATTACTAGATAAGAGGGTGCGACCAGCGTCGGCCGAGGCGTAGGCCGAACTGCCGGGCGAAGAACGGAGGGAACGGAGGCCGGGGATGGGGCTTGCTTCCCAGAACCAGAGGAGGGCGAGGGAGCCCACCGTGGGGGGCGTCCCGCTGAGCGCAGGCAGGCGGCGAGTCCTCCCGGCGAAGCGCAAAGAGGGGTGCGGGCCTGTTCATTAGCGCGCACTGCTCCATTCACAACGGAACGGACGAGCACAGCACTTGGAACACAACACTTCCTTCCCCCTTAAAAAGTTGCCTGATAGCGTGCAGGGGGTCGGCGAGGACGCGTGGAGACACGCTGGCTCTGTGCGCACAGGGAAGGACCACTTGTAGGTTGAATGTTGCCCGCTGTGCTTTGTAGGTCTGCTCTGGGTGCAGTCTTTTCTTCTGTGGAGAGATGCCAGGCTATGTGGGAGGATGGCTCAGATGTCCTCGCTGCTGCCGGATCGCTCTCGGAAGGCGTCGTAAATCCACGCAGCTGGTTGAGGTGTCGGCGTGCCACCGTTCCATGTATACTGACAAGCCAAGAGCGCAGGCCTATGCGTCGCACAACAGTAGCTTCATCCCAGCGTGGTTTTCTGAGAAACTGGCGGGCGAGGACGCGCTGCCCCTCAACAAGTGTCCCGCAGCGCGGAATCGGTTTTTCCTCCCGGGTCGTCTCTGTTTCCGGCTCGGGGAGAATAGCTGTGAGCTGCGTCCGCATTTCGCGCTCGAACATCATTTTCGCTGGGGTCTGGCCTGTCGTGTTTTGTACAGTTGTGTGCTGCTTGAAAAGAAAACGTGCAAGGCGGCGCTGCAGCGACCCTGTCTGGTCTCTCTCAAGGGCACGTTTTAGCTCGGCCACGTAGCGCTCGACTTGTCCGTTTGTCGCTGGGTGGTAGGGGGCCGATGTGACTGATGAGATCCCGTTGTCGCGATAAAACTTGAGAATCTCTGCAGATACAAACGGTGTTCCGTTGTCCGACACTACCTTGCGGGGAATTCCGAACGTTGCGAACAGTGATCGGAGGTTGTCAATGACTGCTGCCGAAGTGGTCTGTCGCAGTTCCCTTATTTCAAGCCATTTGGTGTAAGCATCTACGAGCACAAGGAAAGTGCAGCCTTCAATTGGGCCTGCAAAATCAATGTGCAAGGTGTGCCAAGGTGTGTGTGGCTTTTCCCATTCTGGGAGAGGAGCTTTCGGCGGATTGCTCCGGCTGCTTTGGCAAGGCTTGCAGTTTCGGACTGTTGTTTCAATGTCGTGGTCAATGTTAGGCCACCACATATAGCTTCTGGCACACGCTTTCATGGCAACGATGCCCCTGTGTCCGGCGTGGATGAGAGAGATAGCTTGCGCGCGTAGCTCTCTCGGAATCACAACTCGGGATCCTAATAGGATGCAGTCGCGGTGGGTGCTCAACTCTGTAGCTCGCCTGCGGTAAGCGTCGAAGTTGTCCCCTTTGAGTTTGTGCACGTTGCCTTGTTGAACAGCTGTGTAAACTTGGCGTAGAGTTGCGCATTTCTGCGTAGATGCTGCAACTGTGCCTGCTGTAAGCGGAGGTTCTGGCAGTGCTTCGAACATAAGAACGTCTCCGGGCGGAGGCGGTTCGTCAACTGTTTCGTTCAGTGGCAGGCGGCTGAGCGCGTCGGCATTCTGATGTTTAGTCCCATTGCGGTAGACCAGATCGTAGTCGTACGCTGAGAGCTTGATGCACCAACGTGTCATTCGCGGAGACAATGTCGGTGGCATAGGCTTTTGTGGCCCCAGAATGCCCAGTAGCGTTCGGTGGTCCGTTATAAATATCACCTTTCGGCCGGCAATATACTGGTGAAAATGTGTTGCCGCGTAGACGATGGCCAGCCCCTCTTTGTCCAGTTGCGCGTAGTTGCGCTCCGCTTGTGACAACGTACGTGAGGCGAAGGCAATCGGGGCCTCCCTTCCGTGGTCATCAGTCTGCGAAAGTACCGCGCCGACTCCGTACGGAGATGCGTCGCAAGACAAAAGCAGTGGCTTCCTTTCGTCGTAGTGGCTGAGGACTGTACACCTTCGAAGCAGGTGTTTCAGGGCGTCGAATACCTGCTGATGGCGGGGCGACCATGTCCATTTCACATCTTTCCGGAGCAGCTGATATAAGTCGTCGGCCACAGTAGCTCTTTGTTCTAAGAAACGGTCGTAGAACGTTAAGAGTCCGAGAAACGCCTGTAGCTCCTGCTTGTTTGTTGGTGCCCGTGCTTCGGTGATCGCTCGCACTTTGTCTTCGGTCGGGTGGATGCCTTCTGCATCAATTCGGTGTCCTAGAAATTGCACCTCTGACACCGCAAAACAGCATTTTTCTTTGCTTAAACGCAAATTTGCGTTCGCTAGCCTTTCAAGAACGTGCTCTAGGCGCGCTGCATGCTCTTCCGTGGAAGCGCCACTGATTATTACATCGTCCAGGTAGACACAAACTCCTGGGATTCCTTGAAGTACTGTCTCCATGAACTTCTGAAATATGGCCGGGGCTGCAGCTACGCCAAAGGGCAATCTCTTGACCTTGTACAGGCCTTTCAGTGTGTTGATTGTCAGTAATTCTGACGTTGGTTCGCTCACCTTCAGTTGTTGATAGGCCTGGGTGAGGTCTAGAGTGCTGAAGACTCTTGCGCCGCGTAGTACACTGAACACTTCTCCAGGTGTCGGCAGAGGGTAAGACGACGCTTTAGTCGCAAGATTTACGGTGCTCCGGTAGTCTCCGCAGAGGCGTATGGTTCCGTTCTTCTTGCGAACTACAACCAGTGGTGTGGCCCATTGCGAATGTTGTGCCGGCTCGATGACACCTTGCTGCTCCAGTTTGTCTAACTCCCTTTCAACGGAAGCTCTGAGAGCAAAAGGTACCGGCCTGGCCTTCAAAAACTTCGGTTGCACGCCGCTTAACAACTCCAGTGTGACTGGTGGCCCTTCATTACCTGGAATCTCTTCAGAGAATACTTTTTCGTATTTCTCCTGCAATTGCTCAATGACGTTGTGGCTCGGCGTTTGGTGTATGCCGCATATCGTCACCCCTAATGGAGAAAACCAGTTTCTCCCTAGAAGGCTTGATCCTGAGCCCTTCACAACAAGGAGAGGTAGCGTATGGGTCTGGCCGTTGTAACAAACCCGCACGTTGGCAGATCCCAATAGTGGCAAGTTCTGTCCTGACCACGTTCGCAGGTGCGTGTCGTCTTGTTGCAAGGGTGGTGCGTCTGATGACCACGAGGTTCGGAATGTGGCCTCACTGATCAGAGTACAGGCTGCGCCTGAGTCCACCTCGAACTTAATCAGTTTGTGGTGTACTGTAACTTCGGTAAAAATCTTCGGACGCGTGCCTAGATTCACGGTGTTCAGGTCGTACAACACTGATGATACTGCTGATGTTGCTCCGTGGGCATCAGATGGCGGCCTATTCTCTGAGGCGTCTACGCTGTGGTTAGGCTGAGAAGGCGACTTTATCTTGGCAAGCTTCCGCTTCGTAATGCATGCTTTCTCAATATGCCCTTGCTTGTGGCAAAAATTACACGTGGCTGACTGGAATCGGCATCCCTGGGCGTTGTGTTGGCCGTCACACCGCCAGCAGCGTTGTACATTCTTGACCGATTTTGCAACAACAGAAGGTCTGCGTACCTGGTTGCTTGTCTGATGTACCGGCTCGGTGTTCCGGCGCATCGCTCTCTGCTGGTGACCGGCGCTCTCCGCTCGCACGGCGATGTCGTAAGCTTTGTTATACGTGAGGTCTCTCTCAGCGAATAGGCGCTGCTGTAGTGACTCGTCACTCAGTCCACACACAAATCTGTCACGTAACATGACGTCCAATGGAAGCATGGTGGTGTTAGCAGATGCTGTGTCTTCATGCTGCCCGGTAGCTGTCCTGGCTGTGGTCAGCGTCCCAAAATTGCAGTCAGCTGCAAGCTTCTTGAGCGCTGCTACGTAGGCGCTCACAGTTTCGCCTTCCAGCTGATCTCGTCGCTGGAAGCGGGCTCGGCTGTAAACTTCAGATGGCCTCGGGTCGTAGTGCTTTTGAAGGGCTGCAACGATTTCTTCGTAAGGCACTTCCGCTGGTGTGCTTGGCTGAATAAGGGCGCAGACAGTGTCGTAAGTCTGCTCCCCGCACAGCGTTAGCAGGTTGGCCCTCTTCAAGGCTGGGTCTGTGATGTTGTTAGCCTCGAAGTAGAACTGGAGGCGTCCAACCCACGATGACCAAGATGAGCCGTTGAATTCTGGTATTAACCCTCGCGTAGCCATGGCTTGTCAATAGCGTTGCGTAGCGCGGGTCAAATCCACTTCCTCGTCGCCACTGTCGTGTTTGCGCGTCGTCGATGGAGAAAAGACATATGCGCTACTGTTAAACCGTTAACTTCGTTTATTACTAGATAAGAGGGTGCGACCAGCGTCGGCCGAGGCGTAGGCCGAACTGCCGGGCGAAGAACGGAGGGAACGGAGGCCGGGGATGGGGCTTGCTTCCCAGAACCAGAGGAGGGCGAGGGAGCCCACCGTGGGGGGCGTCCCGCTGAGCGCAGGCAGGCGGCGAGTCCTCCCGGCGAAGCGCAAAGAGGGGTGCGGGCCTGTTCATTAGCGCGCACTGCTCCATTCACAACGGAACGGACGAGCACAGCACTTGGAACACAACAGTTTTTTATAGACATCAGCTGGGGGGACATGGGCAAGCATAGATATCGGATAACGGAAGCGTGTGCGCTGCTCATTTAGGTTATGATAAATTTAAATATGACTCTTCGAATAATGAATGATTCGTGCTGTGGGTTTGTATACGCAGTGTTCCACCTTTGCAGTGGGGCAATCCTTATCTAATATCTCCACGGTCAGTTGAATTAATTAAAGGCTTAAACGCCGTAGCAGCCTTGGCAGTATAGGGCACCTTCGAAGTATAGGGCACGTTCGCCTCCTGGGCTAGTTTGTATTTAATGCCTTGATTGATACAAAGCGGCGACGACGTCTCCCCTATGTCCGTGTTCGTGTCACGATGTGTAATTACAAGCGCTTTATGTGGCTGTCGCTGCGCCATGTAACGCAAGTTCTGCTGCATCAGTTGGTGACTGAGCGGCGCGATGCAGGTAGGCATACGGCTGGTGCCGTGCGCACGTTAATGGCGAAATCAGGCGAAATGAAATTTGAAATGACGCTGCGATGTGTGTGTGTGCTTTTCAGCGAGAACATCAGTGCTATTTCAGCTCTCTACTTACCTTACAGTGTATATACTCCCTCCGTCGATGTGATGCAGTGCTCGGGGCGTTGGCGTAGCCAGAAATGTCTTTAGCGATAGCTTATACAGCTTGTTCGGCGAAAAAACTGTCGGTGTCGTAGTCGGCTCCGCGCGCCTGAAATAATGGAGGGCTGCGTAAATGTCGTATTATGGTAATTTGTGGTTCTAGTCATTTATGAACAATTGTTGCGAGACAGGTTGTGACAAGGTGATCAAGTATTGTATTTTTGACCTTAATAAATTATAACTGATAAAATCAGAAATAAGTTCAAAGATGTCAAAATGCTAAACACTAAAAGCCATGGCCGGATAATATTGATTTTAAAAATTTATTCTGTGTACTTGATCAATTAATGCAATATTTTGATAATGAAGATTTAAAAAGGGGGTTTAAATGTGCCATAATTCTTAGAATGACAAGGCAATGTTTGATGACGCTAAATTAGAGTGCGTAATCGATATTTTGTATTAACTGATATACTTTTACGAAAGAAAAATGCGTTCGAAGGTGCTAAACTGCTCAGAATGAAAAGTCAATGTTTTCTTATGTTATGTTTGGTGAATAAACATTTTAAAATTAGGAAAATAAAAATGAAAAGTATTCTTTCCCTGAACGATCTCGCCTCATTCCCTTAACGGCGGAGCTTCATTGTCCCCCTAGTTTTTTTTATACATCACGTGTAATAATAAAAAAATAAAAACAAAAATGGTCCTTGTCCAGAAAGTATTCAAGCCATTTTTCTGCTGTATTAAACTGGAAAGGTTAGTTGTTTCCTTCATCTTAATATTTACATTAAAATATGAGTGCGGAGACGACTCCGAGGACTCGATTCGTAAAGAATATTTATCTCCTCGCAAAAAAAAAATATAAGACTCGATAAAAAATTATGCCTATTTACCACCTTGCCACATGACATACAATACTAAAATGAGGATTTTCTGCAACAACGTCTGCTTCAATGTGTATTCGAATATATATAAAGAACGCAGAACGCAAACGTACCATAAAATTTACGAATAATTGCCTAAGCACAAATGAATTAATAACACAGTGCGAAATTCAACTCGGAACTGTCGAGCAAGAAAAACAAGTACAATATTTGCAAACAAACTATTCTTGTCAATACTGGCAATCTGCTTATGATAGTTTCTACATTTTAGTATATCGCTGCGGTGTGTAAATGGCGTGGATGAAACAAGACCGTAAAGAAGGCCCCCTCCTCCTCCTTGTGACGCCTTGCTCCGGAGTGCACGAGATGTGCTATGTGGGAAACTGCGAAGGGAACGATATGTGTGCCAGGAGCCTGCTTCCTGCCATTCGCATCTCATTATCTCCCATTGCCCGCAGCATTATCTCCCATTGCCATCTGCCATCTCGTAGGGCTTAGACGAAATAGAGGACTTTATCTGATACCGGCGCGGCCCGGTGTATCTCCACCTATATATCTTACACTATGCTTATGGCCAGCCTCTGCGCAGGAGCAAGTCATCTGGCTCCACAGGGCCGACCCCCACAACAGAAAAGGACGACAACGACAAGCGGGACAGGCTTCTCTGCATGTTGTTGAGTTGCTTCCTGGTCCTGCTGCCATTTCTGTTCTTCTTGCTCGTGCTCCCCACCACAGGTTCGTGAGCGCAACTAAGCGCCGTCCTGAAATTATGTTTTTGAGAACATATGCATTTTCTACAGCATATCAGTAGCATATGAATAAGTCTGGTAGGGAGCATACGGCCTGCATAATTTGTTCAAAACGTCTCGTGACCAGCTTGATGTGCACGTGACCTTGCGAGGAAATCCGTCGCAGCGGCTGTCATCAAGAAGTGATTTGGTGTTAGCATTTTTATAACGGAATTCATAGCAGTGAATTCTGCCGGTGTCAGCCTCAACGCTGATTGGGGGTATTCAACATTTCACCACTTAGCATTAACGCCAGGGAAGACGTTATTCTCTTTACACTTTAGGCAAGTGAGAAAAATCCGACTCAGTCATCTATATCGAAGAACGCGTCGTTACCCTCATTAACAGCATTCGGGAAGCATTGGACGCACTTTGAAACTGGTTCCATAGGTAGAAAACCCAAACGCTATTGGACATTGCAGATGAACTCAACTCCAGCGCATCCCTTTCAATAAGGTTTTTTTTTTGTGTGTGTGCAAGAACACAATATCTCCTTGTACGAGTGTGCTCTTCATACCGTATTTTTCGATTTATAAGACACAACTTGGCATAAGACACACGCCTCATATTTAGGTTTCTAATGACAACAAAAAATTTGTACACAAGACCACCTCAATTTATAGTTAGGGCAAGAGGACTTGACTATATGAGGAGGCCGAATGAGGCATTTACTGTACTGAAGGATGGGCATGTACAGTGTTATCGAGGTTTACCGGAGAGGCGAGAACTAGGAGTAGGTTTCCTTGTCAATAAGTACATAGCAGGTAATATAGGTGAATTCTATAGTATTAATAGGTGGGTGGCAGGCTTCGTAATTACGCTTAATAAGCGGCATAAGCTGGAGGTTGTACAAGCCTATGCACCTGCATGTAGTTATGATGACCAGGCAGTTGAAAGCGTCTACGAAGATGTAGAATCGGCAATGCGAAAAGTAGAGGTGCAGTATACTGTACTAATGGGCGACTTCAATGTCAAGGTAGGGAAAGAGCAGGCAGGAGACCAGGCAGTAGGTGACAATGACATTAGCTCTAGGAATAGCAGGGGGGAGTTACTAGTTGAGTTTGCAGAGCGCAATAACTTAAGAATCATGAATACCTTCTTCAGCAAACGGAAGAATCGAAAATGGACATGAAGACGTCCTAACGGGGAGACTAAAAATGGAATTGACTTCATGCTAAGTTCAACCCCTGCCAATATGCAAGATGTAGAGGTAATCGGGAAAGTGCGATGCAGTGACCACAGGATGGTGAGGTCCTGAATTAGTCTAAATCTGATGAGGGAATGCAACAGATTCGTAAGAAAGATTTCCATCAACGAATTAGCGGTGAAGGGGAAGGCAGAAGAGTTCAGGATCGAGCTACAGAAAAGAGATTCAGCTCTTACCGAGGATGGCGACATTACCCTACAAGAAATAAACAATAATTTTAAAGATATCATTACTGAGTGCGCTGTAGAAGTAGGTGTTAGGATAGTTAGGGAGGATACCGGTAAGCTGTCTAAGGAGACGAAAAATTTGATTAAGAACGCCAGGGTATGAAAGCTTCCAATCCAACAGACCAGATAGAATTGGCAGAGATATCAAAGCTAATCAATAAGCGCAAGGTGGCCGATATAAGGAAGTATAACATGAAGAAAATTGAGCAAGCTGTAATGAAAGGGGTGAGCCTCAAAGCGGTGAAGAAATTAGGCATAGACAAAAGCCAGATGTATGCGCTAAGGGACAAGGCGGGCAACTAATCGCGAATATGGACAAGGTAGTCAAAGTAGACGAGGAGTTCTATACAGATCTCTACAGTAGCCAAAGTAGTAAGGACCGTAATAAGATTGCCGGTAGGGAAAAACAGTCAGACGTTCCACCAGTGACGAAAGACGAGGTCAAGAAAGTAATAGAAACTATGAAAAGGGGGAAAGCAGCTGGAGAGGATCAGATAACTATAGATTTGTTGAAGGAAGGAAGGGATATCGTGCTAGAAAAACTGGCCACCCTGTATACGCAGTGCCTGGTGTCATCGACGGTACCAGAACCATGGAAGAATGCAAACATTATCCTCATTCACAAGACAGGGGACTCTAAGGACCTTAAAAATTACAGACCAATCAGCTTACTGTCTGTTACATATAAGCTTTTTACTAAGGTAATGGCTAATAGAATCAGGACAACCTTACACTGCAATCAAGCAAATGATCAAGAAGGGGTTTGGAAACGATACTCTATTATCGGTCATATTCATACCATCAACCAGGTGATAAAAAAAGTTTCGAAATATAACCAGACCTTCTACATAGCATTCATTGATTACGAAAAAGCATTTGACTCAGTTGAAACATTGTAACTGGAAAAGAGAGTCGGCTCGATCTGGCTTGGCTTGGCAGCGTGGAAAGGGCGAGAAGCATGGATCCCATACAAAAATGGTCTATATACCTCAATTGAAAGGTTTATGGTCAGCTATGTCTATCTATGGACTTTTATAGTCGGCTATAAAGTGCCATTGAAATATTTATAGGCAGCTATAGAAAATTCCACACCACGTTGTCTATAGCTTCTGGACCATACAAAATCTCTTTAGCTAACTATAGAAAACCATATGTCCATAAAGCTATAGACTTTTAGTCATAGAGTTGCCTTTAGCTGTCTATAGAAATTTGAATGGCTCTAAAGCTACAGACTGCAAGCATAGAATCAGTTTTAGCAAGCTATAGAAAAGTTTATGCTCCTTGAGCTATAGATTATTAGTCATTCAGTTATCTTTAGCTGTCTATAAAATTTGAACTCCTCTAAAGCTACAGACTGCAAGCCATAGAATCAGTTTTAGCAAGCTATAGATAAGCTCGTGCTCCTGAAACTGTAGAATAGTAGTAATACCGATATCTTTAGAAGTCTATAGAAATTTGAATGCCTCTAAAGCTACAGATTCCAAGTCATATAAGCTGATTTAGCTGGTTATAGAAACGTGTATGTTCCTGAAGCTATAGACTACTAGTCATACAGTTAACTTTAGCGGTCTATAGAAATGTGAATGTCTCTAAAGCTACAGACTACAAGCCATATAAGCTGCTTAGCTGGCTATGGAACAATGTATGCTCCTAAAGCTTTATACTATTTGTCATACAGTTATCTTTAGCTGTCTATAGAAATTTAAATGGCTCTAAAAGCTACAGACTGATAGCCATATAAGCTGCTTTAGCTGGCTATAGAAACGTGTATGCTCCTGAAGCTACAGACTAGTAGTCATACAGTTAGCTTTAGCCGTCTATAGAAATGTCAGTGCTTCTAAAGCTACAGACTGCAAGTCATATAACCTGTTTTAGCTGGCTATAGAATATTGTATATACCAAAAGCTATAGACCAGTAGGCATACACCCTTATATGAAAGTACATATATCGTCGGTTCGAATCCCTCGCGCGACTTGTACTCTAGCTAGATTAAGAGTTGTGTGCTGTTTGCAACGAGGAACCGTATGCCATCAACTACAACGCTGTACGACAAATGGATTACGTCACAGTCTTGGTATAACTGGTGGGAGCACTGTCGCCGCATGGAAGTACCGCCGACCCATGATGGTTTTAGTCGTGGGGACTGCTGGCAAATTTTCAGTTATTTATTCATCGAATTGAAAATAAAACCGAAGATATAGAGCATGACACACATACACATACACACTGGCACATACACAAACACATGCACGCACATACATACACGCGCGCGCGCGCGCGAATTTTCTATAGCTGACCATAGAAAATGCTAAAGACTGCAAATATTTAAATTAGGACACCAGAATGAGTCCATAGGTTATAGACTTATATAGCAGGCTATAGCTTTTTGGGACAAATATCTATAGCCGACCATACAAAGGAGTTTCTATAGCTGACCATAGGAAATTTATGTATGGGATGTCGCCGCCATTTGGCATTCTGCAGTGATACGGCTGTACAATTCAAGGACACTATATCCACTGTAAATATTGTAATCGCAGGCATTGCTACCGTTACCATTTCACGATAAATTTAGCCTATGAGCACTGCGTAAACTGAAAAAAAAAAAACTCAGATAAGAAGCACTACCGTAAATTTTGTAAAAAAAAAATCCGCGTCTTATATACCGAAAAATACGGTTAGCATTTTGATGAAAACGGTGAACTGGGCTCGGTGGTAATAAACTCGGTATTAGGCGGAACTACAATGCTGTGCTGATTAAGCGAAATAAAATATTTATTAACTTGATAATTTAGTGCTCTTTAAACATTACTAACGTCCTCATGGCTGAAGAGGTATTTCTATATCGTTCCCATTACGTATGTAAGTACCGAAAGGTGCCCAACAAGTATTTTAAATATTGCTAAATTGAAAGCCTTTTTTTTTTTCGAATTCAGCGGCAGAATTTGCATTGTTTTTTTTTTTTTAACATTGAAAACCTTTGCCTTGTTAGCTGCTATCGGAATTTCAGAGCTTATAGTGCAGAGTTCAGTGTCTGAACGCTGAATTATTTTATCAGCTGAAGTTAAGTTTATTATCATTGCCAAAATAGGTTAAATTGCAAAATTACAATAATTTAGAGTTTTAATTCTGGCGAGAACTCTGGATGGAAAATCACGCTTGGCGTCTTTGATTCTCCACTCGCAGTTTTCGACACCACAACAGATGTCTTCGGTAAGTACGAAGCCATTGTTAAAGAAATGATCGAGTATGGTATATTGACAGAGTTTGCGTGCTGCCTTGGCTACCCGTTGAGAAAAGGAAAAGATGGCTAGATAGCGATTGGGAGTGCCCGTTGAAGGAACAAAACGTATGAAAGGACACTACAGGGACGCAGCCTTGGCTAAACCCACAAAGTAATAATTTACGCAGACACTTCTGGCGGTGCTTTGTTTTATTTTCAACAAAAATAGGCTGTGGCGTTTCTTAGCCACCCGCGGGTGAATTTCTTATCTGTCTTCCCTCTTCGTTCACCGGTTTACCAGACGGCAAACTTTAACAGTATACTTGAAAAATGCAGAATAAGTTCAAGCATACCGTTTTTTTGTGTATCTGGTTATTATCACCAGTTTCGAGGTTAGTGTAACAAAAAGGGTGATGATGGAGGCAGACGACCCCGCAAACAGTGGAAGTATTAATATGCAAATACTGCAAACTTTTCTACGTTGAAAGATGTTGCATTCTATTAAATAATGTAAATATACCCGCATTTAGAGTATATTTATAAAGTTGTTTATTACATCAGAGCATAAAGGAGTATATAAAAAGGAAGAACAAAAATCTATAAAAGAAAAAAAACGGAAAAAAAGGAAAAAAAAAGACCCACTGCTGCTAGGTTCCGAATTCTCGTCGGCTTCACCGTCTGGAAACCTACAAGCGGTTAATATCTGCCGTACTATTCTGGGATTTATAGACAGGGTACACTGGGAATGCATATAAGTATCAAAATTGAGGCCCCATTCGAGTAACAGCGAGAGTTAGAGTAACCTCTAACCGGATCTTACGAAGCGCTACCTTCTCTGCGCGAGTAAGGGGCTGGGGAGAGTTACCGCACATGGAGGTACGTACAAGAAAACGTGTGCTGCACCGGAGATGTTCCTTTCTTATGAGAAGGAGGATGGCATCATCCATACTGAAGAACCATGGCACTGATGAAAGTAAAATCGCCAGGCTTGTTGCAGAACCTGCAGAGTTTTGTGAACTGTGTAGGGCATGTGGGAACCACTCAATTGTTACGCTATGTTATGCTAGACTATGTCCTGTTATGCTAGACTAGCTGTAACTTAAGCAGGAGATCCTAGTTAGTATTTAGAGCGAAGGACATTGCGGACAAAGTGCTCAGATTTACATAAAGGTCTGTAAACAATTCCAATGGGTCATTTTTGGTTTCCCCTGTTGCACAGACGCGATTGCGGGTGGTGGCGCCAACTAGTGACAATACGTCATAGCGCTCAATTGTGGTTGGAGAAAGTTGGCAATGGTCAGTCCATTACCAACTATACTTTTTTTTCAGGGACAAAAGTTATGAATATAGACGGTAATGCTCTAGCCGGCCAGACCAGAACTGATGTCAAAGGCGTGAGAATGTTCACGACGTACAGTCAAGCATAAAATCTAAAAGAGTGCCAATTATCTAAAAAAATGGGTCTAATGGTCACTACTACTTATAGATATAAGAGAGCCTGAGCGAAATGAATGAAAGTGAGTGCAACCGCGTAGAGCCGCGTACCAAACCGAATAACGCGGCGGCGATACTGTGTTTTATCGTAGGGGGGCGACCAGCATGCAGCCTGGACTGTGGCTATAGGTTCAGCGGCACCCGGTGTGGTGGAGCAGATTAACACCCCTCCCCTTCTCCCTACCCCCCCGCCCCTCCTCATTAGTGGAGCCACTACAAGCCTAAAAAAGAGGGCGAGCGTATCTATCTTTCTTCATAAACAAAGTGTACTTCTGGAGAAAAACAGAGCAAGTGGTTTCGACCGATGATTTTCCTAAAGGCGACTTCAGAATAAAAGGGCAGATACGAACCACAAGAAATGGAAACTTTGAGAGCCAATAAGGACTTGGCCCGACGCGAGGGGCACATATACACCACGGGAAATCAAAATTTTGACATCTGGGAACACTTGGGCGGATGCTCGTGCAAATAACTGAAGTGAAGTGGCAGATGGCGCCAGGATTATAACGTGGTAGCAATGTGGGCTATTTTGTATAGGTCTGGCATAGCGGGACCAAAGAAAACTGCAAGAACCAGCAGATGGTCCGACTATTGGTTCATGTTTTTTTTGCTGATTACACAAACTCAACATAAGAATTATATAAAGGTTTGGTTTGGTTTGTAAGGTTTAACATCCTAAAGCGACTCAGGCTATGAGAGACGCCGCAGTTGTGGACTCCGGAAATTTCGACCACCTGGGGTACTCTAATGCCCACTGACATTGTACAACACACGGACTCCACCCCGTTTTGCCTTTATCGAAACATAATGTGTTATCGAAAGTTTTGAAGTTATATAAACTTTTTAACACACAACCAGCACCAGCATTCGCATGAACGTCAAAGAATAAACCATGTGCGGACCTGAAGTGTGTTAGAGTTATGTTATCACGCTCGGAAGGATATGCATTGAAATGACATTGAGACTCAAGCAGGCTAATACCGAAAAGATAACTCAAACATAAAGAACAGAGGTGAACTTGTGAAACATACAAGCTGGCATTTGCGGTCTTCAATGGACGCATCGAAATATATGAATTAAGCTGGTAAAAAGGAAATATGTGCAATGTTGGATACCGACTTCCTATCGAACGAAAGCTGCGATGATCCAAATGCTGGCTCTGGCTGACAATAACGCTTCCTTGGATATAAGAAAAGGGCATATTTGTAAGCATGCGTATTATTTCATTGGTCGTGGCTCTGAATGCAGCAGGGTTGATTATACATACTGTAGAAGAGATGTTAGGTCGAAAAGGTTGGAAGCAGGCAATTTTAGATGGAGAGGAAGGTGAATGCGAGTAAAAAATGGTAGGCAAGAAGTCTCGTCCAGGATTACGCGACAATATTTTGCCGAATGTATTGGTAATATGGATGGCCCCATTGCAGTAGTTACAGTGTTTATTTTTTTATTAAAAAATACTGCTGCCTCACACGTGCGACGTAGCAGGAGCAGCTTCATCGGGCGTTACGCGGGTGTATCTTCAAACGTTACAAAAGCTATTAAAGATCTACTCTCATCGCCCTCTCAGGGGTGACATGTCTAATTAGGCACAGGGAACACGTACAGTGTGTCACCCTATGTAGAGCGCTCGATTGGCGAACTTCCCTGCATAAAAATTAACACCTCGTCGCAGTTCTGCTTTTTAGTGGCAAGGCTTGTACGGAAGTAGATCAGCACAGATCTGCGAAGAAAGCGAGCACGAGAACGTTGTCCGGAAACCGTTGCCGTTGTCTCACTTCAGTTTTTAATGTGTGATGCGCACTGCCCGAGCTCTCTACAGAAGGGTGACGCGGACTGTACCTGTGCTGAGTCAAACGTTCTAAAAGAATCTAACTGTGCAGCTCATCGTAAAGCAGCGCGAAACACGAGACGCGAAACACTCGAGGCCCATAAGTGCATAAGTGTAATTGATGTTTGATGTAGAGACAGCTTCTCAATGCGAGCGTGGTGTGCGAGCGAGCATGGCGTACGCACCAGCGCACATTTCAGGTTTCTAGCCGCAGCGTAGCGCCTTCACGTGTGCTGTGCCATTCGCTGCCTGTGTACGAATGTAGAACACTTGTGTTAAGGCTGCCGTATCGGTGCTTCATCATGCATACCTCAGACATTGCGGTCTACTCGAGTCCACGAGAGCGCGCTAGATTAGAGATGTGCCCGAGCCCAACCCGCCCCGACATTGAAAGGGTCTTAGCTCGGCCCGGCCCTGCGCTTTGACTGAACGGCCGGGCTGTGCCCGACCCGATCTAAATCCGGATAATGAATCCTGCAACACTGAAGTTTCTTCCGCTGCTTTAGTTGCGGCTGGAATGATATGTTCCTTGCAAGATAAACTTTCTTGTATACAGCTTCCTTATTTCTCTAGAAGCGCGCAGGCTCTATGAGCAAAGGTTAGTTAATTATTTGGCTGAGCAATCGGTGAGCTCGTCTCGCTAATCGTCTGCCTCTCACGGTGCCGGCAAGGCGCGCCGCAATTGCACTGTGTGGGCTGATCAGTCAGAGGCGACTTTAGTAACGCGGATTCTTTTACTACAGGTGTTATTCCACGCTTTGAGGCTATATCAAGGTCAGGAGCAATCCTCAGCAAAGACGTGAGAGGTGACATGGCGCGAATCTCAAAATGGATCATAAGACGTCTCTTTTAGTGGTAGGGGTGCATGGTTGGCAGGTAGCTCGACGTCAGGTGAGAACTTAGATGCTCTCTCTTGGGGAAGATGCAGTACAATCCTTCGTTTTGTGCATTCGAGACGCCTAGGACCCCATGACCATATTCGGGGTTCTCAAAAGTTGACGTGTAATCAGTATAGGTGGGTCCGGCCTGGCCCGTCCTAAAATATCCCTTGCCCGAGCCCGGGGCCGAGGATGCTAGAGTGGCTCGAGCCCGGTCTTCCAGGGCGGATACAGGCTTCTGGGCCGGCCCGAGGTCGTGCACACCTCGGCGATAGATCCGATTCTTAGAAACAGGTGCCTTACTGCACCAGTTAGTTGTATAATGCTGTTGGCTGTCTGTAGGGCGTGTTCAAAATAAAAGCGCTTCTGACACGTCTCAACTAAAACACGTCATATGCTACAGCTTGGGGCGGAGTTATGCTACATGCACTGCTGTTAAAAAGGCGGTCGTGTTAAAGGCATTCTCATAATAAAAGTTCGCAGAGATTCTCAGTGACTTCAGTCGACTCAGTCTTCGAACCCGTTAAATGGCTTCCAATCAATGAATTAGTGCCATGCAGAGCGTTTCAACGGCCGCAGACGACGGTAGACATACAGAGGTGAAGTCCCTTCACTTTGCATTCTCTATTTTCCGACATTATGGCGCAGGTTTTCTCCCGCATCCAACCAAAAAGCTGCGATGCGTACTGATGATATACCGACAACATATACCTAGCCGCGAAACGGCCATTTGGAGCTTGATGATGGAAGGCGTCATCAAGCTCCACGTTATGACGAATTGAGTTGCATCTCTATTTTGACAATAACCTACTCTTGATAACGGTTCAGAACCACATAATGCAACATGGAGTCGTCTTGCATACGTCTTGGTTTTGACTAGAAATCATAAAAGCAACTAGACTTTGTTAAGAATTTCCGCCTACTGATTTCTGTTTGCGTTTACGCTTTTGTATTTGTAGTCGGCGCGTAGTGATCGCAGATTGCTAGTTTCTTCGCAGCAGGCATTGCGCATTTTCACCTTTCAACATAATAAATGATTTAACATAGTGATTGATGGACAGAGAAGAGATCTGGTAGATATACAGGAGATTTGTTCGGTTTAAATAAACTCTTAGGTTCCATGGAAACAATTTGTTAAATGAGTCAATCAAAGGGGAAATAATTCAACGATATTGCACCTACTAATTGATGTCCGGAATTATAGGAGGATGCTGCAGACTACCCCTATACCCCATTCACAGGCGTTCTAAGATTGGCATTAGTGCAACATTCCACTAGCTTTGTTCAACTTTGTTATTGGTTATTGTTGCGTGGAAAATCTGGCAAGGTTTAATCTTCCCTTCTGTGACACTGTTTGTCAAGAAACTACGGAAACAATGTTGGCCGGACGCAAAAGCGCACTGTCAACTCCGGTCAGCCAAGTGGTAATCGCTCCATGGACCCCAGCAACGTCTCCCCAGACTACGAAGGGGACACCTTCCAGTGCGGTGTCTACTGCTGCCCCTAGTTCTACAACTGCTGCGGCGCCCACCGAAGGTTCAACGACGTCAACAACGCCAACAACATATAAGTGCTCGCTGCTGTTGAAGCTGTCTCACGCTTCTTGCGGCAATTTCAATGTTACTTATCATTTCAAAATGTGGTCGGTTAAATAGGATCTTTTTGCCTAGTCGAGGTGCAGATTTTAGTCATATTGTTTCGAAACTAATCCACACGGACTCCGTAGTAGATAATGACATTTGTTCCTAACTAGGCGCGTTGTATGCAAAACGAAAAACCCTGTGAAACTTCTAAATGTTTCGTATTCAGCAGCTGCTTCTTTGGCATTTAAAACCTTCCTTGAGGATTACCCAAATGAAAAGCCTAGGTAACCAATAGCCTGGGAAAGCTCGTGCAGCGTCAAAGTATATGTAAGCAACCCAGTGCTTTTATTGCTAAACTGATGCACCAATGGCAAACTAAATAGCCGTCTTTAGTAACGCCGTTAAGGTTTACGTGCTTGAGAATGTCAGTAATTGTTGACTTAAAGCGTAATGACAGAGTTTGTCTGTCAGATGGGGAGAGGGATGGGGGCTGGGGCCCAATTAGCACTCCCTATTTTTCATTCGTCTTTCCCACACTCGTCCGCGCATGCAAGAGATATACTCACGGGGAGAGGCTACCGTATATACGTCAGGCCACTTTTATTCGTCTTAATGGAGTGGATGCGATAAGAACAAAAAAATGACATGGTTTTTAATGTGGTAACAAAATAAGTGAAGAATAAAACGAAAAATGCCTAAACTCTTCCGAATCATTTATAGGGTACCCAGTGGAAGTAAGAGAGAAAATTGGCTACAAAAACACTTCCGCAATAAACTTAACAACTACAATATTAACAGAATTTAAACTCTTCTCATCAAAATAAACGGAACAATAAAAATTCCCACAATAAGTTAAAAATTTAAAATTTAAAGGCTCATAATAAACGTCTCCTACAAATTAACAGCTTGAGGGGCTAGTTGGTGCTGCATCGTATTCAGAAATGTGGCGTATTCAGAATGTCTCCTACAATTTTCAGAAAATGTAAACGAAGACGCAAACAGGAGTCAGACAGCACAGGTTGTAATGACGAACTGGGCATTGAGTGCCGATTGGATGAGAGGGAATAAATGGAGCTCAAGGCAGAATAAATAATGCTAGCTTCTTTTTGGCGATAAAGTTGGCTGTGGTTCACACTGAGCCATGGCTCCCGCATAATAAAGAATGGGTTTCTTCGTGCAGTAGATCTCGTAATAAAATCATCTGCGATGTCAAGGAAATTGGGTTTTAAAGAGGTGCTCTTGTGCCGACAGAGAAGTGTATGAGATTTATTCGCGCTTTTCTCATTATTGATCTCAGATTCGTCTTAGCGTGATTAGTCATGAAAATGATCTCTCAGATGTACATGATGTGACTGGAATAGTAACAGGAATTTGGCATCTTAGCTACCCCCATCGGTCAAAGGATCTTGCACCTGTTAATCGTTATCGACTGAAAGATTCTCTACAGCGTCATGAACTGTTTCAAGGGTGTATTCGCTACCTTGCTATATCTGTGAGCATACTAAGGTGAAGGTTAAGGTGTTCAATTTCAAATTATTTTTCACAGCTTTTCAACAGGTACATGCTGTCATCATTTGCTTTCAAAACTTCTCAGTCTGGAAGTGCGCTGGCAAATTTTTTACGGATACCTGTGGTTGAGCTTGATCTACCGTCTCTATTACCTCGCCGAACCATTGACGGAACATGTCCTTGTACCAAGGAAGTACGTGAGGCACAGATCCGTCGTCATATCACTGTGGAGTCTTCCTTTAGGTTGGCGCAGCACCTCCTTTCGATTTTACACCCAGTTCCAATTCACGCGTCTCTGCTTCAGCCTCTTTCCAAGTATTTCTCCCTTAGTTCACCGCGATTCTCCCAGATAGCCTGGTCCATTTGTGAACTCTATCAAATCTGAATAATACATTCTGCAACGCACGGCTTACAGTTTCTGGTCGTGAGAAATCGACTGTGAGGAGAGTGAGCATGGAGTATGTGTCGACTTTCTACCACATTTTCAAAAACACACTGGCTTTGGCTCCGAAGTCGGTCCGTTCTTGTAATGCTAGTCCATGAAGATACGAGGTCAGGGGCTCATAATTCGGAAAAATCAACTTCAGTAACTAGTCCTGAGTGTCAGTCTCGTGGGAGAAAACTTCCGCAAACTTACGTTCTCATCTTCTTCGTCGAATTCCCCGAACAAGTTTAGACGTTCTGGGTAGCATGTAACAAAGTTTGTTATGTCTGATTCGATGTCAAACATCACGACGCATTTCTACTGTCTGTGAAATGTCCTGCAGCACAATATATATGTATACCAGCGCAACACCACAAGACACATGAAGAAGAACGAGGACACACAAGCACTGAACTTCGAACTTACATTTAATGGAAGAACAATGTACTCATATTATGTTCAAGGCTTTCGTGGCGTTCGAATGAAGTTTGTTTTAGGTGGTGACTTCGACTTGCCTGGTATTGATTGGTTTTGCAAGGATGCTATGAGTGCCGATTCTGGTCATTATGAGCTCCTTTTGCATATTGCTTTCACGTACAATCTGACCCAGATTGTTGACAGACCAACCATAATCTGTACCTCTGTATCCCGCAATCTTGACCTAGTGTTCAGTACTTGTGACCGTAAGTATACTTGCGTTGGTGTCTTCAAAGGTGTATCTGATCATAATCTCGTTTCGTGTACTTTCTTCCTGTCAGCTTATGTTGAATGCAAAAACAAAGTCCCATTGTTGTGAAAAATTTAAAAGAGCTGATGGTGTGGGAATCCTGGATTTTCTAGAGACTCATTTTGATAGTTTTAGGGCTGAGGAGGATGTAAATGTAATATAATGCATGTTTAGGAAACTATGCTTTGAATGCTTGAAAATTTATGTCCCTACTATTGTAAAGAAAAAAAAAACATAATCCATCGAAAACGCGGGCATAATCCACGCTAAACGTAAATTAAAGCGGCGGCAGCGTTCTAGTAAACGGAATGAGGCCAATGTTAGCATATTTGGCAGCTTATTAAGAAGTAATATCAAGCAAGATAAGGACTCTTTTTTTTTTTTACAATTACTCCTCGTCATTTTCTCAGTGTTGCTCCAGAGAAGTTCTACCGTTACATAAATGGCACAAAACAACAAAATATGTCACTAATAATTAGTGGTTCACCTGTCACAGGATCAAAAACATTGCTAACGCATATAATGAGTATTCTAAATCGGTTTATGCTGATAAAAACTCTAGTTTTCCTGCTAAGCCATCGAGTATTCCTCTTTAATGCCAGATGCTGTTGTCTCAAGCGATGGTATTTTTAACCTGTATTTGAAACTTGATGTTAAAAAGTACAGTGGGCCTGGTAACATTCCACTACCTTTTCTTCGTCGTTGTGCAGAATGGCTGTCCCATTATCGCTTTGTTATTTTCAATGCCGGTTAGGCTCAGTGCGTATTTCCGTTAGAATAGAAAACTGCACTTGTCGTATCAATCCTTAAGGGAAACGAGCCAACTTGCGTATTTAGTTATCGCCCAATTTCCATGCTCTAGGTCAGTTGCAAAATGTTTGAACATGTGATTTCTTGAGCCTTGACAGAATTTTTCGAATCCAGCCATTTTCTATCCAATGAGCAACATAGATTTAGGCATCACGTATCTACCATTCCACAACTGATTACCACTTGTCATGATTATTATCACAGTTAATAGCACACTACAACGGGACGCTGTTTTTCTAGATTTCGCCAAATTCCTTGATAAGGTTCCGCACACCAAACTCAGAAAAGTTTTACATTGCCGGAATCAATCCTAAGTTTATCGATCTATGACTGATCCACACCCAATTTCATCTGTTATCCCAAAAGGATTTGTTCTGGGACTACATCGTATTTTTGATCTATGTAAACGAGTTATCCCTAGTTAGAGATTAACTATTTCGAGATGATTGCGTTTTATACCCTACAGTTAACTTTAAAGTAGACCAGATTAAGCGCAGCGGTAATCTCCAGAAGATCTCTAATTGGTGCACCCAATGGGGCATGTTTCTTTAATTAATAAATGTTTGGTCCTTACAATTTGCAAAAACTGTTCTGACACATTCATGTTGTATAGCTGGCGTGAAATTACAGGAATCCGCGTCTGTAAAGTACCTTGGTGTCAAGATAAGTTATAAACTGAGTTGGAACGCCCATATCAATGTTATTTGCTCGAACGCTCTGAAGACTGATGTATGAGGCGTAAACTGTCAAAGGCACCAGCAAACGTGAAAGTGACAGCGTACATGGCTTTGGTGCGTCCTCATCTCGAATATGCATGTTCTCTATGAGACCCTTACACAGCCAAGAATATTTCAAAATTATGCAGAGTGCAAATGATCGCAGCCCGTTTCATTTGTAACAGATTCAAACGCAGAGATAGTGTTACAGACATGATCAACTCTGTTGGTTTAAATTTCCTTTAGGTAATGCGCATAGAAGCAAGGTTGGAATTTTGTACCTAATATACAACAATCTGATTAAAACTAATTCCCATGACTATATTACTCCTGTTGCACGCGCAGGTACGCGTTTAATCAGGGAAAAAAAGATAAAATTGCGAGCATTCTTATGTACAGTTCAATACTCATGTGTTGTCAAAACAATTACAGAGTAAAATAAACTGCCGATGTGTGTAGTGAACAGCCCTGATGTAGAAATATGTATTAATAACGTGACACCCTTTAGCAAGTGAAACCTTTTTTTTTTCCTTTTTTGCATCATCTCTTTGTTCTTATATGAAGCTCGTGTATATTTTGCTGTACCTTTCTTTACTTGTATATTTGCTCTCCTCTGCTTGGAGTCAAAAGACTCTGCAGTTTTATTAAATAAATAAAAACCTGGATTCTACAACAACATTAAGAAAATTCCTTTGCTTGTCGCTTCAAACAGAGCATCTCCGCATTTGTCAAAGCTATTCCCACATATGTCAAACACAGATATCTTGCAGACCGGCTATATCAGCATTCTCCTAGATCTCGCGCACTACCTGGTCCGAGTGCCTGCAGATCACCAAACAGAGGCCCTTTTCTCGACACACATGGCCGCCATTCGGCGCCATTTTGTTTCTGTGATTGGTTCTCAGAACAGTCACGTGTTTCAAATTTGTGGCGCGAAATTTTTAGTGTGTCGAAATGGCTTTTTGCGGTGACGTAAAAATGACGTGAGTGTGAAAACGGATTTTTAGCAGCGGTATTCATGATGCATGGAGGGTATATATAAGTAATTGTGAAGGGAAAACAGAGGTATTTATGATAGAAAGGGAAGCACTTACGCTTGTATTACGAAGGGGCTGAAATGAACCGCCCATTGTCAACAGCCGACTCTTGAAATCTGATTGGCTGACGTTGTGTGGCGGAAAATATGTCATGCATAAACATTTATTGATGACGTCAAAATGACGATTCATTACGTAAAGGATGTTCTACCATTGCTGTATATGACCAAAGTTGGGCGCCGCATTTCGAACCACTTGAGGCGGCCGCGAAAAAATACATGGCGAATTCGACAGTGTAGGCGGCTATCTCACCGCAGTTTGGTAGACGATTTTGTGGGTAGTGAAGTGAGCTGACACATCTTGTTGTAATTGCACAAGGCACTTAAACGACATCATAAGGGAACTTTTCAGCTGCGTCATCTTTTAGAGGATTAATAATGAAGACGCTGATTTACAGCCGCACGAGGGACGTAGCTACCCTCCCGTTGCAAATGCTTTGCTCTCATAGAGAAACCATCGATCCGCACCGTCGTTGCCAAGCGCAGAAATGCGGACCGCTAACTCAAGCGGTTGATCTGCGCGAGACGAGGTATTTCAGAGAGCTACAGAAGGGAAAGGGGGGCGAGTTGTAGGTTGTTCATGATGGTTTCGTGAGCGCTCTTTAACACAGAGACAAAGAAACGAAGAGAAATAAAGTCGCCAGTCCCGTGTTTTCTCCACTTTGTATCTGTTTAAACAGCGCCCACCAAGCCATCATAAATTTCTGAGAAGACCGCGATGATTTCTAATTATCTGTCTGGTCGGTTCGTGAGTACAGTCGAGCACGATTTGAATGTTATCGCGCGAGCGTCGACCAGCCTAGCACTCCGGGCACCTGGCGGCCGGGTTTGGAAGAAGAAAAATTATCATTTCTCACTCTTATCTCCCTCGTTCGCTGTTCCATACAACAACCATCACCCCCGCGACAAACTCACCGCCCTTTCTCTCTATTCTAAGCTTTCTATTTTTTGCAATAAAGAGTCCAATTTCAGATAATACCGAAGAATACGTCGTGCACACAACGGTCACTGCCTGTTCGCAGAACCAAAAGAAAAAAAAGAAAGTGACGTCCCTGCAGGGAGTGACGGCTGCTGAAGGAACAGCAAAAAGAGTGAGGGAAGCTGGCCTAATACCTCCCTCGCTTCGGCAGAAAATTCTGGGCCTTGGTGCTGTTCATGTTCCCGGTCGACGCTCGCGCAATAACCTTCAAATCGCGCTCGACTGTACAACCTCAGACGTCATATGGTTCGATGGCTGTGCAGAAACTTCGCGCGACAGGCAGCGAGGGATCACCAAGGACTGTCTTAAACGTCGGCCCTAAACACTGCGTTTTTTGCCTTGCACTATGCACTCACTGCAATGTTATTGAATTGAACAGCCTTTCCACGCTAAGAAAAGCAAGCAAAAATACTCACAGCTTCTATTATAATAAAGGAATGTATGTTCCATGTACATTGCACATTTTTGCTTGCCATATATGACGTGTTTCATATATAAAGTTTTGTTTTAAAATTCATGCGGGCTCACCATTTGCTTACTGTTAAGAAAGAAATAAGTACTCTGGAGCACATTATGACGGTACGCTCTAGTCATATGATGTATTTGAGTGACATTTTGTGTTTATTGCTTTTTTTTAACAGAGCAGGAAAATAATCTCCCTTTATCGATTTGCATTTTACCGTTTCGACAGTAAAGAATATGCGCACGTGGCGCCGCCCTAGCTTCATAACACGATTTCCTCAGTCATCTTTCGCTTTCTTTCTTTATTGTCCGTTTATCCCCCTCTGCACGTGTATGGTAACATGGACATCACCTATGAACCTTCCTGCTATTCCGTTCTTCTGTTTCTTTCTCTTTCGCGGACACCTTTTGCGTTTCGCAAGAGCTTTTCGCACGCCAGCGCACGAAACTTTAACCGACTAGGTGTAAGGCCCAGCGCATGCCTTCCACTTCGTGTGTGTATGTGGAAGACTCTCTCTCTCTCTCCCTCCATCTCTCTGTCTGCGCTGCTATACGCGCTCTGCGCAACTCAAGCCGACACAATATGTAAGAAACTTAAGCAGACTTGGTGACCTGATGGTAGCTGCTGGTAATAATGCGGCTTTTCGAAAACGATTGGTAGCACAGCCAGTGACTAATAGTAATTTATATTTTAAGACTGCGAGCGTTGTCCTCAGACATGGGCCATGCTGGCAGCTGCGCCGGCGCCTCTTCGACAGTGCTGGAGCTACTCTGGCAATCTGTCGATTCCTTCTGTTTAGGACCAAGTCCTTAATTCCTGCACTTAAAAGCAGCTAATAAGCAAACGTGATAGGTCATCGGCACTTGAACAGCAATGCTACTTTCCGCTCCCATTTTGCACCAACCCACTGCGAATATTCCGTTGCCGTTCTTGCTCTTCAGCTGAAACTCGCGCAGCCTTTCCGTGCGTACCTGATGCCGAATGTTCGACCACAAGTATGTCATGACACACTGATACTGCAACGCTACAGCGTACTTCACTCGCCTCACTGCAACCCGAGGCTTCAGAATCACGGAATGCACCGCAGAGTATCGGTTCCTGCAGGAGCACCGTCGTTTTTCATACTTGGCGCCAATATATAGTAGCAGACGACAGAGCGCTTTTTTTCTCTCTCTTTATTTGTGTTTTTCTTCAGAGTACGTAACCCGATTGTGTGCTTGTGTAACCTAGCACCGTCCTACTGCACACGTCACGCGTACGTCACAATTTGAAAAAAAATGATGGCGAATTGTCGAGAATAGGGCCCCAGCTGGCAAGGTCCTTAGCCCATTGACATTCTTTCCCGGAAGCTTGGTCTTTGATTTGTCATTTGCGCCGATGTAGCGTTAGATTGCCTGTGCCTGGCTCGAATCTCCTGTTGAGATGTTCTTTCATCCGATCATTCAGGCATCTGCCGGTCTGCAAGATATCTGTGTTAGCGCGCCTTTATCGCTTTGACAAAAGCGGTGTGGCTCTTTGTGAAGACGTGTCAAGCCAAGACATTGTCTTAATGTTGTTGGGAAATCAAGATATAAGTACATGTTTTCACCCATTAAATGTACGCTGGAAGTTTAGCGGTTGTGTCCTCGTTAGTCTTCGCGTGTCTTGCTGTGTTGCGCTAGTATGCATACATAATAGATCACTAACTAGCCCGTACTCCTACTCTACTGCACCACAAGGTTCAGTATCTACGAAAGGCAGTTTATACGTGCAGTGCTCACGGCTCCTGCTGTTGTATTTGGGCTGACAGCTTATTGTGCTGTCCTCTCACGTTCTCAGCGCCATCAGCATTGCCCTTGACAGCTTCTAATGCTCGAACCAAAAACGTATAAAACTTCCTTGAGAACTACAACAAGACTGGTCACTCTGGCGTCAGCAGTTATAAAATTCCCAGAACAGCTCATGTGCTTTAAAATCCCATTGTTTGAGCATATCGACACTAGCTCGTTGGCACATATGCGCGCTGCCTCGTCCATGATGAGGACATTGTGCCTCACTTCACAAAGCTCATTTTCGAGTGACTGCAGAAGATGATAGACGTTAATTTCCCGCAATTAGTTTTAGATGTCATGTAATAGGCACCTGTACTTGGTTCGAGGAAACAATAGTTCAGTTGTAGAATGTATGGCGCGAAGTTCCAGAAACACTCTTAGATTATTTTCTGCATCATCGTGACCACAGACTGCTAGACCCTGGCACTCTAAATACTGCAATGAACATAATGTAGTAAGGTTGAAAGTTGGGCGAGTTGAGTCTGGTTCATTTTGAAGGTATCGTGAAAAAGGAGAAAAACATAATGTCTCTATCACTACTTTCACTTCATATTTCAATTTATTGGTTTTTCAGTATAACTGCGACGGATCCAATGCGGAAGAATTAGCGCCAGAACATATGCCTTACAGACTATCATGCCACAGACCCGTAAGATATCCAGGTAAAAGTGAACGCTGCACTGCAAGACCTTGCGAAACATACGCTGTAAATTTATCTTAAACAAACCAAAAATCTGGCAATATTAGGCTCTCTGGGCACTCTGCACTGGCCGGCGGGTTCTCTTGTTTAAGGGCTAGCTGTGGGTTAAGCGTGTGTGGCCAATTCGAAGTCGGCGAACCAGACCTCGTTGAACCATTGTCGGTTTCTGTATCTCTACCATTCGTTGAAAATAGATTTAATGCTTTGGAGGTGATCATGGAGGTGAAATGCCGGTTAAATTTGCCACCATTTCATTTGCTGTCATGATGATACTACCTAGTCTCTGGTTGGCATGTGGTTGATGCTGATTGCTCTAGTCACATCAGTAAAGTGTTATGGTCGGCTCCTTCGCTAACAGCTATCCCAATGTGGCTCGGAACGCTACTTTCATGGGTATCAATAACATTTATACTTAACAAGGAAGCAAATGTGCGCAGTCAAAGTATGACGGAGTAGAGACAATTGATTATATACGTGGAGCTGTAGAGTTTACAGTGGTTAGCAACCCAAATGTTCGACAGAGAAAAGAGATACATTTGATTTATTTGTGTAATCAACCGCGAGGCAGTATTGCGTCAGTAGGTTCTTTCTGCGATGCTTGCATGCAGTATCTTGAATTAACTGATCCTTTTCTAACAAAACATTCAAGGGATGTAGCACATTTTTTTTGAAGAACACATTGATTTATATTATGCCTTACTTGTTGGCGTGGATGACCTGTTCTATTCAGAGTCGCATCCCGAACTATTTGCGTCTGTAAAAGCATGCATTGACAAAGTGGCGCTGTGCCTTTCCAAAACGCTACGGGTATTTAGGTTGATGATTTTTTAGCCCTTTTAGAATTTTATCTTCGCAGTTCTTTCATATCTTTTGACGAGCAACCTTACTTCGAAGAGAAAGGCATCTGCATCGGTTCTTGCATAGCCTCTATATTTTGCAACACCTTTTTTATCATTCATCGATTGCTCTTTACGCGATCGTTTTAACCATTTTATAATGAAAAGGTCTATAAAATGTTCCGCTACATTGACGTTTTAATCGTTTTAGACAAACGACGCACTCTGTTGACTGAGACAGCAGTTGAACAGCTATGTTTACTATATGTTCTACTCGACTGCTTGCATTATCCTATAATATTGTTTGTATGTTTCTATATGTTTTCTTTGGCCCTAATGTATAAAGAATACTGTAGTATACCCCCTACTGTCATGCCCCTGTAGGCGAATGTAGGTACATGTATAAATAAAATAAATAAAGCCTGTTAACAGTGTTGTAGATTATTTTAGACACCTTAGGAAAACGCTAAATTTACTTGTGAACTACCGGATAACAGCATGCTTCAGTGCCTTGACTTGCGTTTAAAGCTTTTGGATGGGCACATATGCTGAGCTTATTCCCCTCGTCCACAAAAGCGTCTCTTGCAGTATGATTCTGCGCACTGGAAGGTAATGAGAAGGGGCATCGCTACCCTCTGTTTAAAGTTGTCACTCCGGAACTCGTGCGTTCATGAGATGCAAGCCAGCTTTAATAACCAATTGGACAGGCCTGTTGAAGCCGGCTTCCCTGAGTCGGTCTTAGGGCCAGTGATGGCAACACTTCTGAAGAAGATGAAGGCTTGCGCGAGCAAGAATCAACTGGAGTGAAAAGAAATGCCTGTTGTGGTTCCATACGTCCACAATGTTTATCACGGCCTCAAAAAATTGGCAATCCGGTTTAATGTACCGGTGGTAATAGTATAATATAATAAGTGTAATATAATAGCCGAAGACAAGGATAAAGAGGATGGGAAAAACTATCATGCTGGACACGCAGTCATTGACCCTGGAGCTGAGCTCCCTGCCTTCTTGAGCTGTTGAATGCTCCGACGATAATTTTCGCCAAAACAAAATGCTGGCGGTACTGCGTATGCCCCGAAC
Source organism: Amblyomma maculatum (assembly GCF_055883805.1). Lineage (NCBI taxonomy): Eukaryota > Metazoa > Arthropoda > Arachnida > Ixodida > Ixodidae > Amblyomma > Amblyomma maculatum. The sequence goes on from NC_139345.1 coordinate 200,205,761, forward strand.
AGTCACGAACATCAACGCTTAACCTCCCGTCTGGCGATGGGCCGCCCATCGCCACGAATGCGACGCTAGTCTTTCAAGAGCCCGGTTCCTTTGCCTTAATCGTCTTAATTACCGCTAATTTGCGGTATTACCTATGTTTTGAGTGGATTTTGTGTTGTTTAGCGTTTGGGTTTGGATTCTAGTCAAAACCATTTCAGCAATATGTGACTAGTTTGTAGCATAAAGTTCAGCTTGAATCATGACTACTAATCATCAGCAGTTAGGCCCTTGTGTATTGCAGTGATATTAGTTTAGTACAACTGCACTCGATATGAGCTACGCCACGATATTTTGACTTGAAATGATAGCATAAATTTCAGGTTTAATTACAATTGACTATTTAGCATTCATCGACATACGACTTTTACCTATAGCATATAATGTAATATACATTCTGAATTATACAGTTACCAATAATTAATTACGACCTAAAATTAGCCCACTGCACATATTCTCGACATATGACTCGATGATGTCGCATATAGTCCAAAGTGTATTACTAGTTACTCCACTACGTTTAATAAGACTATGTAACACTAGCGTTGCGACGGCCTCACTCAAAGGTTTGACACTGATGTTGAGCTGCGACTTTCGCACTTAGTAGAGCGAAAAACGCCTCATTGCTTGTATATCGTCGAAATCTTTAAAACTCCAGATTGTTCAAATCGATTTGGAGACATCCATTATGGCTCACCTGATAGCCCACAGCACTGCATCGGAACTTAAAACTCCTTTAAACATTTAAACATACTGGCAACGCCCGCGAACAGCGCTCCCAAGCGCTTGGCAGGCCACTTCTTTTCCCTACTCAAGATGGCCGCCGTAGGCTTCGCCCCAGCCCATTGGCCGGTATATGGGACTTCCACTCCAGCAGTTGGTTATAACCTCCTTGCCATCCGATCCGAAAAAAGCCGTACCGCTGTCGCTTTCAAGCGGAAGGTCATCACGCAGCAAGTCCAGGACATGTTGAACAGGGACGTAATTCTAGAGTCCTCCCGTCCTTGGGCTGCTCCCGTGATCTTGGTAGAAAAAAAGATGAAACATGGAGGTTCTGCATATACTGTACAGTCGCCTCAACTCCATCACTAAAAAGGATCCGTATCCACACGCACGTATCGACGATGCCATAGATTGCCTTCCCCCGCTTATTTCTTTTCTTTTGATTTGCGATAAAGATATTGGCGAAATATGTGGATCCTGCGGACAAGCAGAAACTGTATTTGTTACGCCGGGATGCCCGTTCCGTGACGAGGTACCTATCAGTAGGTACACGGAAATAGGGATCCGGTTGCTCCCAGAGTATATAACAGGCCGCGCTAGTCAGTGATGAAAAGATAAAATTTCTCTTCGCCTAATCTAGCCAATCTGATAGCTGTAGGATCTGCAGCAAAGCCTGTCTCTACCCCCCCCCTCCCCCCCCCCCCACCCACCCACCCACACAAATAATTGCGTTACTTCTCCGGACACACATGTATTTACTGTCAAAAGTACGTATTTTTCAGCTCGTAAAGTTAGCTTCACGCCGTGCGCGCACACACGGATGCGCTTACATATGCAAACACAGAAACATACACATTGACATATGCCCATAAACGCACACACATGCGCTCACAAACATGCACAAGCACGTGCGTACACATGCACTGGCATCTGCGAGCTCAACGCAGGTTTCAGCAGTGGCGCGTGATGAAATCTCGACATCAGCTACGAAGTTTTGAATTATACAACTTATTCCGCAGTGTGTTGCGAGTGATAGCGTCCGTAGAGCTGTTGAGTCTTTCGCGGATCAATAATATCTCCACCCGTCTCATAGATCGCTCTACATAGCATAGCGCTTAATTGCTGCAGGTACACTCAACAAAGCAGCAGGTTTTTCGCGTCAGAGAAAGTTGCATGGTAGGGGGGTAAATGACATTCTTTCTACAGCTGACCTGTAGAACAGCGCGACGCCTACCTTTCCTGCTCCTGATGAGCCAGTTGTGTACTGCTGTTTTTTTCGGTGACCTGGAAGAAACAATACCCTCGCGTTCTTCACATACTGTCGCAACGTCACTGGTGGGAAACATGGACGCACATTGAATGTTTACTGGAGCTCTGTGTGGATGCATTTGATGTAATATAATTTACTGCTACCTGTCACCCGAACTTTCTTACAGTTTCAAGTTCAGAGTCTTAACTTGGGGCGTCCTCTTAGTTTAAATGTTCTGTGCAAATTGTTGCCTGGAACAAAGTTAAAAGGCAGTTCAAATTTGTGTTAGGCAGAGTCACAGGCGTATATAGATTTGAAAATCTTCTCAGCCAGTTTAGCTGTTAGGGACATGTCTAATGGATTCGCAACGTTGCGTAACACCACGCCATAATCATATGCTGTGGTATTGTGATGTTGCGCATGTAACCCATCACAGTTGGCGTGTTTGTAATCAAGTGACGTCTCGGTTGACAGATTGATGACATCAGGCGCAATATTTCAGAAATATTAGTAGCGAGAAAAATTCGCATCACACAAAACAGTTGTGAATATATATATATATATATATATCTTAACCATCCTGTGAGTTATTTGGTTATTGTTTACGAACGAACATGGGCAACCTTGGAGCATTTGTGCAAGGAGCACATTTAAGGGTGCTAATTTTTTTCTCTTACAGATACGCCGCACGACACATCGTACCGAAAAAGGAGTAAGTGTGCATCATGCAGCATAAGCGCATTTTCAGCGGCAGAAATCCGCGGTGTACCTCCCCGGCCTCTCTCTAAACTGCGGTTAAAAATTACCACACCCAGCAGTAGGCGCAGGAGTGTGCGCTCGCGCTTGTCGTGCACCACTGTCCTAATTGTAGTTATCTATACGTCTGAACAAAACAACTTGCAAGGAGGCGCAAACCTGGTGCCACATCCGCAAAAAATCACACGCATCGAAAACTGCGGTATTGGGTCTTTTAACGTCTGCCATAACGACAGTTCCTTGCCGAGTACGATTAAATACTCAGTCTGATTAGAATCAGTTACCTTTCTGGATATTGTTATTGCGGGAGATGTTTTCAGTTTGTGCGGGACATCTTGAAAAGATTATGTCGAGGCTTCACTTCACAGATGTAAACCTCAATTTATTGACGATTATTTCAACTTTTTACAGTTGGACTGGAACAGTCAGTTCAGTTCAGTCGTTCAGTCGTGTCCGACTCTTCGTGACCCTATGGACCATGTCACGCCACGCCTTCCGGTCTCTCACTATCTTCCTAACATCACATAACAGTCACTATTGTCCAAAACGGTTTGGAACGTGAGGCCAGAGTTTGCGTTTTACAATACCCGGTGCTGCCCGCGTTCCTCGTTCTTCGGAACCCGCAAAGCTCGGCTCGTTGCGAACTCTACTTCTGACTCCCTACCAAGAGTCATTGTCCAAATATGCCAATGGCACCAGCGCCCATTCTTAAATCACTTTCTCGAGAATTCTGGGAACCATTTTAGTAGCAGATCCGAAATGCTTCAATCGGAGAGTTTTCTTTAAAATTGAACAGATGAATGGTGTGCCAGTGCGCACGGGTCTGTTTACACGCGAGCAATGCGGGCATTCCACGAGGTCGTTGACCTCTTTCTTTTGAAGATGGCGGATATGAGGCAACTCTCAAACAAGAGCGATCACTTAAGCAGAACACAAACTGCCACATCCACCTTCTGTGTTAGACACTACAGATCCACATAGCGTCAAAGCTCTGCTGCTAGTCGGTAGGGTGCAAAGACTATAAAGCAATTATTCGCCACTGAGTGTTGTGGCAGCTCGTACGTGCGCCGAGCAGGCGGTACGCGTATCGCGCCAGCTACACCTTTCATACAAAAGCTGTCTTAGAGCACGGAAGTTGCCACGACCCCCAAGCCCACACATCTACAGCCACAATACAGTCCATACCACACAGCCACAAGCAATACACCTAAGCGCGCGAAGCAAAGCGTGTCTCATGCCGGCGCCCATTGCAGTCGGCACTGTTACTACGGCATTGTGCAAAGCCCTCTGTGAGCAGAATTCGCTGCATTAGTTTTGGAAATAACGAACTAGTGCGGAGGGTAACGAGAGGACGCTCTAACAAAATTCGAAAGCAAAAAAGGCGACAATAAAGGCAATGCAATAAATGTATTGTTGGATGCCACATTGTCAAGCTTTGTGGCGCAGTACTTACTTACTTCCTTACAAGCTATTGACGAAGCTATTAAAACATACCTTAAAAATATTTGGTGTTCAAATGAACGGCCCTGACACCACGTAGATTTGAATAGATTGTACGTAGGCCAGATTAAAATACCTCACTTTACTGCCTATTTTAGGGAGCTGTGCAAAACAACTACAAATAGAAAACCTCTACTTATTCATAGAGAAAACACTAGTTGCGTTTAACAAGGCGTTTCCAATTGAAGAATTTAAGAAATGCAGGAAGGCAAGGAAAGAGTGGATCTCTCGGGACCTTCTAAAACGTATTAAACAAAAAAAAAATAAGTTGTTTTGCACGATTTCTTGGAACACGTATTCAAGAACATTTGTTAGAGTTTAAGAGGTTTCGAAACAAATTAAATCAGGATCTAAAAAAGGCAAAATCGCTTTTTTATCGCCGAAAGTTTTCATCCATGCATAATGCTAGATCCCTTTGGGAAGGCATCAATAAACGTATTGGAAGAAAGCGACATGTTCTTCCTTCAGAAATGCAAATCGATGGAGTTCTTTATAGCGGTGCCTCACTCGCTAATAAACTTAACGACTATTTTTTAAATGCAGGAAATCTCACTTCATATACTCTTCCCTCAGCTGTAACATCTGTCGATTCCTTTTTGTTTCCGGCATGTCAGAGTTCAATATTCTTATCTCCGACATCAGAAGATGAAATTCTCTCAAATATAAACTCAATGCGCAATACATGCTCTCCTGGCCCAGACGGCATTACTGCACTAGCGGTAAAAGCTGCTGCTACATTTATTACCTTTCCTCTCGTACATATCTGTAATCTAATGCTTCTTACAGGTGAATTCCCAGAAAAAAATGAAATACGCCCGTGTTACAGTAATTTTCAAAGGAGGCAATAAAAAAGACCCCAGTAACTATCGTCCTATTTCCGTACTGCCTTTGTTTTCGAAAGTTGCAGAGCGAGGTATCTTTACGAGGGTATACAAATGCCTGAATTCTAATAATATAATTTGTAAGGAGCGGTATGGATTTCAGCCTGGAAAATCCACGCAGGCAGCACTGCTCGAAATCAAAAATAGTTTGATTAATAATATTGAACATAAGCTTTTCACTGTCGGTGTATTTCTTGACTTTTCCAAAGCGTTCGATTCGGTCAAGCACGACATTCTGCTTCATAAATAACAGAGATATGATATTCGTGGAACGCCTCAGAGGTTACTGCAAAGCTACTTGTCTAATCGCACTCAGTACACACGACTAAACAATAGGACAAAGAGCTTGCTTTCTTGGCAATGCGTAAAAAGAGATAATCGGCTTTGGTTTCGGCATGCGCATTGCATTTGTTTTATCTGTTTTTCTGTCGCGCTTCAAGCCATGAATATATGCTTGCCAACCTCTAGAAATAAAATCAGTTGTCAGTCAGGGCTGTGTTTGTGTCCTTCTGATCTTCGTCCTCGTCCTTCGCGCTGTTATTCCAAAATGTATTACCAACTAGCCGGCACCTCAACGCTTGTTGACTAAACAATGCCGTATCTGAATCAGAAATAATAACATTTGGTGTTCCGCAGGGATCCATACTGGGGCCCCTTCTTTTTATATTATATATCAATGACATAGTAAATATATCAACTTATTCTAAGATTGTTTTATACGCAGATGACGCGAACATTTTTTTTTCTGGTTGTGATCTTCGCGAACAAGAGCGTCGTACCAACTCCTGGCTAAATGAACTAATGCTTTGGCTTGCTGTGAATAAATTGAAATTGAATGTTAGGAAACCTAAATTCATATTATTCCGACCTGAAACTAGGCCTATATATTATCCCATTCAACTCCGGTTTAACGATACCCTGATAATATCTGTAACCTCCTGTAAATTCCTGGGCATATTTTTCCGTAGTGACCTAGACTGCGGTGACCATGTAAATCATGTTCGCCTGCAGGTAGCTCGGTCTATTGTAGTGATCAATCGTATCAGACACCTGTTGCCCTTGCAGATAAAAAAAGTTTTATTTTGCCCTAATCCATTCTCAACTGGTGTACTGTAATCTAATCTGGGGGACTTGCAACAACACTTGTTCAGACAGACTATTTTCTTTGCAAAAAAGCTTTACGCGCTTGTTCCACAAACCCTTCAAACGGCGACCACTCATTTCACGCCCTACATATTCCTCCATTCTCTGTGTGCCATAAGTATTCTGTTGCTGTACATATCTTTCATAAAATTAAGCAAGACATCACATCATTTAGAAATACATATCTGAACAGAAATACCGGCTACAGTCTGCATGTTACCTCTCTTGTTTCCACTCGCGCCCGGACTAACTACGGCACCCAACATACAGATAACCAAATTAGTATAGTATGCAATGCCTATCCTTCAATAATTGATGATGCTATAAACAGTGAAACTATTTTTCAATTTTCAAAAACGTATTTTTCAAAAACGCGGCGCCCGCTCAACCACCAGGGTCCCTTTTTCCCCAGACGCGGCGATACCACACATTACTAAACGTGAGTGATCCGGGGTCAGTTGTGTCGCACAGTACACAAGTACTTCTCCTTGAACAGATTCCCCCTGCGGGGCAGATGGTGTTGCGTTTCACAAGACTTGTAATTATTCCCGGAGCGCTCTCTCTCCTTTACTATTGCACGTCTACTCTATTGTTGCCTTTCTCTACTGCAAGCTATCCGTTCTGTTTCCACTAAAGGCTTCCGCAACCGAGACATCAAGCGCACGATTGACTGTAATTTATCGACACTGCCCTCAATTTATTGCCATGTTGCCGCCCTTTGTGATGTTCGGAGCAGCGAGCTATCAGCCGAGGCCGCCTCACTGGCGCTAACACGTGGTCTCCTGTGGCCGTCGTGGCTGTCACACTTGTCTGAGCGCATCCACATGTGTCGACCTAAGGCTCTGAGCATTCACTTGAATCGCGATCACTCTGTCATCCTGTTTGTGTTTGTCGCGTCCTGTCTCCGTATCCACCTCTTTCCTTCCACCCAGTTCTCTTGTTCATCACCTAACAGACCACAGCCGCTTTCGCTTGTACATACATCTCTTTGAAATTCGCCCTTCGCCTTCCCATCCTTGCAATTAAAGCGGAGGTGACGCTCTCGATTACCCTTAAAAGCGCCTAACCACTCACGGCGGACATAGCGGAGCAGCTCCTTGGCCATCCTAAACTTGTATGCCTTCAATGTTTTCCTTCCTTAGAGCGTTAAATTTGCTGTACTTATTTTAGCTTTTCGCGCTATTCCACATCATGACATCTGGTACGTATACAGATCGCATTCGTAATCATGTACCACATGTTATTTCATCTCCTGCTACGCAGCAAACATCATCGTCTTCATCTCGCGCTGTTAGCAAACATTGTGGTCTTTATCATCGTATCCGGGCATGAGAGCACTATATGTTACCGCAGCAGATCACACCCCGTATAAATAATCAGCCCTTTCGGGCTGCGCTGTATCATAATCGTACTCATCATCGTCATCCGGATTATACCCACTGCAGGGCGAAGGCCTTTCCCATATTTCTCGAATTAACGCGGTCCTGTGCTAGTTACATTCACTCGACTCCTGTGAACTTATTAACCTAATCCACCTACCTAGCTTCCTACCACCCCCTGCTATAATTTCCTTCCCTCAGAATCCTGTTTGTTACCCTAAGCGAGTATGGGTTAGGCTCCCTTCGCGCTACATGTCCTGCGTATGCCCATTTCTTCTTCTTGACTACCACTAGAAACTCATTAACTCGAGTTATTTCTCTGACCCATCCTGCACGCTTCCTATCTCCTTAAGTAGGCTGGTATGGCGCGAACGTCGTGGCGAACTTCTTCACGGAGCGCGCATGCGCCAGGTAGCCGTGGGAAGGATGACCGAGGGTGATGAAGCGGCAGCTGGTCTTCGCTGTGCGATCGGCCGTTCGCGGAAATTGATCCGTGACAGGGACTGCAGTAAGACAGGAAACAAGATTAGGTCCGTGTTCACTGTGCACTGTCGCCGAACTGAGGCCGCAGCTGGATGTCGTCCTTCTTAAGTAGGCTGGTGTGGCGCGAACGTCGTGGCGAACTTCTTCACGGAGCGCGCATGCGCCAGGTAGCCGTGGGAAGGATGACCGAGGGTGATGAAGCGGCAGCTGGTCTTCGCTGTGCGATCGGCCGTTCGCGGAAATCGATCCGTGACAGGGACTGCAGTAAGACAGGAAACAAGATTAGGTCCGTGTTCACTGTGCACTGTCGCCGAACTGAGCTAGCTTCGAGGAGTTAGCAGTCATGACAAGAGTTTTCACCCTCCCTAACGAACCCGCTAATGCCCAAACTATCTAATACCAGCATCCGACTTTAGATATCAACCCTGCACTACCCCAGAGGAGACAAACTGATATTCGCACTAATCTTGAAAGCTACTGTGAGTGCTTTTTGTCAGCATCGAAGGTGCGAAATACGCCGTTGACAAAGCACCGCATTATTACAGACGAATACGTCCGACATCTTCTTCAAAGCCCCCATTGTGTATCGCCACGAGAATGCCAAGCCGTCCGGGAGCAAGTCAATGAATTGCTTCCTGACGACGTCATGCAGCCATTGAACAGCCCATGGCCAGCTCCCGTCGGTCTGGTCAAGAAGACGGAACACTTCGTTTCTGCACTGATTATCGCCGCTTGAACAACAAAACAAAGAAGAATGTCAACACGCTCCCCCGCATCGACTACACACTGCATCGGCTCTGCAACGCTAAGCACATCTCATCGATGGGTCTGAAGAGCGGATACTGGCAAATCCAGATCGACGAAAGAGACCGCGAGAAAACCGCGTTCATCCCTCCAGACGGCCTCTTCGATTTCAAGGTAATGCCATTCGGCCTTTGTTCTGAACCAGTGACATTCCGGCGAGTAAGGGATATTGTATTGGCTGACTTGAAGTAGCAAATTTTCCAGGTCTACTTAGACGACGTCGTCGTCTTCTCTTCAAGCTTTGCAGAACATCTGAAAAAGATTCGAACACTGCTTAAACTAATTCAATTATCAGGACTAAAATTTAAAACAGATAAATTCCACTTTGCCTACAAAGAGCTGCTGTTCTTGGGCCATAGTTTTAGCAAGGAAAAAGTTCACCCAGACCAGCAGAAAACAACCGCAATTTCAATGTTCCCACAACTTGCAGACAAAAAGACTGCGCAGATTTCTTGAGCACTGCGCTTCTCCTGGTGATTTGTCAGGATTTTCGCGCATCGCCGAGCCGTTCATTCAGCTTACAGAAGCTGACGTCACTTTGAAATGAAAAGCGCCGAAAGCACAAGCTTTGAACGAACTTTAGCTTCGCCTACAGTCCCCTCCTGTCCTAGGGCACTTTGGCGAAAACGATGAGATTGAAATTCACACGGACACAAGCAGTGCCGGCATAGGCGCCGTTTTCTTTCAGAAGAGTGGCGAACAGGAGCAAATCATCCCGCACGCCAGCAGGTCCCTCTCAAAAGCCGAATATAATTACTCGACGACCGAGAAGGAGTACCTTGCGATCATCTGGGCCACTTTGAAGTTCCGTCCTTGGCTATATGGCCGACCGTTCAAGGCGGTAAGGGATCATCACGCGTTCTGCTGGGTCGCCAATTTGAAAGACCACTTCGGCCGTCATGCATGATGTAGCCTACGTCTTCAGGAATTTGACATATCTGTAGTCTATAAGTCTGGCGGGAAGCATTCCAACCCAGACTGCTTATTCTGAGCCTCCGTCGACGTTCCCCCGAAAGAAGACGACGACGACGACGAGTTCTTGGGACCGTTAAGCGCCAGCAGTTTCGCTCAACAGCAGCGATCAGACCCTGACCTAAAATAATTAGCCGATACATAGAAATCAAGACCACTCCTCCCCCCCCCCCCCCCCCTGCTGCGTTCAGGCGTCATTTGCCATCGTTCGCGTTAAGCAATGACGCTCCCGTGGAGAACTTCGCACCCAACATTGCAGCACAGCTTGTTGTGCCTAAAAGCTTCTGACATGAAGTTGTGCAGGTTTTGTACGATTAGCCAGCGGCCGGACATCTCGAATCCAAGAGAAGTGGTACTGGCCGCGGCTGTCTGCTTACGTTGCCCATTACTTGAAAAAACATGCCGTGAGTGTGAGGGACACACGACACCCCCGATAAGACCTACTGCGATACTCAGCCCTATACCACCCCCAAATAGGCCATTTCGGCAAATTTGGATGCATCTGCTCGGCCTCTTTCAATTTTGTCTGTTGGTAACCAGTGGATCATCGGGGCCACTGGCTACATTAACAGCTACGGCGAAGGGAAAGTCATGCCTCATGGCACCGTGGCACAAATCGCCAGATTATTTGTCAAACGCATTCTCCTGCGACACGGTGCCCCCGAAGTGGTCATCACGGACAGGAGATAATCATTTTCTGCGGAGCTTACGCAGACCATCTTTAAATGCAGTCAAAAGAGCCACCGGTGGACAACTGCCTATCCTCTGCAGACGAATATACGTACAGAGCGCCTCAACAAAAGAATCGCAGACATGATCGCCTTGTACGTCGACGCCCAAACACAAGACCTGGGAAGCCCTCCTGCCGTACGTGATATTTTCGTATAACACTGCCGTCCAGGAGACAACCGGAGTGACCCTGTTCAAGCTTGTGTACGGCAGGAAGCTCGACGCAATGTTGCCGCCCGTAACCAACGAGGACTTGAACGTCGCCGCCTAACTTCAGCGTGCAGAGGAAGCCTGATGGCTTGCCATGCTGCGCATAAAAGACCGAAAACACACTGACGCCCGATGATACAACTTGCGTCGACGTGGCGCAGAGTACAGGCTGGGAGACCAAGTGTGGGTTTGGATGCCGATACGTCACCGTGGACTGAGTGAAATGCTCTTGTGGCGGTACTGCGAACGATAAAGTTCATTTGACGAATAGACCAGCTTAACTACGAGGTCATCCCCATTGGCACGACCACTTTCCAATGGCACCGGTTACGCCCAGAAGTGGTCTATGTTTTGCGCCTGAAACTTTATTACGTGCACTAAAGCTATTTCAATATGCAGTGCATTGTTTACCTTTCTGTGTTTATTTTTGTAAGCGTCGGGTCGATGCCTTTAAGGGGGGAGTAATGCCACAAGCCATTCAAATCTGCATTTCGTCTTTTATCGATAGCCGCTGGCATACGGCCTTGCCACTCTGATTCTAGCACCTGATTAAGTTCCGTAGCCTTTGTTCGTGCTCGTTGTCGTGAGATGCAGCTTCATCAGATAATTTGCCTCGCAAGATGTGCCAAGATGTGTCACGAAGATTCCTGCTACTCGCGTATGTTCCTGTTATGTTCTAGTTGGTGGTAGTCACCTTTCGTGGCTTTATCTCGATGTTTCTTGGCCGCCTTTAAATTAAACGTTGACGGATGCGACGGGCATTCTTAGTTCGTCGACCGCCAAGCACGATTGTTGCTATTACCACCACAGATTGCTTATGTGTGTTGCGGGCGTACGTCAGCCCAAAAATAGTTTATTCAAGTGCAGTTCAAGCCTCCTCATTTGTTGCCAATGACATCGTCACCACTACGTGAGGGTATTCATCATATTCCACCTTCTAAACACTCTCCGCCTGTGCTTTGAACATCGTAGTCTTCATAAGATTCCATCTTAGACGCTCGTTCTTTCAATTTAAGTAAATACGCCATGCACATACGCCATATCGCTAACAACAGAGATCGCACCTGTATCAGACAGGTTGCCGAGACCATCGAATATAGAGAGGCCAGACCAGCTAGCTGCCGAAAAGCTCACCGAGCGCGGAAGCGAGCCAACATTGAAGCGGCAGCAGCAACTGCGACTGTGGCCAATGACTAACGCGCTTGAAGCGTGGTTCAATGATAAATGAACCTCTACAGTTTGAAGCAATAGCTTCATTACGCCAACTCAGGTCAAGGCCAGCGTGGGCTTTCATTAGATCTTGAAGGAGCAGAAGGACAAACAGTTCCTTGCGGTTCAGATGCCCTCGGAGAAAAATGCAACAATTACTGTGCCTTTGGCTTTTTATACACCAACACATGTCAGCATGGGCTAGACATTGACTTAGAAGGAGCAACATGATGAAGTGTGCCTATAAATATTTTCCCTTATGGAAATTCCATATCTGCTCCAGATATGGAACATATGCTGCCAGATACAAATATATAAGGCAGCAAATAGGACCTTATCTGGGAACATCAAATAGAAAATCAGGCCAGATAAGACCATATATGTGCAAAATTTTGCCCTTATATGGATCAGATTTGGCCACATCATGCAACATATAATCGATATCTGAACGGGTAACGGGACCTTATATGGCTTGATCAGGGGCATATATGGTATCCTCGCGACCTTTTGTGGCCTGATAAAGGGCATATATGGCGTCGTCACGACCTTATACAGACAGACCAGGTCTATATATGCCTATCGTCAACAGGACTTTATACAGCCCCATCGGAGCATTAATTATGTAGACGCCATAGCGACAGTATATTAGCAATATATGGCCTTTCTCCACCTTCTGCAAATATCCAATATTGGCACCATGTGGCCGAGCTTCAATTTTTCTACACTAGGCATGGCCTGCATGCTTAGTTTTGATATAATTGTATCAAATTTAGAAAATAGCTAAGACTGTTAATATTTCAATTTGCAGATTTCGCTGCACTATAATTATTATACTATGTGTTCCTTAATCCAGGAGTGCGCTGGGGTATGGCTACACGCTCCTCTTTCCGCCTACTAACTCGCATTTTCTTTTAAAATGCGGCGGCAGTCCTGTGCAGCATGGTCGGTTAAGTTGAGCGATTCAAAATGTCAAGAAAATGATGGCAGCTCAGTATAGGGCCCCCTCAGCGCTGTCTAGACAGTGACTCATCCTCAGAAGCAGCTGGCGGTCGCTGCGTCGCGGGCTGCGCTGGCTAGACAGTGACTCATCCTCTCAAGCGTTCCCTCCTTCCCTCTCAGACAGCGGCGGTCGCTGCTTCGTGGGCTCGCATTTCATCTCTCCTCGCAGCTGCCACGCTCTTCCGCGGAGGCCACAAGCTGTGCATTTTGTGTGTGTTTGCTTCTTTACCCTCCCGCTTTCAACTCCGTGCGCGGCAGCACTTCTTGGTGTCTCGTTCCTTTTCGGTGGCAGACATCGGAGTTCGGTGCGGCTGGCGGGCGTGCTGCATGTTATGTATGCTGGTGGGTGCGTATGTGCCAGCACCTGTTCGCTATTAGCTGAGTGCATGTCACAAAAATGCGACAGCAAACCTACAAGAGCTTCAGTCTGACCGCCGGCACAGCGGAAATTACTGTGTCCCACTGTGGGTGGAAGCTGCCCAGCCTTGGCAGCGAACCTGATGGTCGCTTGAACTTTTCGGGGCTTCTGCCCTGGGCGGCCCCGGCCAAATCTTCACCATTGTGTAGAAACTGCCAGCGGATCGCACTCTCATCGTGTCGCCTCATCTTCCCGCCAGATCACCAAAACCGTGAGCATGAGACTTCTTGTCGGGAACTAGCACTTGCCAGCCTCAGGATATTGTTCACTTTATTATTTTGATAGAAAATTAATTTTCCAATCAGTAAACTGGATGGTAATTGCCAGTATGTGATATTTTGCTTACATTTCGTTGCTAATTTGTCTTTCGTTCCAGCAATTCTGACAAATTTCAGTGGGTGGATAGGGTCCTTCGTTGCTTATTATAATTTTTATTATACTATTTTCACTACCTAAGTAGCTTCATGCTTGATTTGGTTGAGAGGCAGAGCTATTGCTGTCATGACAAATGCTATCGGACATGTTTTTTTTCTTTGTTTTCTCTCTTAATTTAAAAACAACCACGTGTTAGGCGCGTTCGCTCATTTTCACTACAGTCTCCGCTTAAGGTAACACCGGTATTTCCTGACAGCCTATACGTACTTTGCTAAGGTTTAGGTATTAGCAGCAGTCCCAGCAGTGTGTGGTTTATCGCTCTACGGTTTAGCGGTACCGGGTATCCACAAACCTTCGAATTCGATTTCAATAGTCTAGTTCGATTTCAATAGCCGTTCTCTATTTATTTTCTTTAGTTTCGCAAGTATACCAGCTCAAATAAAAGCATTTACTGGTTAAAGCTGTGGGTAAAAGAGTAGATTAAAAATGTTATATCTAATTTATTAGGTTAATGACTTTCACTTTAGCTTCTCGTGTAGACAGGTAGGTCCATTATTCTGTCCAGATACCTCATTAGATATAGTATCGCGCTTAAATGAGTAGGATCTCAATATTTACTAACGGATGAGCATGTCTTTGACCCTCAGTACGGCGGAGGAGGTAGCCACTGTTTTAGCCGCCACGAATACCATCGGCGCCTATATTATCACAGATTCTATGGCTGCCTATCGCAACTACATCAAAGGACGAATATGTCACCAGGCTGCCAGAATATTAACATATTATGCTATTTATAATAAACTTATTATGGTAAAAGTATTTTTGGTCACCTGGGGGCCCTTAATTTGTTCTGACGTCACACGACACAGGGCTACGTCCCCGTTAAAATACACAAGTAACAACATGGAGGTAACGAGCAACAATTACATTCAAGACTTCTTAACCAACTGCACGGTAGAACTGCCCGCTGGAGACCTTTATTCGCTACCGCGCCGTAGGCGATCGGGCGCATATGACCGATGTTTTGAAAATACCGCCAAAAATTCATTCTGGCGCGTGGACACACTGCGCGATCTAGTTTGGTTTTATGGAACCCAATGCATAGTTGCAACTTTTGTTTTTAGTTTACAACGTGAGGGGGCGCCGTGAAAAATAAAACTTTGATCGGGCATAGCAGCGTCATTCGGCGAACATGGCGTCCACCTCAGCGCGCTCCGCTCAAAGACGAAAGGTGATACCGAGCACTTCGGCTGCGCATAGAAAGGAGCATCCGGATATCCCATAACTTGCCCAAAATGCCAAATTCGACCAGCTTGCTTTTAGAGAGCAGCTCATTCAGCAGATTTTTGAGTACGACGAGGTAGAAGAGAGCCACGCCCCCAATCCTCCCGTAGAACGAATCCGCCGTTAACAGAAAAAAAATGGCAAAGAGAGGAAATTGTAAACTCTGTTACCAGAATACGTAAGCGGAAATCAGAACAAATGTTATGTGCAGCACATGTCAAGTGTACCTCTGCTTCACATCCTCACGTGACTGCTTTTCACTGTGGCTCAACAGACATGACCACTCACTTGAGCAACCACGGAAAGCACAGTAATTTTTCTGCTGAGTTGAAACTTGCAAATGTGATGACTGAAACTATGTGCAACAGTTTGTATATTTCAGTTTTTCAATAATCAAGTTCCGGCTTCATGCGGCCGCTAATTTGTGTTTTGTTTGTGTTTACTTTTCTCATTACTAGCTTGTTCATTGAATATAATTTCTAGATTCCTGCCACGCACAACTTTCCAGTCTGTTTCATTCAAAAGTACAACTAATAAGCTACAATTGCATATAGCAATGTGAGATGCGTTGAGTGCTTCTTCTAAAAAAAATTTTCTTTATATACACCCAAAATCAGCCATTCTTCCGCGATAGCGAAAGGCTCCTCGAATACAAGCTCTGCAGTATGGGTACTTCGCAGGGTTCGGTCATCTCGCCTGTGCTGTTCTGCCTCGTCCTGATTGGGGTAGCGAGGCCGGTAGAGGGGACCGGCGTCCGTTATACGATCTACGCCGACGACATTACCTTGGGGGGGGGGGGGGGGGGGCGGCGGCACCGACGCCAGCAGTGAGCAACAACTCCAAGCGGCGGTTACCGCCATCGAGCAGCACCTTGATGGCACCAGCCTAATGTGCTTGCCCGTCAAATCAGAGCTGTTCGTCCGGGACGAAAACGTTCTCCAACTCGGGAGTGCAGTCACATCAAAATCTTTACCGCACCGGGACATTGATTCCCCGAAGTTTCAAAGATCAGGGTTCTAGGCCTGCTGCTAAATAAAAGCGGCCATATTGACGCGACCATCAATAAGCTTACCACTAAGGCAATGGACGCCATCCGGCTCATACACCGAGTCTCGACCTGCGTGAAGATCGTCTTGTGCACCTCGTCCAGTCATTCGGGATCAGTCACATCACCTACGTGGTGGCCCACCTCAACTGGTAGGTCACTTAAAGGACAAAAGTAAACACATTGATCATACCGGATTACAAGCCGGCGCTGGCATTAATGGAGACCATCAGTACAGCTCGGAGTCCACAACACGCTAGAAGAAATAGCCGAGGCACAGCTCACTACGAAAATGAAGCGCCTCTCCACTACCAAGACAGGCCGCAGTAACTGTAGTCCCTGGGTTACAACCCCGAGCTCCCAGCCGGATATCGTGCGAGATAAACGAGGAAGCAAGGGCCCACATTCCAGTGTACACCATCCCGAAAAACATGCCCCCCGAGTACAACCAAGAACGTCGGCAGGCTCGGGCCAAGGTACTCATCGAGCAACATACCCAAGACCCGCACGACCGGTACGTGGATGCAGCGGAATACAAGCGAGAAGGATTCGTGGTAGTAGCCGTTGCGGCGGCTACCGGCATCAAGACAAAGCAGCGAGCGTGCGGTGCACAGATGCCACAGACACCGAGGAGGTTGCCATCGCTCTGGCGATCTCTGAGGCCGAGTGTCACACCGTGCTCAGCGACTCGAGGAACGCCGTGCGCAACTTTGCCAAGGGGCGAATGTGCGCGCCGGCAGCCGCCATCATATGCAAAATCCAGCTCCAAGACCACCGAAGCACCATCCGTAGCCAGTGATTCCTGGCGCACGCGGGCCAGTGTGCATTATCACCGAATCACGAGACATCCCATTCGGCGGCGCGAGCGCTCACATTCCGTGCCCCCTAGAGTGACCGTTCCGAGTGGTGGTTCCAAACCAAGGATCGTAGGACCAGTTACGAGGAAGTTATAAAGTGTTACCGCCTAGCTCGACGGACCATGCCGCCTCCTCACCCGGCACTAAGTCGGGAAGAGGCCGTCATCCTGAGGCAAATACAGACCGGTTCACTCCTCGCCCCAGCAGTGCTACACGCCCTCACCCAGACATCTACACGAGTGGCGTATGCAGTGTATGTGAAGCGGTCCGCCAGACTAATGACAAAATGTGAGTTGTGCCAAGTTCCTGACCGATGCTACTTCCAGGACATACCCGTGCGAACTTCAAAGTGATGTGCAAAGCACAGGCCAAGGCGGTCAACTGTGAGCCGTCCAGCTGGCCCGGGGTGAGCTCTAAAAGCCCAAGCCTCACGACCCACCACAAACGGGTCGAAACGTGGTAATGCAGAGTAAGTCATAACTCCGGGTCGACGCTTGGCCAGCGTCAAGACGCGAAAAACCGTTGTTTGCGAGCATTTTATTAAAGTTATACAACTACCTACATTACAATTGGTTCACAGGAAGGAAAGCCGCTGTATTTCTCACACTTTTTCTGTCGACACCTAAACGCGCTTAAGGGTGGAAGGTGGGAGTGGAAGTGGAAAGATTGAGAGAGGAGTCTTAGCGGAAGGCTACGGAGCAGTTTCGACGACATGGGGATCTTTAGGCAAAGGCTGATAAAACTTTATTGAAGCGAAAAGCTTCACTGGGCTAGTCAGCTCCGAGTCCCCCTACATCCTCCCTTCCGGCAGTGTCCGCCTGAGGTAAATCTCCCGGTAGACACGCACGGCGAGCACGAAAACCGTAAAGCAAGACTCCTGCACCCATATGCGCGACCACCTCCCACCTCACTGATCGTCGCTGCTGCTGCACCAGCCCTACCGACGGCAGCCGACACTGGCACCGGCGACACTGCGATAACTTCACCACAGGCATCAGTCTAGCCATATCGGACGCCTCAGCCTCATAATCACCAACATGGATAGCAGCCCTGAACGAAAAACTAAAACAAAAATACAAGTAGGCCATCCGCCCATTCGGCTATGGCAGTGGAACTGTCGACGATACCGACACAAGAAGGCACTCCTCACACAGTACCTAGCCAGTCTATCAAACCCTTCCTGCCTCTTCCCGCTCCAGATACAATAGCAATGCAATAAATAAACTGCGAACCCACCCTCACAGGCTTCACAGCACACGCCAATAAGCCAAGAATGCAGGACGAAGCAAACACGACGCCACCCAAAGTAGCTACCTTGGTATCCAAGCACCTCACCGCTATAGAACACACTATCAAGAACGCGCACATCGCGCACGTTCTGCTCGAGGTGGTCCCCGCCAAACGTAACCAGGCAGCCCTGTTCATCGTTAACTTGTACAGTCCACCTAAAGGAGGGAAACGGGATGCATTCGACAAAATAATAGAAGCGACCCTAAAATTACCCAGCAAGAGGAATCAAGTTATAATTGTGGGAGACTTCAACGCGGCCCATCCAATATGAGGCTACGAATCGAAGACCCCGAGAGCTCCCAAACTTGCCCTGACTATCTCCGGAAATCAACTCACCCTACTAATAGAACGGACAAACCCACCCGCATGAGAAACAGTGTGAACAGGGACACGTGCCCCGGCCTTACACTGGCCAGAGCAAATACCCCGAGCATGTGGTCGAACCTAGGAGAGACGTTGGGTAGCGATCATTACATAATAACCGCCGATATTGAAACAGTCTGCACCCGTAGGGTTGGTCGCAAGATAAGATTTACCAACTGGGACTCCTTCCGCCGGGATCGGCAGACAAAGGGGACCACGACGGAGAGAGGGTGTAACGGGGTAAAAGGAACACCCAATCCGCCCTAACCTCTGCCCCTTCCGAAATGGGTGCAAGAAATACAAAAAGACCTACGATGAGCCACTACTACAGTCTCAGCCAATACAACTGCACCTTACGTAGACAACCACCTATTCCACCTGTAGGAGGCTCGTAGGGGGCTCGTCAAGAGATGGAAACGGCAAAAACACAACAGGAAGCTGAAGCAAAGAATAGCCCAAAAATGGAGAACTATGCTGCCGAGCTAAAAATAACTGGCACCGTTTCTGCGACCATCTCGAAGGAACTCTCGGCATGGCGCGTACGTGGTCGCTGCTCCGCGCTTTATTAGACCCCAAACAATCCAAATCCGAAATGAGCAAGGTGATACCTACGCTCCTGCGTAAGAAACAGTGTGACGACGACGCTGTCCTCGCCAAACTATAACAGCGCTACATCAGCTCTGGGCCGCGCCCCCAGTACAAGGACTACCCCTACGAGGTGGAGAACAGTCCACACGACGCTGACATAACAGAGGCCGAAGTCCGAGCAGCTCTACAAAATGTCACGAAGAATACGGCCCCGGGTACGGATGGCCTCCAATACAAGGTACTTAGAAACTTCGACGACTAATCAATCTCTCAGCTGACATCGTTCAACAATAACGCCTGGACGACGGAAGCCCTCCCTCAAGAGTGGAAGCACGCCGAAATTACGCTCATTCCCAAACCTGGCAAACAACTCTCCCTCGCAACTCTTCGGCCAATCTCGCTCACCTCGTGTATCGGAAAACTATTCGAACACATCGTATTATCCCGGCTCCACCCCCACCTCGAAGCACGAAGATTCTTCCCGGACACGCTGTTTGGTTTCTAACCAAATTTATCCACCCAAGATGTCATGCTGCAACTGAAGGAGGAAGTAATGGACCATCCTAGCAAGCTGCAAACGAGGGCGATACTTGCGTTTGACTTAAAAAGCGCTTTCGATAATGTTGCACATGACCTGATCCCTGTCAACCTGGCTGCGTCCCATTGTGGGAACAGAATGTGCAACTGCATCAGAGCGTTTCTGAAGGACCGCACGGCCACCATAGGACTAGGCGAACTACGCTCCGACAATATTGCTCTTACAGGCCGAGGGACGCAACAGGGCTCGGTCCTCTCTCCGACTCTTTTCAATGTGGCGATGGCAAAACTGTCCCCTCTGCTAGAAAACATCCCCCGGATACGTCATGCTCTCTACGCGGATGCCGTCAGAATCTGGGTCACGGGGGGCTCTGACGGCGATGTGCAAGACGCGCTTCAGGAAGCCATCGGCGTGGTACAGACGTACGCCGCCACTGGCGGGCTAACCTGCGCACCGGAGAAGTCCGAACTCTTGGTTATAAGCAAGAACAGCCATGGAAGGAGAAAACAGCCTCCAGAGATCGATCTTTTGTCTAAAGGTGCGTCAATACCACAAGTGGAGAGGCTTCGGGTGCTGGGGCTACACCTCCAATCTAATGGTAGAGCCACACACACAGAACATCTCCGTAAACAAATGTCTCAAATCACCCACATGATAAGAAGGGTTTCCAACCGGCGAAGCGGGCTTAAGGACAGGGACACGCTGCGCATAGTTCAGGCGCTCATCATCAGTCGCCTCACGTACCACCTTCCGTACCATCACCTCAATCTGGCCGAATTAGAAAACCTTAACGCGGCACTCCGGTCGGTGGTAAAGACGGCACTGGGTGTCCCTCCCCACGCGGCCACTCAACGCCTTCTTGACTTAGGCATCCACAATACGGTGGAAGAATTAATTGAAGCACAGCGAGCAGGACAAGTAACTAGACTACGATGCACACGCACCAGACGTACCCTACTCGCGAGACTCGGGTATCCAGCCCCCAGCACGCCCTTACCACCAGATCCGGAGCCCATGGACCCATTAATGAGAGCAAAGATCCAAGTGGCCCCAATCCCGAAAAACATGCATTCAGACCTTAACGCGAGCCGACGGCAGGCCCGAGAACGGGCACTTCAACGTACATTAAGAAATAAAGAGTTCGTATTATACACTGACGCAACAAGTTACCCCGGCAAACCTGTCGCGAGCCTGGCCGTCACGACGATGACGGTCAGGTACAAGTAACAGGCTCCATCCTCACGACCTCGATCAGAACGGGGGAAGAGACAGCCATAGCCCTCGCCATCCGGTGCACCTCATCCAACCCCATGGACAAACACTTCAAAACCTGCACTATTGTCACAGACTCACAGGCAGCATACGGCGCCTTCTCAACCGGTCTGCTGTCTCCAAAAACCCACCAAATCCTTCGTCAGTGCAAAGAAAAGACGCACACGCCGCTTATTCGAATATTGTGGGCATCAGGCCACGCATTTCTTTCTGGCAACGAGCGCGCCCACGCGCTAGCACGCGAACTAACTTGCCGGGCACCAGGAGGGAAACTGAAGATGCCGATTACTAGTTAATACGGAAACCGGAGAGGAAGATGCTCCGAGGCCACCATCAAGCTCTCAGCTATAACCCACCACAGAATACTACAGACAACAACGAAGAACACTTCCCGCACCGCACAAATCCTTCTCCGCGAAGAAGCAGACCACCGCGTCGGGTCTGCTTCTTCGTTTAATTCAAAGTTAGGTTTTGAGGAAAGGCCTGCACAGCCTACGTTTGGGTGTACACCATGGAATCGTGGACACCTACAATTAATTAGGCCAAGGTCGCTTGAAGGTCAAATTCAGTGCCATGCAACCCTACTCAGTTTTTATCTATTATTTCCTTTCCTTTTAATATCCGAATGATATTTTTGGTTCCGATTGCTGCTAGCTTTCAACACGCTTTTTTTGCTGTTTTTGGTGCGATATCCCGGTTCTTGTCATGATGCTTTTCCGTTTTAACGCGCTAAGGTTAAAGGTCCTGTTACGCAGAAAATCCTGCATCAGCTTAGGTGCTGTAGAGAGAAAAATGTTTGCACTGGAAAGTGGCAGCTCACATAGCCGGGCACTGATTCTGCGATAGTTTTGGACCTAACAAAGCCACATGATTTCAGAAATTAGGTATTAACAACTCAGGGTTCCAATTAGAGATGGAATGGCGAAATAAAAATATATTTTCAGTGCTCATTTATGCCAAGTAAGACACGCTATTCATGAGGCAGACAGCCTTGGTTAAAGTGGGGCGTAGCCTAGTGTAGCGAAAGCTACACGAGACTGGCCAGCACCTCATTTCAGGCCGTCCGCGCTAGTCGCTGGGCGCCGCCGC
Source organism: Amblyomma maculatum (assembly GCF_055883805.1). Classification (NCBI taxonomy): domain Eukaryota; kingdom Metazoa; phylum Arthropoda; class Arachnida; order Ixodida; family Ixodidae; genus Amblyomma; species Amblyomma maculatum. The sequence goes on from NC_139345.1 coordinate 200,227,953, forward strand.
CATGCAGGCTATGGTTCCTTGATGTGTGGAATTATACAGAGTGTGGAATGCAGATCAGTGGAAAATGCAGATCAGGAAGGAAGATTTCTTTGATAACTCAAGAGGCAGTGCCCTACTTTTTGAAGCTAGATCAGAGTGCCTTAGAACACGCAGCTACAAAAAGAAATTTAACAATGGAGATGACGCATGTGCTGTATGTGGAAACTCCAGTGAAACAATTGACCATATTATACTCGAATGTAATGGTATCCATCCGGAAGTTGGTGCAGGCGCAATCACTGTTCCTGAAGCTCTAGGGTTTAGAGATAACAGTGGCCGGGTGAATAAACCGGCGGTGGAAACTAGCAAAAAACGACTGGAAGATTGGTGGCTTAAAAGCAGAGAAGTGAAATAATGTTAGTAGTGTAGGAACAAAATTTGGTTTAGTTAACCATTCTAAATCAATAATTAAGATATAAGGAGAAAAATGAGCATGGTAGCTACTGCTACCGCCCCGTTTCAAAGGGGACGCTCCTATATTCCATCCATCCATCCATGTCAGCATCGAAGCACCCTATTGCAGGCTCCCGCGCAGCGCCGCGCGTGGCGTCTAACAGCTATGCGCCTCACTGCTCAACCGCGGTGCTCGGTGCCGCGCGCCATAGCCTCGCCTGTCTCCGCGCAGCGCCGCGCGTGACGTAATCACTTAGCCATGCACCTCACTGCGCAAGCGCTATACTCTTATGGCGAATTCGAGTGGGAGAGCAGGCGCATTCGAGAGCACTTCGAAAGTGCTCTCAGGCAAGCGGGCGCCCTCCAATGGGAGAGCAGGAGTAAAAAATCACTAGCTTCCAATGGTACAGGAGAAGGGCTTTTCCTCCACTGAGACCACCCGAGTTCACTCCCGGCTGCTTCCTCGTCTAGAGCGAGAGTAGAGGAAGTCACGTGACATAAAGCTTCATATCCATGACAGCTTTTTTTTTTTTTTTTTGAGTCGGCGACGCTCGAAATGGCGGCTTTAGTGCGTCGGTACTCGGCGAGCGGAAAACATTGCTCAAGTGCTGTGCGCATGCTTGAGAGTCGCTGCTGCCGTCGAAAGGGCCAAAGGAGGCAGATCAACGCGCTGTGAGAACAAAGGCATACAAAATCTACACGTGAAGACTGTGGACATGGACTGACAATAAACCAGATTTTAATTTCTTGTAAAAAACTCGAAAAGCTACGGACAAAAAGTTTTACTCAATTTTACACTGAACAGATACCATTCCATCCATCACTTCCCCTAGGAGAGAATGCAATTGCAGACCTTTCATGTGTTTTTAGTTTCTTAGAAGAAACGTTTTCCTGAACCCAAGCTAAGATATCTTTACACTTCATTCCTTCAAAAAAAAAATATTATATTTTGTGCTTGGCGCATGATAGCCTGAGCTGCTTATCCGCCATAAAACACAACACACAACACAACTCTACACGGAGCGTTGGCCTCTCTTTGGATTGCAACTGCCGCCACTGCGGGCAGGCGGAGAATGCCGGGGAGAGAAGGGTGATGTTTTTATTCACACCAGATTGGTCTAGGGGCGTGGCCTCCGCTTTTCACGTGACCAATGGCGTCATGGCGTCGGCACAAAACATACAAGAAAAAAAATGTGCACCGGCGCGGCGGCTGCGTGGAAAGCGTCGCCTAAGTCGCTTGCTTCGTCTTTTGAGCCATAACGGCCGCTTGTGTACCCTGCACTCGTTGTGGCAAGCCAGAAGCAGGAACTTAAAATTTCTTATGCTAGCATAAGTAGTCTTTCCAGCTATTTATTCACTTTTTTTTTTGCAAATCGTAGCCGAAAGAGCGCGCGAATCTCGTTCAGTTTCACACTATAGTATAGCTGTGGCAACAGAAATGTGAGTGATTACACAACTTACTATGTGCAATCGATGGGAGCTTGGAGATATTGTTCTTGAACGATACCTTTATCTGTGATCATTCGAACCGCGCATTTGCGGAGCTACGTCAATCATCAAAATTATAGGCTTATCGATCTATACCGAATATTGCGCAACCTAATTCCATGCAGCTAATAAAATGGCACATTTTAGCTAGCATTTAATCCAATTGGCATTTCGTCGGCGCTTACCTCGATCATGCATAGAACCTTCAGGATGGGGTCGTCATTGAATTCATCAGCTGGCACATATCTACATATCCTTTTTAATCTCGGAATCTTAATTTATTTCATTTTATACATATGTATACAGCCCTATTCCTAATACCCCTTGTCCGTTCTTATGCCCGCTCATCATATTGTCTTCTAGCTGCAGCTCAGGTGCTTCATGCAGTCTTCAATACCATATCCTGGGGCGAGAAAAATGTTTTGCTTCCACTTAATTAACAATATTAATTAAGCCGTTAGGAAGAGAAATAAAGAAAATAAAGTAACTCTAACAGTAATGTTTACCATGTCTCTCACAGCAGCAGTCATCAAAGCTGCATTTTATTATGCCTGCTGTCATTCGATCATACTGTTCCAATTTAAACAAATCAATTTTTTTTTATCGGACAAAAATCATGACCAGCTAGTTAAGCTCGTGGGGCTATTCTGGCCCTAACTGGCTCTAGCTGGAACCAACTGAAGATTTTTCCATAAACTATACCCTAAATGATGAAGATTTCTGCTTGATATAGTCGAAAAAAAAATCGCAGCACTGAAAGCATAACCCCATGCCCTTCATAAATTTAGCAGAACATAGAGTACTTGTAGCTTTCACAACATACATCAACTTTTCTAGGCAAGTAAAAGCAATCGATACACTCATTTTCTTGAAGGAGGCATGATATGCAGGGAATTGACTTCGAAGTCATTGAAAATTCAAGTTTAGAAAGGATAATCCTCACATGGCATGCAGTGCGTGTGACTCAGGTGTATGCATAACATTAACGGCATAACATGGTAAACACTCTTCTTTTTGGAAGTATTAGGTGTGCTTTTCAATGCACACCATTGCCATCAGGTTGACCGCACTCACGGTAGAGCTGCTATATACATCAGCTAATTAACCATGTCTTGTACCAGCTGCACCCGCCTAGTCCTCACAAACTTCCTGTTCTCATCCACTCATCTTTTTACCTCCATCTGTGACGTTTGCCTTCTCTTGAAATGCAGTCAGTTACCCTATAGCGACCATCGGCTAGCTTGCCTGAATATTAAATGCCCTGTCAAGTGCATTTCTTCTTGGTTTCAACAAGAATAATAATACCTCACGATTACTCCTGACCTCTCTCCTGCTCACTTACTGTCTCTTAGTGTTAAACGTATTGTTTTGTATATCAAAGCTGTCTGCATTGTCTAAAAGTTATGTTGAAACCTTTTTATTAGCCTCCTCATTGCTGCCCAATAGGCTAGTACCGAAAAGATACAGTTGTCAATTATACTATTTACTTTTTGAGGGATACTACTGGACAGCTGCTACTCGTGATCTGAGAGCTAGTAATTGCCAAATGTACTCCAAGTCAATTTTATTTGACTGCCAACGAAGAGACAGGCGGCCTCTTTACCTGTACTAAGAAAACATATTTCCTAACCACTTCCAGGTCCTTGCTACCTATTATAAACTCCTGTTTGCTATCCTAGCCTGTTAAGTATTACTTTCATTTTATCCATATAAAATTGTAGTCCTATTGTTCTACCTTGCCTGTCCCCCCCCTGAGTTACTGAGTTACTTTGCAAGACACCGTTATCAATGAATCACAGGTTACTGAGTCATCATCCTATATCCTTCAGTAAAATAAAAACTGCTGAATTATTTGATGAAATAAGGCAAAGAAATGAGAGATAAGGCAAAGCTGTGCCTTTATAAGCCAATGATTGTAATTATGTCATTTGTCGTACAGGTGCCTTCGTTTAGGGAGAGGCTTCAGAGATAAACATCCCTTTACTGATGAACCTCGTACCGCGAGCCAGAACTCTCTGGCACAGAACTGGCTAGCCTTCTGAAAGCATAGTAAAAAAATCATTCATTTCGGAGAGAACTTTCTCGTCATGACAATGATAGAGAATTAGACTGCCCTTTTCCCAACCTTCCACAATTTTCTATGCATTTCTGAAGGCCCTGTAGGAACTGCTGGCTTAGACACTGCAGCCCAAGAGGTTTCTGTTGAGTCTTTCCTAGCTGTTTATGGTGATAAAATGTTGACGCGGTCGATGCCCTCACATCAAGCTTTGTTCGTTGTACTATCGAGGACAAAACTTTTCAGGACGCGTCGTGGAATCGAATACCAATGTATATAACTGGTGTCAAACAGATGAAAGTTGGACCCGCATATATGCTGTGAAATATATGCTGCGCTTTACAGAAAAAAATATTTTCTCGTGTCCTGCAAGTTTTTGTCGCTGATGAATATATGCATAATGCCGCTTTTATTACATATTATTGTAATAGTAAATTGAATTAACATCATTAAGCGGCCGTCAACCATTTTTAATCCTTTCTCCCCGCGCGCTTCAACAAAGAAATACCGAGTACTTCCGAAATACCGCCACTTATATATATATATTTACGATGAAATAAGAAGGGGTGTTTATTTACAGTGCTCTTGTAGCGGAACAAGATGAAGCCTACTAGCGCCCAGAAACCAACACTTCTTCCTCTTTTGCCATACCATCACCATCCTTCATCGTCGTCATTAGCGTGACATTTCCCCCCTACTCAGACGAAGCCCTCCGGGCGTGTTCGTGAGTCGTGCGAGGCTGACACGGCTTCAAGCGGGCAACATGACATAGTTCGGTTTTGGCAGACCGGCGACCCGATGCTGTCAGGCGGGCTATTCCATAAGTTAAATCACTAATGCGTTTGACAACCACATATGGGCCGTCATAGTGGGCCAAGAGTTTTCGATGTAGGCCATGGTGCCGAATTGGACGCCATAGCCAGACTAAATCACCTACAGAGTACGTGACCCGCCGGTGACTGGCATCGTATCGCACTTTAGGACGTTCTTGTGAAGCACCAGACCGTAATCGGGCGATTCTCCGAGCTTCTTCGGCGAGACAGAGGGTCTCAGCCAGGCAGGGGTCTTCACGGCTTGTGAAGGGCAGGATAGTATCCAGAGAGTAGCGTGGCGGTCTGGCATAGAGCAGAAAAAAGGACTGTACCCAGTCGTCTCATGCGTGGCGGTATTAAACGCATTTGTGATGAAGGGTAGTATGGTGTCCCAGTTCTTATGCCCTGCGTCCACATACATGGCTAGCATGTTGATAAGCGTTCTGTGGACGCGCTCAGTCAAGCCATTTGTCTGGGGGGTGACTGTGTAGTTTCGCTCTGGCTTGCTCAGGGTACGACTTGCGTACGCGATAACATGCTCTCGTTCATCGTGCCTTTGGACAAGGACTGCACCGAGACCGATTCCACTAGCGTCCGTGTGTACTTCTGTCAATGCAGTAGGATCGAGGTGACGTAGGATGGATTTTCATATTAAAAGAAACTTCAGCTGACGGAATGACGCGTCGCAGTCTGGTTTCCAGTCAAAAGTAGAGTTTTTGTGGAGAAGGCACGTCAACGGGTAAGCAACGTCAGCGAAGCGATGTATAAAGCTTCTAAAATACGAACACAACCCTAGAAAATTGAGCAACTCCTTCCCTGTCTGCGGGGGTTTAAAAGACTCAACAGCGGCAGTTTTCTGGGGATCCGGCATTACACCATCACCATTGACAAGGTGTCCTAGCACCAGCGCTTGGCGCTCTCCAAAGCGGCACTTTTTGGAGTTCAGAATTAGGGCGGTGTTGTGCAGACAATTCAAGACACGTACTAGACGGTCATTGTGTTCTTGGAAGGATTTTCCAAATATGACGACATCGCCCAGATAGCAAAGACAACTGTCCCATTTTAAGCCGCGCAAAACTGAGTCCATAAAGCGTTCAAATGTGGCTGGCGCATTACACAGCCCGAATGGCATAACATTAAACTCATAAACGCCATCTGGCGTTACGAAGGCTGTTTTTTTCTTATCCGCAGGGTCCATTGGAATTGGCCAGTAGCCAGATCTGGGATCAAGACAAGAAAAATAGGACGCACCAGAGAGGCAGTCGAGGGCATCGTCTATGCGAGGAAGAGGATAGACGTCCTTTTTCGTAACAGAATTTAGACGCCGATAATCGACGCAGAATCGCCACGAACCGTCTTTCTTGCGTACAAGAATAACAGGGGCAGCCCAGGGGCTAGATGACTCCTGTATCACCTTCTTCCGTAGCATGTCCTCCACTTGCTCATGAATGACTTTGCGCTCAGATGGGGACACGCGATATGGCTTTTGACGAATGGGACGAGCCGAACCAGTGTCGATGCTATGATGGGTCCGATGTTCAGGGCGAGAGGTTGGTCCATCTGAGAAAAGTCAAACATCGGCGAAAAAGGTAGAAGAATATCCACAACAGTACGGCGTTGAGGTGAGCTGAGATCGGCGCTGATCATGCGGAAGATCGAAGTTTCATCAGCAGGCAGAGGTACGGTGGCAGTCGTAGCATCTGTGACCAAAGCAACGACGTGGGGCGCATCGGGTCCACAGGAGGCAAGCTTCAATCCCGTTGGTAAAACTGCGGGCTCGGGCGATGGATTGACGGTCCATAACGAGGCACTACCGTGATGCACGGAGATCATACAGTGAGGGATAATTACATTTTTCTTCAGGCATGCTGAGTAAACTGGGTGCATTACGGCCTGGAATTCAACCTTCTCAAGAAGTGGAACGGATACGGGGACGAACATGGCAGACAAGGGTGGAACTACTGTGTCTTCGGCAATACTAAAAACTGTTTCTTCATCACGGCCACTTTCAAAAAGTGTCGGCAGATGCGAGCCATCAAAATGAACCTCTTGACTTCGGTAGTCCACGGTAGCGCCAAAAAATTCTTGAAGTCCATTCCTAAAATGATGTCATGCGTAGAGTGGGGTAAGACTACGAATTCGGCTTGAAAAACTGCACCACCCACAGACACTTGCGCACTACACACACCCAGTGGTCGCAACGCCTCTCCACTCACACCACAAAACGTTGAAGCACGGTAATATTCAAACATCACTTTGCGTCCCAACAAGCGCCTAAACTGATTACTCATCACAGACACAATCGCACCCGTATCTACCAAAGCTAATGTACAGACACCATCAATGAACACACGAATTTTGTTTTTGAGCATTGCAGTTGGAGGGATGTTGGCACACAGCAGATTTCCAGCGGCCTCACCCCCATCGGTCGCGCTGATTAGTTTTCCTGATAGGGCGACATGGAGCGCCGCCGCGCTGATGGAGAACGACGTGCACGGAAGGCGGGTGGAGGAGTAACACTTCGCTCAGATTCTGGGGAATGGTCGCGGAGATTCCCGTTCTGGATGTGGCCGAAGTACCCACGGGGAGCATTGGATTGCTAGAAAACGGGGCTGTATTGCCGATTGCATGGGTACTGCTGGAGGGACCGGGCGGTTATAGCGTGGCGGGAACCTACTGCGGCAGTACCTGGCGATGTGACCTTCGACGCCGCAGCGGTAGCATATCGGTGGGGAAGGTATAAAATGCTGTTGTGGATACGAGCCAGGCACAGCTGGGCGCATCGTAGGTCTGGCTGAATGTTCACACTGCACAGTAATGCTTGTAGGTCGAATAGAAGATCCAGATGCACTTGAGGTGACGTCATACCTTGGGGCTTCAAGCATTGACGCAGTCGGGTTGGCAAAATGCATTGGCGGGTAGTCAATAGAAGCTGCAATTTCAGGAGCTTGGGAGAAAAGCTGCACTTGCATCGCTTGTGGTGGTGAAGCCGGCCGTCTAGAGGCCCTCTGGACAGAAACCTCAGCAGATTCATGCAGGGGAAGCATGTTGATCCGTATAACTTCGCGCACGATTTGCCGGAGAGTTGACGGAAGATCTAGTTGGGCATGGTCATCAAGACTGGCCACGTAGGCAATTTGGCCAGCCGCCCAAATTTCGGCCCAATACGACGTGTTTTAAAAGCTTGAAACGCACGGATGTGTCTAATGACATCCGAGACAGTGTCATGGGTGTCTTTGGCGATTAAGACGTCGTACACGTCCGCCGCGATACCCTTCAAAATGTGACCGACTCTGTCTTCCTCGGGCATGTTGGTATTGACACATTTGCATAGCTTGAGGATCTCTTCTGTGTATGTTGTACAAGTTTCATTGGGCAATTGAGCTCTTTGAGCAAGGGTCTGCTCAGCCCGCTTTTTGCTGGGAACAGAGTCGCCAAAACGCAGTTTTAACTCGGTGGCGAACCGTTCCCAAGTCGTTAAGTTATCGTCGTTATTTTCAAACCAGGTCACAGCTGTGCGAGTGAGAAAGTAAACGACGTTTGTTAGCATGGTAAGAGGGTCCCACCGGTTGTACCGACTAACTCGTTGATAATCAAGTAGCCACTTCTCAACGTCCTCACCTTCTTCTCCGGCAAAAGGTCGTGGTTCCCGGTAAGGCTGGGACGGAATTGGGCTGGAGTGGGCAGGCATGCCGCCAGCGTGGCTTGCAGCGTCGCGGCTTGCATGGTTTGAGTCGGTGTGGTCCATGATGGTCGTGAGCGGTGGCAGTCCAGCGATGCGGCGACTACGTCGAAGCTCCAGTTGGTCTTGCAGCGCTGTAGGTAGGGATCGAGGGATCGTACCCCGCACCTCCACCAAGTTGTTACGATGAAATAAGAAGGGGTGTTTATTTCCAGTGCTGATGTAGCGGAACAAGATGAAGCCTACTAGCTCTCAGAAACCAACACTTCTTCTTCCTCTCTGCCACACCATCACCATCCTTCATCGTCGTCATTAGCGTATATATATATATATAGGGCCCCTGATAGAAATCATGATTCTATATGCATGTGCATGCAGATTTGTATATGTAGTTACAGGCAGTTACAGGTGAAAGGCTAAATTCCTAATGTTAGTTGAATGAAAAACAAATCAGCTAGGTATCATCAATTTCAAAATCTTGCCCATACCGCGTTGTCACTCTACCAGTATTCCTCGCGGAGGATTCAGACTTTTACAACTTCCTGCTCTACACGGAAAGAATTTTTCGTTCATATGATGAATCATGGAGAACTTGTAAAGAGGCGCGCATTTATCCGGTTCGTATAAATGAATCCGGCGCGCGCACGCACGCACGCACGCACACACACACACACGCACACACACACACACACACAAACACACACACACACACACACACACACACATAAACATACACTCTTCCTCTCTCTTTCGCGCGCACGGAAATAAATTTTGCGCTATCCTTGCTACAATCGAAAAGCGAAATTATTGCTCCTATGTACTGTATAAAGTTCACATTACAGCATTGCACAGTTTGCCTTAATGCTGTCGTGCTGCAGCTAAATGGCACAAGAAAAATCGAGTGATGCTTGCATGCGTATACACATACATATATTACTGGCTAGAAGCGCCGACACTGTGAAAGGAACTTAGCTTTGGGTGACGCATCGAACTCTCGTGTAGTCCGCACAGCTATACTTTACGTTGTCAGCCGAGATCTCTCCAACTTTTTACAATCTTCTTCGCATTTCAAGTATCAATGTCAGTAGCCTCTTTCCTGATTAAAACTTCAAGCTGAGCTAGTTTGTAATTTCTTGTCGGAATGATTTTGTTAGCGGTAAAAACACGGACACAAAGAACACGATACACAAGGGACCCCCGCCTGTGTTCCTTGTGTCCGTGTTCTTACCGGTAACAAAATCATTCCAACTCCTTCCTCATGTATGTCGCTAAGGTAGCGTCGCAAAATGAGCTTCTGACGTTCAGGAGCGTACCTCATGGTCGCCAGGAAAACTGTGGAACGAATAAAGATCGAGAAGCGCGCGCGCGGATCGACTGCCGAAAAGAACGCGCGGATCACGCTTTTTATTGTGTTTTTTGCCGAAGCCATGAAGTCATTGACGAAGCCTTTACCGATTTGGTGTGAATGTAGCATCGCCCAAGAGAGAAGTGCGGTCACTTGGTCGTGGCGCTCTGCTCTCGACACGCATAAAAATAGAGGAGCCTTAGACACGCAGAGAGCGTTCCCCTTGGAGGATAGTTACACCCTCGCTCGGCCTGCTCCTGTACTGCTCTGTACTGCTCGGCGCCTATGCTTTCGTCCTCCCAACCGAATGAGCCATTAGAGGCTATGCCGCAGCAGAGGATATAAGCGCAATACGCGAAAACGGCTTGTCGCCGTGCCTGTAGCGAGAGGCATCCTTCGAGCTTATGAAAAGGTAATTTTTCCTACTCCGTAATTATTGCCTGGTGCGAGGCTACCCGTATACGTACGAATGAAGCGCGGAGCGCTAAGCGAATGTCGGAGACGTCCGAGGTACGTAAGAAATGTCTCGCAAAGCGTCGGAATGAAAAGCGGATTACATAAGACGACGTAATGCAAAGCTTCAGTGTCTCCCTAACTTGGGTTGGGGAGGATCCCCGTCTGTAGCTGTCTTCATATGACTTGTTATTGTCTGGGCAGTGTTTTATGGGGGGGGGGGGGGTGGAAGTGTTCTTATTGCTTTGTAATGTGCGGTGAGTTCGTGGTATGATACGATTGGCTCACCGAAGGGTTTTTGTTCCTGAGTTTGCGCCACAGCTCGGCCGGATAATTATCAAGCGTATTGGTGAGCAGCCTCATTTACGGGATTGCCCGCATGAGCTGGGGTCCATATCCAGCCTCAAGAGAGGAGAGACTCTCATTTCACTGACTATTTGTGAGGCGGCATTGGCGACTATACCTCTAGCAAAGTTACAGATCGCCAGTTTGCAGTGGGTTACTATCTTGTTGCATTAGTAAAGGCGATGGCAGCGGCGATGGCGGCCTCCTCCGCCACTAGGGGTCCGGATGTGGAAACCGTCTCCGCCATAACGATTCTTGCTGGGTTAATGCTTGTGTGTGTAACTCCACATATCAAATATTTATTAGGGTCTCCCGTGTCTTCTGCGGCGTCGACGTAGACGACATCCTGTAGCCGGCTCAGGGTCTTGTATAGGCTTCTCTTCTCGTGCTTCTCTTCGGCCTTGATGCGAGTGTGGGTTTATGTTCCAAGGAAGAGGTTTAATGGTGATCCTCTTTCGGATATCGCGTGGGATAGTTTTAGGAAAGTCTTGTAATGGTTCGCCTTCAATACCTCGTCTGGCGTGCTAGACAGGCGCCTTATTTGGGCAGTTCGTTGGGCTTTGAGTTCCTCGTAGGTTTTTTGGACCCCTAGTTTGACAAGCTCTTCGTTGGGGGTCGTGCGGACCAGGCCGATTGCTGTTATGTAAGCCAATATAATGATGGCGTCAACTCTCCTAACTTCATTTCTTCGGAGTTTTCAGTACGGGAGGTCCTGCTTATGATGAAGGCATCTATGAGTTTAAAGAATTCGGGTTCTTTCATGCCTCGTTTTCTATTACTAATTCTCTGAATTTGTCGGGCTGTTTGGTAAACCGCCCATTTTAGTTTGTTGATTGTTGGCGCGTTTTCAGAGTTTGTTTGCAGCCTGAGCCCCAGGATCTTCATCTCTTGGACCTCTGTTACTTCCACGCCCTGTACAATGACTGCCGTCAAGGACGAATTTAATTTGCCGTTATGAAACACCATAAGCTCCGATTTTTCAGGGGAGCATTCGAGGCCCGCTCTCCTGGCCTCTTCATCGATGACTTCTGCAGCTGCTTGAAGAGCGGCCTCGATTACACTCTAAGAGCCGTTTGTTGCGCACACCGTAATGTCGTTTGCGTAGAGGCTGTGCTGTACTACTGGTATTTTGACTAGTCTATACAGGATCTTGATTAATGTCAAGTTAAAGAAGGATGGAGGGAGAGCAGCCCCCTGAGGGGTGCCTCTGTTTCCCACCTTTGAGTCGGATTTCAAATTTCAAATAAGACGACGAAGGTGCTAAGAAGACTCGCGGAATTACTGACAACACAATGCGGTTAACAGCGGATGAGTCGATGACGAGAACATTAGAATCTGACTTCCTAAACAAATCGTTTGCATTCGCTATATATATCCTGGCCTAGCTGATCTAAGCCACTGCCAACGTTTCACCTGGAGGAGAAACCTTCTCCTTTGTTTAGCCCCTTTTATCTCCACCCTTCTTTCGCCCATGTTTTTGCTCGGCTTTTACTTCCCAAGTGAAGGTACACGAAAATCACTGCGGGGCAACTAAGTGTACCCAGGCGCTCACCAAAAGCTCCGAACTGCTGCTGTATATGCTCAATCTCTTGTCCATGACATATATTGTATGGCACCCAGCTCAGCTGCGATCGTTGGACATCTGGACAGTCGAGGGTATACGCCTGGTGTGATCTCGTTAAGAATGAAAACAAAACCTCTATATCTAATCTACCGCTCTTAAACTTGGCCTCTCAAAGACGCTTTCCGTCTCTGCATGAAGTGCAGAATAAATATTGCGAGGTTACTCAGCATCACCATTTTAATTTTTTCCGTTTGCTTTGACAGATTTGACAGGCCTCCTCTGCCAGACTGGAGTTCAACAGTTTCTCTTAGTCAACATGCCGGACTCCTGCGATTTCTTCATTGTGGCCTTTGGCGTCAACCCTGCTCGGCCGCATCCCCTCCACCCACACAACGCGTTTATTGATACCATGTCAGGTGAGAACACCTCGATTTGCTTGCTCTTGATCTTGAACATAGCTGGTAATGGTCCCCTGGTCCCAATAAAGCGATAAGGCTCATACTTCTAAATGGTCGCTCTTATTTTCGCAAAACCATAATCTATTACGCAGTCACGCACACGGTTAGTTCAGCGGATAATCATATGCCTGCCGCCTTAGCCTAGTTGGAGATGGTTTTGAAGACGTGTGGAAAACAGTTACTATAGTCAGAAACATTATTTAGCGCCGGAATGCGGCGGTCACTAGAACTCGAATGACGCTTAATACGTCGTTGCCACAACAGATGGCGCCTCCTTATTATTAATTTCCAAGCGGTTGAACAATGTGAACTGTGTATCGACGCCCATTTTTCATTGCGGAAGCACCCTAGAGGCCCACAGGCCGCGATCTTGTCGTTCCCGTAATGCAAAGCTTGAGTGTCTCCCTAACTTCTTGTTCAGTAATTCATTATAATCGTAGAGACGCGTTGTTCCTCAGGCGTATTGTACAGTTGATTGCCTAAAATTTAATTGATGCGCATAAAGGGACCATAAAAAGTTTCTTGCATGTCGCAACATTTTTGTTCATGGTACGTACCATGGTAAACTCTTATCACGCACGTGATAAGAGTTGACGTAATGGGATAGGCAGGCTGGTTTTTTAACACGTTCACAGCGTCATACTAAAATATGCGTTCACCTCGCCCTTCGTGAGTGCAGATGTAGCCGCTGTCATTTGACGGAGCACCTGTGGTGAATTGCTGTGAAAAACCGAATTCAGTTCAGTCGTTCAGTCGTGTCCGACTCTTCGTGACCCTATGGACCATGTCACGCCACGCTTTCCGGTCTCTCACTATCTTCGTAACATCACATAACTTCATCTCTAGTGCCTCGAGGATGCCATCTAACCATCGTGTTCGCTGCCTACCCCTTCTCCGGCGACCCTCAACCTTTCCCAACATCAAATCTTTCTCCAGCGACTCCTCTTTTCTCATCAGATGACCAAAGTAGCTGAGCTTTAACTTTACAATTTGACCCTCCAATGAGCAGTCAGGGTTTATGGTCGACAATATCGACTGATTTGATCTTCTGGCAGTCAAAGGAACTCTCAAGAGTCTTCGCCAGCACCACAATTCAAACGCGTCAATTCTTCGGCGGCCAGCCTTTTTCACAGTCCAACTCTCGCATCCATGCATCACAACTGGAAAGACCATAGCACGAGTTATACGGATCTTGGTTGGCAGACTAATGTCTCTGCTCTTTATTAGGCGGTCAAGGCTAACCATTGCTCTCTTTCCCAGAAACAGGCGTCTCCTAATTTCATGGCTGCAGTCTCCTTCCGAGGTAATCTTGGAGCCCAAGAAGAGAAAATCTGTCACAGCTTCCACTTCTTGTCCATTGATGCTACAGGACTTGATAGGGCAGGAAGCCATGATCTTTGTCTTTTTAATGTTCAGTTTAAGCCCAAACTTCTCACTCTCTTCTTGTACGCGCATCAGAAGTCTCTTCAGTTCCACTTCACTAACTGCCATTAAAGTGGTATCATCGGCATATCTAAGGTTTTTGATACGTTTTCCATCAATCTTCACTCCAGCTGAAGACTCGTCCAGAACGGCCTTCCTCATGATGCGTGTTGTGTTGTGTGTTGTGTTGTGTTGGGTTTTATGGCACATAAGCAACTAAGGCTATCATGCGCCAAGAGCAAGGTTAATGTTAAATCTATAGTTTATTTAAAAAGTTTCCTTCTTCTAGGAAACTGAGAACAGATGCTAGGTTTACAAGTGCTCTTTCTCCTAAAAGCAAGGTGGGATGAAATGGGATGGTATGATTTTAAAATATAGTAAAATGTTTTCTCCGTAGTGCCTCAAGTTTTGAGCATGTAATTAGAATGTGGTTTACAGTGAGTATCTCGTCGCATTCTTCACAGGTCGGTTTGTTATGTTTCATTAGCAGAAAGTTATGTGTAAGATCTGTATGTCCAATACGAAGACGGCATACTATCACTTCCATAAAACGTTGTTGATGTGTGCTCAATTTCCATTCTTCTAGTACAGGTTTTATGAGACGCAACTTATTATTTTCTTGGTTGCTCCATCTGGACTGCAATTTATTCATCTGTTTATGTTTTATTAATTTCAAGCAATCACTATGTGGTATGTTTACTATCTGAATCAATTTGTTGTGGGCAAGTGCAGCACATTTGTCTGCTCTTTCATTGCAGTCAATGCCTACGTGACTAGGGACCCAACAGAACACTATGTTATGTCCTTGTGTCGTGATCATTTTTACATTATGTATTATGTCACCGATTAAAGGCATGGCAGCATTTCTGTGATTTAAAGCCATCAGTACACTCAACGAATCGGTGTAGATGACACTTTTCCCAATGTCTTCATTCACTATTTTTTCTACAGCTGTCAGGTAGCATAGATTCAGCTGTAAAGATTGATGCGCACTGAGGAAGCCTAATTATTTGTTCCCAGTTCTCTTCAACTACGGCACAGCCAACATAAGTAGAAGTTTTTGATCCATCTGTATAAAACTCTATATAATTACTGTACTTTTCTTTTATTGTGCGAAATTCTTGTATTATATGCTCTTTAGGAGTTTGGCTTTTGTTGAAGTGTGTTAGAGTGAGATCAACGACATTTGGAAGTTTGTACCATGGGGGTAGGGGGCTGTTTTTTGGTGCAGTATCGGGCAAGGTGTCCGGAATTTCTAGCTCACTGCAAATGTCTTCGAAACGCATTATCAGTGGCCTCGTTGCTTGTGGTTTATTTGTGAAAATTACTCGTGAGCGGCATGTTGAGACTATTGGATAGCAGAGGTGTTTTTTCTGTGACCTTATTCTAAGGACATAAGCACATGTGAGTGAAGCCCTTCTATCTTTCAGCGGAGGCTCGTTTGTCTCTGCATACAGACTATCAACAGGGGATGTTCTGTAAGCGCCACAAGAAAGGCGTAAACCTAGGTTATGTACCGGGTCCAATTTCCTTAGATATGATGGTCTAGCTGACCCGTAGACTATGGACCCGTAGTCCAAGCTAGACTGCACAACAGATCGATATATATGTAGAAGACACGCCCTATCAGACCCCCAGTGTTTCCGAGAGAGAACCTTCAGTATGTTTAGAGATTTTATGGCTTTCCTCTTTAGGATGTTTATGTGAGGCAGGAATGTTAGTTTTCTGTCGAACGTTACACCCAAAAATTTATGTTCGTTCTTTACTGGCAACTCAATCCCATTTAGGTGTAGCTTGGGATTGATCTGTATACCTCGTTTCAGCGAGAACATTACTGCCACTGTTTTCTGTGGGGAAAATTTGAACCCATTTTTAAAAGCCCATGAGTCTAGTTTATTTAGTGTTAATTGTACTTGTCTTTCACAAATTGATATGTTTGAGGATGTGCAGGCTATTTGAAGGTCGTCGACATACAGCGAGAACATAATGGATTTTGGGATTATTTTGCTAATAGAATTCATTTTTACAATAAACAAAGTTGTACTTAAAATGCACCCCTGAGGTACCCCATTCTCTTGAATAAAGTTCCTCGAAAAGGTGGTACCGAGACGTACTTGAAATGAACGACCTGATAGAAAGTCCTTCAGAACATTAAGCATCCGGCCTCGGATGCCCAAATCTGCTATATCGCGTAGGATCCTGAACCTCCAAGTCGTGTCGTATGCCTTTTCCATGTCAAAGAAAACGGCCAGGCAATTTTGTTTATGTATGAACGCTTCCCTGACAGTATTTTCAAGACGCACTAAGTGGTCGGTCGTTGCGCACCCTTTTTTAAAACCACACTGATGAACATTAAGAAGTTTATGAGATTCTAAGATGAAAGTTAGTCTGATGTTTAAAACACTTTCAAAACATTTTGCTAAACAGCTGGTCAGAGCTATGGGTCTGTACCTGCCCGCTGAGGTCGGCGGCTTTGCTGGTTTCAACGGAACAATAACGGCTTGTTTCCAAGCCTCTGGGAGTTTACCCAGGGTCGAAATTTTGTTAAAGAATTTCACAAGTGCCTCTACAGAGGATTCGGATAAATGAGCCAGCATTTCGTAATGAATTTCGTCAGGGCCAGGCGCAGTCTGCTTTCCAGCAGCAAGGACGTTCTTTACTTCTTGGAGTGTAATAAAACTATTATATGATTCATTTCTGCCACCACTCGTTGGGAGTTTTTGTTTCTCAGCTATGTTTTTGTATTTTAAGAATGTTTCTGTGTAGTGTGACGAACTTGAAACGTGTGTGAAATGTTCGCCTAGTATATTGGCCTGTTCTTCTATGCTAGTCTGAACACCAGGGGCTGTGAGGATGGGAATTGTAAACGGGGAAAAGTTTCCACGGAGTTTACGAACTTGTTCCCACATTTTCTTAGACGTCATTGAGCTATTTATTGACGTGACATACTTCTGCCAGGATTCTTTTTCAGAGTTGCGACGAATGTATCGAGCTTTAGCTTTGGCCTTTTTAAAAGCTGTAAGATTTTCGTGTGTAGGGTACCTTCGGAAAACACCCCATGCTTTATTTTGCCGCTTTTTGGCCTCCTTACATTCCCGAGACCACCACGTCTTGTGTTTTTGTCGCACCACACCTAAGGACTGTGGAATGGCGAGGTGAGCGGCAGTGATAATGCAAGTCGTGAACAACTCATTTAGTCTGTCGACACTAAGGGCATCTGAGAAAACTGCTCCTAGATTCGCCTCTACTTTAAAAAGCTCCCAATCTGCTAAGTGAAGTTTCCACCGTTTCGGTTTGGTCGGCAGGACTGATGGTGAGGATGATAAGCTGATTATTGCTGGCAGGTGGTCGCTACTATACGGGTTGTTCAGAACATCCCATTTAAAATCATTAAAAATGGAAGGTGAACTAAAAGCCAAATCTAAAAAACTCATTTTTCCTGACCTTGGTGAACAGTACGTGGGCTTACAGGAGTTCAATAAGCAAATGTCTGAACTAAGAATAAAATCCTCGATAAGCTGTCCACGTATATCACTTTTTTCACTTCCCCACAAAGGAGAGTGTGCATTAAAATCTCCTACTACTAGGTAGGGCTCTGGTAGTTGGCAAAAAAGGTTTTCTAGATCATGGAGTGTTATTTTAAGATTTGGTTCAAGATAGACAGAACACACAGTAAGAGTTTTAAAGGCAATTATTGTGGCTGCTACAGCTTCTAAGGGAGTGTTTAATTTCAGTTCTTGAGCTGGAACTCCACTTTGCAATATGATGGCCGCACCACCCGAAAGCCTGCTTGCTTGCTGTCGATCTCGGCGGAAGACTTGATATTTTTTCAGTATATTGGAGTGTGTGCAACCTAAATTTGTTTCCTGTACGCACAGCGCAACTGGCGAGACTGTATCTAGAATGTCTTTTATGTCATTAATATTCTTTAGAAGTCCTCTACAGTTCCACTGTACCAGGAATGCCATCTTATTTTGTTGAAAGCTTGGAAATTAAGTTAGGTTTTTTCCAGGGCCCGTGATTCGGGCCTTGTCTGTTTTGGTTCGTTCCAAGGAGCTCCGCCGTCTCTGTGACGAAGACGGCAAAGAGCTGTCCTGGCCTATGTCCATTACCTCGTCTGAGGTGCTGGACGAACGTGCCAGAGGCACGTGTTCCTTCTTTTTAGACCTTGCCTCGTGGGCGGAGGTCTTGTGGCCCGCCGACCCTGAGGGACGCGTAGCCTGTTTTGGGGGTGGTGGAGGAGCGGGAGCTGCTTCCACCGGGGCAGGGGATGGCACTACCTCAGCCTCGTTTGAGGTCCGGGTAGGTGCCGAAGGCCGTTGCGGTGCCCCGCCCTGTCGCACCACGTCGGCGAGATTTGGTTTCGCTGTGAACTGAAATGTGTTCTTGGTTTTGTTGTACTGGGTACGTGCCTCTTTGTATGTGATGTTCTTTGTTGTTTTTAATGTTATGATCTGCTTTTCTTCTTTCCATTTTTGGCAGGATCGAGAGTATGCGGGGTGATCCCCCTCACAGTTTGCACAGCGTGGGTCTGCGGTGCAGTTATCAGAGTTGTGGTCGTTCGCAGCACATTTCGCACAAGTTCTGCGGCCACGGCAACTTTGCGAACCATGGCCGTATTTCTGGCAGTTGAAGCATCTCCTTGGATTCGGGATGTACGGTCGGATGTTTATTTTGATGTATCCGACTTCAATTGACTCTGGGAGGGTGCAGCTATTGAAAGTGAGAACCAGATGTTTTGTAGGGATCTCCTTGTTATCCTTTCGGACTTTTATTCTGTGAACTGCGATGACGTTTTGGTCTGCTAGTCCTTCTGCCATTTCATCTTCAGAGAGCAATGAAGTCTATCTCAGATATTACTCCTTTTACAATGTTCAAGGATCGGTGGGGGGTGATGACGACGGGGATGTCCCCAAGCGACACAATGTTTTTCAGGTTGGAGGACTGACACTTGGTTTGTACTTCTAGCAAGAGGTCACCATTTGCAAGTTTTGATACTTTGTATCCAGGGCCGAGGTCTTTAGTGAGACACTTTGACACTATGAAAGGGGAGATTTTTCGAGCGGGTTTTTCTAGCTCCTCGCTATGTATGACATGGAACTTTGGGAAAGTCTCTTTTGTTTTCACAAAGAAATGGCTTGTAGCATCGGTCCGCCCTCGTTTGCTTGGAGGGCGATCATTTGTTTGGGAGAAAGAATCCATGAAAGGGTTCGTGTTTTCGGTAGTTGTGCCTGCCACCCACCATGGAGCCCAACGAGGGGACGAGACAGGAACTTGCAAGAAGTCCTGCCCACGCCACCGCTACTATAACCCGCGCTATATACCCGCGCTACTATATACTATAACCCAGTCCTGCCACCGCTACCAAATATGGGCAACTCAGGGTAGCTACTCCACACAAGGTTAACCCTCGCCGCCAAGAAAAAAGGAAAAACAAGAAATGAGGAGGAGACAGGACAGTGCTGAGAAAAGAGATAGGAAAGTGAAAGATGAAGTGGAGGACAGGAAAAGGCGACTGCCGATTTCCCCCGGGTGGGTCAGCCCGGGGGTACCGTCTATGGGAAGCGTGGGCCAAAGTGGTGTGTTGCCTCCGCCGAGGGGCCATAAAGGTCCAAACACTCGGCATCGGCTCAACCACCAGGATCCCCTTTTCCCCAGACACGACGATGCCACGCACGGCTAAGCGTGGGTGCTCGGGGTCCGTGGTGTCGCACAAAACACACAAACACCTGCTTTAACAGGTGCCCCCTGCGGGGCTTCCTCATGATGCACTCTGCATATAGGTTAAATAGGCTGGGCGACAGTATGCATCCTTGCCTTATTCCTTTCTCAATCGAAAACCAATCAGTAAGACCATGCCCAGTTCTGACTGTGGCCTCTTGGCCTTCATACTGGTTCTTGAGGAGACAGATGAGGTGAATTGGAACTCCCATCTCTTGGAGAGCTTGCCACAATCTGCTGTGATCTACGCAGTCAAACGCTTTCGCATAATCAATAAAGCAGAAGTAGATGGGTTTCTGGAACTCTCTTGCTTTTTCCGTGATCCAGCGAAGGTTGGCAATTTGGTCTCTAGTTCCTCTGCCCTTGCGAAACCCAGCTTGCACGTCCGGAAGCTCCCGATCCACATACTTCTGCAGCCTTCCTTGGAGGATTTTCAACATCATCTTGATCGTGTGGTAGTTGGAACAATCTTTGGCACTGCCTTTCTTTGGAATGGGGATGTAAACTGACCTCCTCCAATCCTGTGACCACTGCAGGGTTGTCCAAATCTTCTTACATAATGTATGCAGAATGTTAACAGCGTCATGTTTGAGGTTTTGAAGCTACTCAGCTAGAATGCCATCAATTCCGCTAGCTTTGTTCTTAGCAAGGCTGGCTAAGGCCCATTCAACTTCACTCTTCAGGATTCCCGGCTCGAGATCAGTAATCACAACCGTGTTATGTTGGGTTTTCACATTCGGGTCCTTCTTGTACAGTTCTTCTGTGTATTCCTGCCACCTCTTCTTTATCTCTGAGGTTTCAGTGAGGTCCTTGCCTCGTTTGTCCTTTATCACGCCCAGCTTAGCACATAAGCTTCCTTTGATATCTTTGATTGTCTTATACAGAGCTCTTGTGTTCCTTAATTGGCTGTTGTCCTCAACTGCGTGGCACTGTATGTTCAGGAAGGCATTCTTATCTCTTCTTGCTATTTTCCGAAAATCTGCATTGAGAACCTTGTATCGTTCTCTTTCCGCCATAACTTTTGCCATCCTCCTTTCCTCAGCTATTTGCAAAGCCTCTTCAGATAACCAGTTTGTTTTCTTGCATTTCTTTTGCTTTGGAACTGCCTTAGCAGCAACTTCTTGTATTATATCACGAACATCAGTCCACATCTCTTCGGGCTCTCTGTCTTCTATATCTAATTCTTGAAATCGATTCCTCACTTCCACAGCATATTCTAATGAAATTTGATCCAGATCATACCTGAAAGGCTTTCTAGTTTTCTGAGTTTTCCTCAATCGAAGCTTAATTTTGGCAACAAGAAGCTGATGATCGGTGCCACAATCGGCCCCAGGCCTTGTTTTTACTGCTTGTATAGCGCTTCTCCATCTCTGCCGGAAAAGAATATAATCGATCTGATTCCTGTACAGACCGTCCGGTGAAGTCCATGTGTACAGGCGCCTCTTGTGCTGTTAAAAATGAGTATTCGCTATGGCCAGGTTGTTTTCTTGACAACACTCTACTAGCCTCTGCCCAGCTTCATTTGACTCGCCAAAACCGAACTTTCCTATAATTCCGGATATTTCTTCTCTCCCGACCTTAGCATTCCAGTCTCCTATGAGAAAAACGACGTCTGATTATGGGGTGCGGTCTAAAAGGCATTGTAGGTCCGCATAAAATCTCTCAACGTTAGCTTCTTCAGCAGTAGTGGTCGGCGCATAGACTTGGATAACTGGTATGTTGAAAGGGTGACCTTGGATCCGAAGTGAAATCATTCGGTCGTTTTTGGGGTTGTACCCTAGCACTGTTTTGCCCATTCTTCTGTTTACTGTGAGAGCGACCGCATTCCTTCTCTTGGATTCGTGCCCACAATAAAAGACATAATGGTCGCCGGAGTTAAATTCTCCCATTCCGGTCCACTTGAGCTCGCTGATACCCAAGATATCAATGTTCAATCTGTCCATTTCTCGCTTGACGATATCCAGTTTACCTTTCGTCATAGATCTTACATTCCATGTTGCTATGTGATATATCTCCTTGCAACATCGGACTTTCCGGTCGCTTCCCGACACATCCACAACTGATTGTCCTTTTGAATTTAGCTCAGCCGCTTCACTCGTCCTGGAGCTACTTGGAATCGCCCTTTGTTCATCCCCAGCACATTTGGGACGCCTGCCAACATGGGGGGCTCATCTTACGGCGCCATATTAATGGTATTGTGACTGGCCATAGGGTTTTCTTGGCAGGAAATACTGCAGTGGGTTGCCATTACCTTCTCCAGTGAATCACATTTTGTCAGAACTCTGCCGTGACCTGTCTATCTAGGGTGGTCCTACACAGCAGAGCTCACGACTTCATCGAGTTTCGCAAGCCCCTTCGCCACGACAGGGTGAAAAACCGGGGATGAAAGGGTGAAAAACCGAACGACCTCAGAAGAGCACGAAGCCTACTCTTGATCCCCATAATTGTATTCTTGCGCTGTTGATATGAACCCATTTATAATTAAGTCAGCAGGAATTATGTTTATTTCTCTGCACATGCAGGCTTCGGGAGACATTTCCGGCTTGTTGATATCACAACTCACCTTTTTCGGCCGTGAATGGATAAAGGGAAAAATTGCGAGAACATTGCAGAATCCGCAGGAGAGAAATGCGAAAGACAGCGTTGCTGCTGCACGCAGTACATCGGAGCCCTTATCAAACACAACCGGCGTTTCGTTTAACGCATCAAAGTTCACCGGTGTTCTATAACTGGTTTACAAGGAAGGGAAGTCGCGGTATCTGTCATTCGCCGAATCTCGCTGCTATCATCTTGACGATAGGCAAGGAGAATTATGATGTGCATTTCACAATCTCGGGTGTGGCGCAGTTAGTTAAAGCGCTGTGCTGGAGATCCGAAAGATGGAGACTTGACTCCGTTGGAGACAGGATTTTTCAAGATTTCTATTTTTTAGGAATCATCAGGATTACTGAGAAGTGGAATGCGGGGAAATCTGCTGGGAAGTGGGACACTTATCGTGGATGCTCGCTACTAAAACGGTGGCAAAATCATGAGCCGTCAAAATCTTTCGCCTTAAAATACACTGAAACCACGTGCCTGTTGTGCTGTTATGGACAGAACTCAGGGCAATAACGACAGATGCTCAACTAGATTTCTCTTTTTCGGTACTTTGAAAACAAAGCACCCGTCAAAGGGAAAGTCCAAATTCATATAGCCATCGCTCTTTTTCTGTGCTTGCGTATGCTGCACTGTCAATGTGGTCATTCGACGTGGGTTTTAGCTTGCCTAATCACATGAATTTACACCAATTCTCCAGTTTCTGCGTCTCATGCTATATCGAAAACCATGTTGACTAGCTCCATGCCAAGTGAATGTAAACTTGATGCGAAATATTTATGAGATGCGCCATTAAATCATCACACTTTCGCCCGTCTGATCGTCCACTGATGCTTTAAACGACACTCTAATATGCATATGATGATGAGAGCAAGATTAATTCGCTTGGAACACCCAAACGATTGTAAATGTTTCAATCTGTTGCCCACCGTTACAGACTGAAGGTAAAGAGGGCTAATACGGGCTGGGTGATACATGTTGAAGCAGGGAGTAATACTGCGCGAGGCAAGACGGTACAATTGAGGGACATACACAGCGCATATGCCTGACCCTTACTTTTCCTGTCTTGCCTCGCACTGTGTTATTTCTTTCTAAAGCTGAAGCTTACCTTAATTTGAGATTATTTTGGTTTTCGTGTTTTCAAAGCGTTAACACTACTGCTTTTATTTGCATGGTTTTATTACAGTTTGAACCGAGATGCGGAATGTCTGCTTCGACAAAGAGTATTGTGTCATCGGCGTACATTATAAGTTTTGTTGCACGGTTAATGTTTACGATGCCATTAATGTATAATGTAATAACCAAAGCTCTCAATACACTTCACTGAGGCACTCCACAATGCAACGCTATGATACCGAATTTTAGATCATTTATCCGCAGTATTTGTTCTCTATGCGATAAGTAAGACTTTATTACCATAGATGCCTTTTAGAATGTTCCAGTCTTTCGTGTAATATGTTATTTTTTACCAAATCGAACGCCATAGAAACGCTAACGAATAATCCATCCACAATTAACATATTCCCAAATTGCTTTGAGATAGATTGTGTGTCGTTACTCAGTCTTTGTTGTTGTGTTTTTGCTTTGCAACTTTACAATGTACAATACAGTCCTTTTGTTGGAGCAAAGCTAACACTATGGATTTGTCTTTTATAGAACCAAATTGACATTCTGTCAACGAAATATATTTGATAATGAACTATTCTGGAGTGGAGAAGCTTTTAAAATGTCTTTGAAAGTATAGGAAGTATGGACGATGGTCTATAGTTTCTTAGCTCATTTCTCTCTCCATTTTTGTACTTTAGCTATTTGCATTTTCATCGAGTAAACAGCCATATTCAACCAGGTGTTGAAAATGTCTGAAAGAACGGCTGCTATAAGGGCACAAACAACTCACCGTTGATATGTGTAAACCGTCGAAATCCCAACTGGCACTATTCCGAAAAAAAAAAGGATGGTGGGTAATACCTCTTGCTCATTTATTGGCTACAGAAAATTTGATTTATCATTTTATTAAGCATACTGTCTAAAGCATCTGCTGAGGACGTACACGTGTCCGCACGTGTGAATGAAATTTTGAACGCGCCGGCGAGATCTTTTTCTGGAAGCTCCTGCCATTAACGAGCAAGTTTCTAGGCATCTCACGTTCTTTCGCTCGGTGTAGAGCGAGTTCAGGTGATTAATAATAAAATAAATAGACCAGATTTCACTTCAAGCATCATATTGCGTCACTCATTTCTAGCTGATCACAGGTTGTTAAAGAGTTTGTTGTGATATTTCTCCCCGCAAGGACAAGGTGGCTATGCCGGGCGCCGCCACTGGCCTAGAGCCCCATACCGACGCTGACACCCACACTATGGCAATAGGTTGTAAGGTGAAGGGTAGAAGCCATGAATGGGGTTGGTCGATGCCGTGGTCAAGCGTCGGCCGATGGGACCAGCACGTGTATACCAGGCCGGGTCTCGGGACCTTCCTCTGCGTATAAGGCTGAACAAGACGTGACATATTTTAAGACCCGTTAGGCTATTCATATCGCATGGAAAAACAACCTTCTAAAATTTCTATCCATCTCTGAAATGGCGTCGTACCGAAGTCATTCAAATCTTTGCATCAACTGATAATTTACCAAAGTTTCTTGTCCAGCGCTCACTCACAGAGTCTAAACCAATCAATGACTTGTCAGTCTGTATGATTGCCAACTCGCTGAAGGCCATGTCTCAGGCAAACTACAAATGCAAAAAAGTAGAATCTGGTGACCTACTGATAAAGGTATCAGATAAAACTACATCCGACAAACTACTTACGATAAACACGTTTGCTCACCTTGACGCTCAGGTATCACCCACCATGGCCTCAAATGCTGCTATTACTGTGGAGTGATTTCTGGGTTAGCTCTACTACATGAAACAGATCTCCTTGGAGATCTCAAGAGCCAAGGTGTAGCAGCAGATCGACGAATAAGAATCAGGCGAAAGAACGAGGTAATAAAAACAAAAAAAAAATGTTCTCACTTTCAATTGGCGTACACTTCCTGAGTTCATCAATACGGAATACATCGCGGCAAAGTAAGTCCATAAATCCCATGCCCCCGTAGGAGTTTCAAATGCTGACGGTATGGGCACGGTAGACAGACATGCCGAGAATGACTTATTTGTTCAAAGTGCAGTGTAGATGACCATGCAGCAGATAACTGCAGTGCAACCGATTTCAGATCTGTAAACTGTGAGGTCGCACACCTTGTGTACTCACGGTTCTGTACAGCCTTTCAGGCAGAAAAGGAAGTAATAAATTTGAAGATAACCGAGAAAATATTATAAGGAGAAGCGCGAAAAAAGATAATTCTTTCTTTCTCTCTCTATGCTGATGCAGCCCAGGGCGCATCTAGTTATTGTGGGCATGCCTTGCAATGCTGCTGGCGTGATTACATTATATATTGCCTCACTAAGCAGCAGTCAGCTGCACCAATTTCAGCCATTCAGGAGGTCGGCTTCTCCAAACCTCTGGGAGCCCAAAGGTACCTAACAGAGACTTGGTCCCTCGTGAAAAATCTGCCTCCACGTCTCCAGCCGAGTCGATGGAGGCGACCTTGGATTCCGCTGCGGCAATTCTGCCTAGGTACATGTGGGAACACGGCAGCAGGTTCCCATCGGACCACATATGGAGTGATCTGGCACCCTCAAGTCAACACTCTTGAAATCATACCCTGTCTTTGTAATAAGATATTGGCCACAAGGCATTTTCCTGAAGCATGGAAGGAAGCGATCTTTATGCTATTATTAAAAGCCGAAAAAAAAACTCATACGTGCAGCGATTTATTGTCCTATTGCTCTTCGAAAAAATGACATTGTCTCCTTCATTTCATTGAATACAGTGGTCTTCTCGACCAACATCAATCTAGAATTAGGGTGGCCGGTCAACAGCTGATAAGCTTGTTGCATTTGAGTCTTATGCAAATGATGTGTTTTGCAGAAGCAGCATCGCCATCTGTTTTTTAATCTTGCAAAATCATATGATACCACTTCTTGCTATGGTATCATCCCAGAGCTCTTCCCTCTCGGTGTCACAGGGAATATTTAGAAAGCTATACAAACCAGCCTATCTGGTCGTACCTTCAAAGTTCCCGTTGGAAATTAATACTCATAGCAGTAACACTGGAGAATGATTTTACTTAATGAGGTGTTTTCAGCTGCACACTTTTACAGTCAGAATGAACACTAAAAGTGTGCCGCCAAAAACCGTTCATTATGTACATGTTGACAATGTCCAGATTAGCTTTAAGTCATGCAACTTGGTCATCTGGCAACTACAGATTAATCTAGGTGTTAACAAACTGTCTAAGGGAGGTGATGATTATGGATTGAAACTGGACATCGAAAAAAGTGTGCGTACTTTTCTGTAAGCATCTTGGCATCAGACCTCACTCTAGCATCCCACTGAATGGTCAGAGCCTTGCTGTTCAAAAAGGATCAAATTCCTAGGCATTGTAATTGACGACACTCTCCTTCATTGCACGCATAAAATAATAGCGACAAAAATGTTTGAAAGCTATGAGCCTACTAACCTCCTTTTTCATCAGTCATGGGGCACGCATCGTTACTGTCTCTGGGGTCTTCTAAATAGCATGATTCTGTCGCACATTGACTATTGCTCGGTTGTCAACGAGTCATCATCGAGCTCTGCCTTTAAAATGCTCAACCCGTGCACCACCTCGGCCTTCCTCACGCCACGGGCGCTTTCTGAAGTAGCCCAATTGCTAACCTCTCTGTGGAGGCCGACGTATGGTCACTGCAACGGAGGGAACTTATAGATATAATGTATATCACAAAGGTGCTGTGCAAACCGGAGCATCCATGCCGTCAGCCCCTGCTTGGCACTTCTAGCGCACAACTGTTTTTGAGAAAACTGTCAATAACACTACCATACCCGATCAGAGTAGGCATATTTATTGAAAGCCTGTCCATTCCAGTTTCCGGTATTGATACAACTACCATTAAAGATGTAATCTGTCCTTAAGAAATACACACTGTTACCTGTGAAGTATCTTTCCTTGAGCTAGGAAAACATGGGTCCTCAGTACAGCAGCCATATCACTTAGGCAAAGAACATTTGCAGTCATTACACTGATATTTCAGTCTACTCGAATCTCGTGTGCAGCCTATGGACCCCAGAGTTAGCAGTCAATAATACTGCACAACATGTAAGTATATTGCCGCGAAACCTTCAAAACAGTATTTGTTGTTTTTTAACAGCCGCCGGCATACAGGCTTATCACTCTGATTCTGGACCGCGTATCAGTTCCGTAATCTTTGTTTGTTAATGCTCGATGCCGCGAGTCACACCTTTATCAGTTTTGTTGTAGCACAAGATGCACCGAGATCTGTCTCGAAGGTTCCAGCCACTCGGGTGTCGTTCCACAATGTTCCAGCCCGTGCTGGTAGCTGCTTGCGACGTTATCTAGATTGTTCTGTGCAGCCTTTAAAATGAGCGTTGCCGAGTGTGACGGGTATTCTTTGTTCGACGACGGACGAGCACGTTTGTTTCTATCGCCGCCGCCGAGTTGCTTAGTTCTTTTGCGGGCGCAAGTCAGACCAAATAAACAGTTTCTTTAGTGCAATCATTGACCCTTCAATTGTGTCTCCGACCTCGTCGCCACTACGTGACATCTGGTGGAGGTGCTGCCTTTGATCCTTCAAGCGAAGACCCAAGCCGTGTTCCTGTCGCCCTGGAAGACCAGCCTACAGGTCACCGAGCCAGCCGCCGACTTCAAGGCCTACAGCCCGAACACGGTCTGCTGCTTGACCCCATTCGATCTCGGAAGGCATCGACGCTGACAATGGCCCAGCCTACAGCACCGGTTATTTTCTTTCAACCCCGGGAGCCCCCCGGCTTCCCTGGACTGCCGGATGAAGATGCGGGAGATTGGATGGACCTTTTCGACCGTGTGGCAGATTTCAACGGCTGGAATGACGCCGCGAAACTTAGGCAAGTATATTTTGTTCTTCAAGGACATGCCCGAGTTTGGTTCGAAAATCATGAGTGAACTATGAAGGATTGGGAGACTTTCATGGAAGCATTTCTGACTGCCTTTTCAAGCATCGTCCGAAAGGAAAGAGCCCAGGCCCTCCTTCAGTCAAGACTGCAACTTCCTAACGAGTCTGTCCTGGCGTACGTTGAGGAGATGAAGCGCCTCTTTCGCCGCGCCGACCCTAAAATGACTGAAGGTGAGAGAGTCAAACTTTTAATGCGAGGCGTCAAAGAATCGCTTTTTGGAAATCTTGTCCGAAATCCGCCAAAAACAGTGGCGGAATTTGAAACGGAAGCGTCTGCCATCGAGAAGACGTTGTACACCCGGATGCGCCAGTACGAGCGGCCACTTCAGCCAGACTACTCAAGCCACTACCCCAGCGCATCTGCAAGTGGAGAGAACCTTCGTGACCTCATCCGGCAGATCGTGCGAGAATAGCTCCGCCGAATGCAGCCATTATCGCAACAACCCCAGGTGGCGACGCTCGCGGACGTCGTCCGTGAAGAAGTCCAGCAGGCGCTGGGCGTTCCTGAAGCGACGGCTGCGACTGTTAAAGCACAAGAGGCAACAGCGATGAACTACGCTGGTGCATTACGTCGCCCTCCGCCCCGACGTGATGACTTTCCGAGCCCTCGCCGCTACCGGCCTGTTCCTGAAAACCGCCCCTTGGCTCCCGCCCGCCAAGCCTACCAACGACCAACAAGCCCCAGGAAGTGCGACGCATGGAGGACAGCGAACAACCGGCCAGTATGCTTCCACTGCGGTGAGGCCGGCCACATTCTGCGGCACTGCCCGTACCGACGAATCGGTCTCCGCGGATTAGCAGTCGACGCTCCACGACCACGCCCAGGTGAACGACCGCAAGAAATCGACAACTATCTGCGTAGCGGTGAGATTGCACCACCAAGCCGTCGATTCAGGTCTCCATCGCCGTACAGGGCCCGCTTTGCGTCGCCAGGACGTACCTATGATGATAGTGTGCGCGGCAGGTCCCCAAGCCCCCGTAGGGGAAACTAAAGGCAGCAACCTTTAGAGGTGAGGTTGCTCAAAGGCGAAAAGACGAAGATCCTCCGCCGCCGACGACCACTAACGACGACACAGCCGTTTCGCCGCCGCTCCACACGACGTCATCGACGACAACACGACCAAAGTGCAAGCAGACACCGCCGCCCAGCGAAGTAACAACGGTATGCCCCGGCCATGACCTGAAGAAACGACGGAGCCGAAATCGGACACTAAGGCCCACGTGCAATGCGAAGACATGAACAAGTGACCTTGAAGTTGATGTCGACGGTCGCAGAGTCACTGCCCTAGTAGACACCGGAGCTGACTATTCAGTCATTAGTGGACCGTTAGCCTCTCAGCTAAGAAAATTTACCACCGCTTGGGATGGCCCGCTGATTCGCACAGCAGGTGGCAACCTGATTACTCCATCGGGACGATGCACTGCAAGAATACCCGTAAATGGGCGTACTTACCCCATCAGCTTTGTGGTCTGGCAGCAGTGCTCCCGCGACGGGATTTTAGGCATGGACTTCCTAAATGAACATAGGGCTATCATCGACCTGCGATCCAAGCTCATCAAGCTCTAGGCAGACAAAGCCATTCCTGCTACGACGACGTCGATGCAACACATCCCTCTAAACGTCCTCGACGAAGTATTGAACGTCCCGCCCCGATCAAGTATCGCAGTCTGCATAGGTAGCGCCAACATCGAAACCGCTGAAGGCATCGTCGAAGGAAATATCCAATTGCTCTTAGAACGAGTTGTCGGCATCGCAAGAGGCATCACGAAATTCCGGAGAGGTCAAGCTCAGGTTCTGGTAACAAACTTCACCGAAGAATACCGGCACCTCAACAAGGGCACGACGATCGCCTTTTTCGACGAATTAGCGGGCCTCAAAGATGTATTCACCCTCCACGACCAAACGCTGGAAGACGCACCGGACCTATTCCGTCAGCCCACATTTGACATCAACCCGGCATTTACCCACAACAGGAAAGACCAGATTCTCAGTCTGCTTCGAAGCTACGGGGAGTGCTTCTCATCGTCATCGAAGGTACGGCAAACACCACTGGCCAAGCATCGCATAATAACGGACGAACACGCCCGACCTCTGCGCCAAAGCCCTTATCGTGTATCGCCGCGAGAACGCCAGGCCATTCGCGATCAAGTTGAGGAAATGCTGCGTGATGACGTAATCCAGCCATCGAACAGCCCCTGGGCAGCACCAGTCGTTTTGGTCAAGAAGAAAGACAGCACACTTCGCTTCTGCGTTGATTACCGCCGCTTGAATAGCATAACGAAGAAGGATGTCTACCCGCTTCCCCGCATCAACGACACTCTCGACCGGCTCTGCAATGCAAGGTACTTCTCATCGATGGACCTGAAGAGCGGATATTGGCAAATTGAGGTCGACGAAAGAGATCGCGAGAAGACCGCATTCATCACACCGGACGGCCTCTATGAATTTAAGGTGCTGCCATTTGGCCTCTGCTCCGCACCAGCCACGTTTCAACGAGTAATGGACACAGTCCTGGCAGGCTTGAAGTGGCAAATTTGTTTGGTATATTTGGACGACGTTGTTGTCTTCTCGTCAAACTTTGAAAACCACCTAAAATGACTACAGACAGTGCTGGAAGCCATCAAGTCATCGGAGCTAACGCTAAAAGCAGAGAAGTGTCACTTCGCCTACGAAGAACTCCGATTCCTAGGTCACATCGTTAGCAAGGACGGTATTCGCCCAGACCCGGAGAAAACAGCTGCAATCTCACAATTCCCACCGCCTGCCGACAAGAAAGCTGTGCGCCGATTCCTTGGGCTGTGCGCTCATTATCGACGATTTGTCAGAAACTTTTCGCGGATCGCCGAACCGTTGACGCAGCTTACAAAGGCTAACGTACCTTTCAAATGGGAAGCGCCGCAAGAAGAAGCCTTTGACGAACTTAAGCGCCGCCTGCAATGCCCTCCTGTACTTGGCCACTTTGATGAAAACGCCGAGACCGAAATTCACACCGACGCGAGCAGTGTAGGCCTAGGAGCCATTCTCGTCCAGAAGACTGCTAGACATGAAAAAGTAATCGCCTACGCTAGCAGGTCTCTCACAAAAGCCGAAGTCAATTACTCGACGACCGAGAAGGAGTGCCTTGCGATCATCTGGGCTACTTCTTAGTTTCGTCCATACCTATACGGCCGACCATTCAAGGTGGTAAGCGACCATCACGCGCTCTGCTGGCTGGCTAATTTGAAAGATCCTTCCGGCCGCCTTGCCAGATGGAGCCTACGACTTCAAGAATTTGACATGACTGTAGTCTATAAGTCGGGCCGGAAGCATTCCGACGCAGACTGCTTTTCCCGCGCTCCCGTCGATTCTCCCCCGAAGGACGATGACGATGACGCCTTTTTGGGACCGGTAAGCGCCAGCAGTTTCGCAGAACAACAGCGATCAGACCCTGAGCTGAAAGTGCTAGCCGATTACTTGGAATGAAAGACCGCTTCCCCTCCTGGTGTGTTCAGGCGACATTTATCATCCTTCACGTTAAACAATGGCCTCCTCGTGAAGAAGAACTTCGCACCCAACAAGACCGCGCAGCTTCTCGTAGTGCCTAAAACCCTTCGGCAAGAAATTCTGCAGGCGTTGCACGATGAGCCCACAGCAGGCCACCTCGGATTTGCGCGCACGTTGCGTCGAATCCAGGAGAAGTATTACTGGCCGCGACTGCCTGCCGAAGTTGCCCACTACGTGAAGACGTGTCGTGAGTGCCAACGACGCAAGACGCCGCCGATCAAACCAGCAGGACTATTAAACCCGATTCCGCCCCCAATCCTGCCCTTTCAACAAATTGGGATGGATCTCCTCGGCCCCTTTCCATCTTCGTCTATGGGTAACAAGTTGATCATCGTGGCCACTGACTACCTTACCCGTTACGCCGAAGCAAGAGCACTACCAAATGGTACCGTGGCAGAAGTCGCCAAATATTTTGTCGAACAAATTCTCTTGCGACACGGCGCCCCAGAAGTGCTCATCACGGACAGGGGAACGGCGTTTACGGCAGAGTTGACGCAAGCCATCCTGGAATACAGACACACAAGCCATCGACGAACAACTGCGTACCATCCCCAGACCAATGGCCTTACGGAGCGCCTGAACAAAACGATCGCTGACATGACCGCTATGTACGTCGACGCTGAACACAAGACCTGGGACGCCATCTTGCCGCACGTGATCTTCGCGTATAACACGCCAGTCCAGGAGACGACCAGAGCGACTCCGTTCAAGCTTGTGTACGGTAGGGAGCCCACGACGAGGCTCGACGCAATGCTACCGCACGTAACCAACGGGGACAACCTTGACGTCGCCGCCTACCTGCAGCGTGCAGAGGAAGCCCGACGACTCGCACGGCTGCGTATTAAAGACCAACAGCGCACTGACAGCCGACGATACAACTTACGACGACACCACGCAGAGTACAATCCAGGAGACCAAGTGTGGGTTTGGACACCTGTTCGCCGTCGCGGATTAAGTGAAAAGTTGTTGCGTCGATACTTTGGGCCGTACAAAATCATTCGCCGCGTCGGCCCACTGGACTATGAAGTCATTCCCGACGGAATGTCAGCATCACAACGGCGACGCGCACGCCCAGAAATTGTACATGTTTTACGACTGAAGCCGTATTACGCGCGTTAAAGAATGTGTGGTGTTTAAAATTTGCAGTGCTTATGTTTAGTTGCTTTGTTTTGGAACATCGAGGCGATGTTTTTTTAAGGGGGGAGTAATGCCGCGAAACCTTCAAAACAGTATTTGTTGTTTTTTAACAGCCGCCGGCATACAGGCTTATCACTCTGATTCTGGACCGCGTATCAGTTCCGTAATCTTTGTTTGTTTAATGCTCGATGCCGCGAGTCACACCTTTATCAGTTTCGTTGTAGCGCAAGATGCACCGAGATCTGTCTCGAAGGTTCCGGCCACTCGGGTGTCTTTCCACAATGTTCCAGCCCGTGCTGGTAGCTGCTTGCGACGTTATCTAGATTGTTCTGTGCAGCCTTTAAATTGAGCGTTGCCGAGTGTGACGGGTATTATTTGTTCGACGATGGACGAGCACGTTTGTTTCTATCGCCGCCGCCGAGTTGCTTAGTTCTTTTGCGGGCGCAAGTCAGACCAAATAAACAGTTTCTTTAGTGCAATCATTGACCCTTCAATTGTGTCGCCGACCTCGTCACCACTACGTGACAATATTTACTGCTGAATGTTATGGCGTCCTATTTGTCGTAAAACACATCACAGAAAAGATAGCTACATCTGTCATCTACACAGGATTGCTAAGTGTTATTACTGCCCAGTCCTCTTGGAAAAGATATAAAAATCCTGTCCCCAATTCACTGTTTAATAGCGTCATGGACGCCCAGAAACCAAATTTTCAACTTTAAATGTGCTGGGTGCCAGGGCACCGGTGTATAACAGGCAATGAGGCTGCTGACAGACTCGCGGTGTCAGATGCTCTCCTAAACAATACGAACATTGTGAAGGTACCGCATCAAGAACTCACGCCACAAATTAGAAACAGGATGCGACAATAGCATGAAGAATGGAACACAACAAACGAACATAAACTACATACAATAAAACCAAGGATTGGAAGGTGTAGTACAGAAAAACAAAACAGATTTAAATAAATAGCTTTGTGCAGATTGAGAATATTATTCATATACAAAACACATTCAAATCTTTTAACATAGTGTCCTGCACCGCATTGTTCGAGATGTGTGAACCGGCTTATGAACACGTTTTATATGTTCGCGACTTGAAGCGGAAAGTAGATGTCACATTCCGAACTGTATATTGCCACGCGATGGTGACAAGGCCGCCGGCATCAACTCTTTACTAGGCTGACTTGCTCTCGCAAAATAGCAAAGCAACTCGGCACGGACGATAGCAGAAAACATGCTCTCTGGTCATCTAACTGAGAATGACCCATCGGGCCCGCCAACGCTCTATTTAGAGGCGGCGAAGAAACATCTGGATAAATCCGAAAACGCTGACTGTTTTAAGTTGAAAAATTGTAGAAACAGACGCGAGTGGCTCGAGTTTTCGGTATACACCTCGGCGCATCCTGCGCCACAATGGAAACAATCACGCGGCGTCTCTCAAAACGAGCGTGAACAAACAAAGAATATTGAATTGATCTGTGCGCTAGAAACAGTTATAAGGCCGCAAGCCGGCGGCTGTCGAAAATAAACAAATAAAGACAAATTTTTCACGACATTACTTTCTCCATAAAAAGGCATCCCCTCGATTTTGGCAACATAAACACAGTAAGGTAAAACATATACAAAGTAAGGTAAACAAATTACTAGAAATATAAAATAACTAGGGCCTTTACCGTGCGTAATAAGGTTTTAGGTGTAAATCATGGACGACTTCCGCGCGCGCCCGATGCCATTTGCATGTTGTCGTACCATCGGGGATGACCTCGTAGTCAAGCTGTCCGATGCTTTGACGGACTTAGTATGGCCCGAAGTGTTACCGCAAGTGTTACATTAGCATTCGGTCTGCGGCGGCGTATCCATATCCAAACCCACACTTTGTTTCCCGACCTGTGCTTTGTGTCGCGTCGTCGCAAGTTGTGTCGCCGGACGTCGGTGCGTTTCAGATCTGTAATTTGCAGCCAAGCAAGTCTTCGGGCTTCCTCTGCGCACTTAAGGTAGGCGGTGACGTTCGACTTGTCTTTGTCACATGCGGTAAGATTGCGTCGAGCATTGTCGTGGGCTCCCTGCCGTACACAAGCTTGAATGGGGTCACTATGGTTTTCTCCTGGACGGTCATGTTATAAGCAAAGATTACGCCAGACAGGATGA
Source organism: Amblyomma maculatum (assembly GCF_055883805.1). Taxonomy (NCBI): domain Eukaryota; kingdom Metazoa; phylum Arthropoda; class Arachnida; order Ixodida; family Ixodidae; genus Amblyomma; species Amblyomma maculatum. The sequence continues at coordinate 200,263,207 of NC_139345.1, forward strand.
TATCCCACGTCTTGTGTTCTGCGTCGACGGGCACGACGAGCATATCAGTGATGGTTTTATTGAGACGCTCTGTAGGTCCGTTCGTCTGCTGGTGGTAGGCAGTCATCCTACGGTATCTTGTCTAACTGTACTTCAAGATGGGTTGAGTGAGCTCCGTCGTGAATTCTGTTCGCCTGTACGTGATGGGCGAGCCGGTTATACCCAGTGGTATAGGCGGAGGCATTTTATTCTTCTTTACGTTTGGTTGCTGCATGGTCATACCTTCAATTATTAGGGAAATAAACACAATTTCTACTACTGCGACAATTCACCAGACTTCTTCAACTGCTGCAGAGCTAACCGCTCTTCGTGTCGCAATTATGCATATCTGTCAGCAGAGCCCCCAGTGGTGGTCTATTTTCAGAGATTCAAAAGCAGCCCTGCAAGCAATAAAAGCGGCTTTTCGCCGGGGAGCTCATGAACAACTCGCTGCGGAAATACGGCAAATTCATCACTGTGCAATTAATGGAGGACATGACATCATCTTCCAGTGGCTTCTAGGACACAGCGGCATAGCGGGCAATCTTCGGGCGGACGAAGTTGCACGAACAGTCCACCAAGACGGCGATTGTGTGTTGATTCCCTTCTCCAGGGCAGACGCAGCGAGCAGGCTTCGCGCACTTGCGCGGGAACACACACTCTCCTTGTGGAATTCTGGGCAGTTTGCGAACTGCCGCTTAAAATCCCTGGACCCTGACCTGAAGCTCCGTCTTCCACCTGGCATACCTCGACGCGGAGAAACTTTGCTGTGCCGCCTGTGGCTTGGTGTAGCATTTACAAACTCGTATTCTTTTATGATAGGCATGGCAAACAGCCCTATATGTACAAACTGTGGATGCGACGAGTCTATAGGCCACATTCTTTGTGAGTGTCCGATATACAGTGAAGAAAGGCAGTGTCTGTGCCGTACGCTGGAGCATCTAGATGGACGGCCATTGAGTGAAACTAAGATTTTAGGTCCCTGGCAACGGCGATCGCCTGCGGCGAAGGCCTCCCAGGCACTGCTCTGCTTTATGCGAAGCACAGGCCTAATCGAAAGACTATGAGTTTGCTATAACATGACTGTAACGTGATGTGATGTGGCGTGTCTGTTATGTGACTGTATAAACTTCAACTATCCCTCTCTCACAACTTTTATATCCACTCATCCCCTTCCCCCAGTGCAAGGTAGCAAACCGGTTGCTTTTACTGGCTAACCTCCCTGCCTTTCCTCCTCATCTTCCTCCTCCTCCTTTACGTTTGGTTGCCTCGCTATATTTGCTTGTGATGAGCACTTTGGTGGCGCCATGTCGCAGGAGATTATGCTCGATGGAAAACTTGTCGACTTCTCCTGTTCATTGCCTAATGGTAATGCAATTAGTCGATACTTTTGCTTCAGCATAGCGAGTAAGGTAATCGATTGCCACAATGAAGCACTTGTTACCATTTGATGAAGCCGGAAAGGGGCCGAAAAGATTCATTCCAATTTGCTGAAACGGCTCGGTCGGGGTTTGAATGGGGTTCAGTAGCACAGCAGGTCCGATCGGTGGCGTCTTGTGTCGCCCACACTCGCGGTACATTTTCACGCAACATAAACCTTCATGAGGTAACCGCAGCCAATAATACTTCTCTTGCACTTCATTCAACGTGCGTGCAATCCCGAAATGTTCGGCTGTCGGCTCATCGGGGAAAGCTTGCGAAATTTCTTTTTGGAATTGCTTAGGCATGAAAAGGAGGTACGTGGTGCTGTTGGTAGCGAAATTCATCATAAGGACGTCGTTGTGTAACACGAATGATGACAACTTACGCCTGAACAGAGTGGGAGGAGAAGCGGTCTTGCCTTCTAAATAAATCACTAGGTCTCTGAAGGTGTGGTCCGAGCGCTGCTTTTGTGCAAAACTGCTTGTGCTTACTGGTCTCAAGAAGGTGCCGTCGTAATCTTCCTTCGGAAGCGCGTCAACAGGAGTCCGTGACAAGCAGTGTACGTCAGAATGCTTGCTCAGACTTGTCACCACCGTGATGGTGAATTCTTGTAGGCGTAAGCTCCATCGTGCAAGGCGGCCGGAAAGCTTTTTAAAACTGGCAAGCCAGCAGAATGCATGGTGATAATCACTACTTGTATGGTCAATCGTATAGATACGGAGGGAACTTCGACGTGGCCCAGTTGATTCCGAATCATTCCTTCTTGGACGTTTTCTACTGCGGCAATTCTCTGAACAAGGACCCACGCTGCTTGTGTCGGTATGAATTTAAATCTCAGCGTTTTCATCAAAATGACTGCGGACTGGCGGGGACAGTAAGCGGCGCTTGAATTCCTCGAAGGATTCTGCTTGCGGAACATCTGCTTTGTAAGAACGGTAGTGTCGGATTCAAGGGCAGTCGTTTGGTGGTGGATGTTTTAGAGTGGAACGCCGGTGTAATGGCCTCATTAGTTTTACTCATCCTCGGCAGCGGAGAATCATCGCACTTGAGCAACCTGATCTCCAAAGGTTGTTCTATTTAGATTCCTTATAGGTGGCTAGGGGACGTTCCTTGCCAATAGCTTCGGCCCAGGGACGGAAAACAGGTCTCAAACAGTGATGATGAGTGGTACAGACAGGTTGCGACCCGTGCTCCTCCCTGCGTAGAAAGGCATCGATTTCTTGTGGTCTCACGCCAGGACCAGGCCGTGGGGCGTCGATGGGGAAACATTGCAGGCCGATACGCCGGCACAGACTGTCACGTAGGAAGTGCCCAGCGTCACCACAATGTAAACAGAGTGGTCGTTTGTTAGACGTCCTCCAGACGTCGCCTTTCCTGAGGCTTGAAGATCGTTCGTAGGTTTGCAGGCGCGGGCCAAGTGGCGTTTTGGGCAACAGGACGGTAGTGGCTAGTACTTGGGATGTCACGTCCGGGTGCAGGACGAAGTAATGCAGCAGCATTGTTCATTGCTGCTGCTTCTTGCTCTGGAGTCGTCGGAGCCGTCGCTTGAAGAGTACCCAGTGCCTACTTGGCTTCTTCACGGACGACGTCTGTGAGCGCCGCCCCCTGAGGTTGTTTGGATGATGGCAGCAACTCGGGGTGCCTCTCGGATGATCTCTCGGATGAGGTCCAAAGGCTGTGTCCTCTCGCAGATGCGCTGCAGTGGCTTTTGAGGCCTGTTGGAGCGGTCGATCCTAGTGGCGCATTAAGGTCATCATTGATTGCTTGATAGTGGGCGCTCCGCTTTCAGGTTTTTTTGTAGATTTCTTCTGAATCCTGCAAAAATCGACTCTTTAACGCTTCATTAAAAAAAATCACTTTCTCTCCTTCGGTCATGTTAGGGCTTCATCTGAACGTATGCCAGTGCAGGCTTATTTAGAAGTTGAAGTCTTGATTGAAGGAGGGCTTGGCGTCTGTCCTTCCGGAAGACACTTGAAAAGGCCGTGAACAACCCTTATTATATTTTACCAATCTATCAAAAAGGTCTCATAATTTTAACAAGATTGTAGCAGATTCTTTTAGGAGCAATGTATGCTCGTCTTAGATTCGAAGCGTCGTTTAAACACTATTTAATCCTTGGAAGCGGTCGAAGATGCCTCCCCAGTCTTCTGTATTATCATTAGGCAGACCTTGGAAGATGAGCTTTCAGGGGGTGCGTGTGGTAAAGGGTTGGTTTCTGCTTTTCGGAGATCTTCAGGGGTATTGCACGTTGACGCAATTCAATGCCTCTACCGAATGTCACGGAGTGGTGACAAGGCCGTAGGCGTCAAAAAAGAGGACAGGCAAAATAGCACTGAAATCAGTTGTTTATTGAGCTGAATTCCGCCTACAAAAGAGCAAACAACTCAGCGCTGTTGACAAGCAAACGGACTCTTTGGTCGTCGAACTGCGAATGCTCCGTCGCACTTGAAAATGCTCAATTTATAGGCGGAGAAGAAACTTATAGATAAAGCCGTATACGTGATTCCACCCCGCGCTGTAGTTGTTCCGGCTGCTTTCGCCTTTTATTTTCTTTTTCATTCCCCGGGATCACCGGTTCCATGCTCAGAAATACATACCAAAGGAACATTTTTTTTTTCGGTTCTTTCCTTACTTCTCTCTACCCAACGCACCTCAATTCCTAGCTTTTCTTCTTCGAAAGCATGAGCACATTTAAATCCTCGTCAGTGATGGCCGCACTGCTCAGACGAAGACAAGTCCACTTGTCGAAATGTTGGCTCAGGTTTGGGAACTGAGTTCTCCCCTGAATAATGCCATACCCTTGTTCAGAGCTCTTTCATAGGGTGTAATATGTTCTTTCTCTCATTGTAACGCATTGCGGTTAGATAAATAGTATGTAACAAAATAATATTGCACTCATCAATGTCCTATGCTACAAATGTCCGGTGTTAATGTCCACCAGCAGTTGCCATGCAACACTCATGAACATCCAAAGAGAGCGAAATCTGAACCGAATGAAATACAGTGCAATAACGTCGATCAAGTAAACCTTTCCCTGCCTGTACAAAGCCATCAAAGGGTTTGAAAAAATTGAGCTAAGAATCAGAACCAAATATGTGATGTCGAAGAGGTTGGCAATAAATTTACAAGCTTTTATAATGTGGCATGGAGCTTGCTTGTCTGCATAAGTCATTTTTATATATGAAAACAAGCTAGAGACCATCAGATACATTGCTTCATGTGTACGAGGACCTGAAAAGAGGGAACTGAAAAAATTCCATTTTATGTTGTGAAAATTTAAATCTAACGTGGACTGGTGTTTTAATGAAAAATATTCTATGGTTTTTACAAACGTTTAAAAGCACCATTTTGAGCTCCAGGGAGTGCAGTATAGCAGTTTCACAGTTTTTAAAGTATGTTTCTGAAATCCGAGGGTTGGGATAAATGTTTTTTCCTCTTCCTCGCAGTATCGACTAAGAATGCTCAACAGGTTGTCTAAAGAAACTATGACGAAACTATGGCATTCATTGATTACAAAAAATCATTTGACTCAATACACTCCTAGGCAGTCATGCAGACATTGCGAGATCAAGGAGTTGACAAGACGTATGTGAAATTACTGACAGATATCTATAGTGGCTGCGCAGCAACCACAGTTCTGCATAAGGACAGTTACCAAATTCGCATAAAGAACGGTGTTAGGCAAGGAGACACGATCTCCCTAGTACTAATCCCAGCTTGCTTAGAGGAAGTATTCAGAGACTTGGAATGTGGGCAGTTAGGCATAAGAGTAGATGGAGAATACCACAGTAATCTGCGACTTGCTGATGACATCGCCTTGCTAAGTAACTCAGGAGATGAACTGCAAAGAATGATTGGTGACCTAGACAGGAAAAGTAGAAAGGTAGGTTTGAAAATCAAAATACCTAATGCAAAGGTAATGTACAACAGCATTAGGAAGGAACAGCAGCTCAGAACACTTAGCGAAATAAAGGAAGTGGTAGACGAATATGTCTACTTAGGACATATACCAACCGCAGATCCAGACCTTGAAAGAGAAATGACTAGGAGAATAAGATTGGGATGGAGCGTATTTGGAAAGTACTCAGAGGTTATGACTAGCAGCTTACCGGTATAGCTCAAGCGGAAAGTATACAACAGTTGCATATTACTTGTACTATGGGGCTGAAACGTGGAGGCTAACGAAAATGTTTCTACTTAAGTTGATATGCCAAAAGCTACGGAAGTAAAATGGTAGCTGTAACGTCAAGAGATAGTAAGTGTGCAGTGTTGGTCAGAGAAAAAACTCGAGTTAATAAAGTTCTAGGGGAAATCAAGAAGTAGAAATTGGCATGGGCAGGATATGTAGTGCGAAGAGAGCACAACCAATGGTCGCTTAGGGTAACAAACTGAATTCCAAGGGAAGGAAAGCTTAGCAGGGGGCGGCAGAAAGTTAGGTGGGTGAATGAGGTTAAGAAGATCGCAGCGGTCAAGTAGATGCAGCTGGCACAGGATCGGATTAATTGGAGGAATATAGGAGAGACCTTCGCTGTGTAGTGGGTATATTCCGACGCAATTATTATTATTATTATTATTATTATTATTATTATTATTATTATTATTATTATTATTATTATTATTATTATTATTATTATTATTATTGTGAATGATGTCGTCATCAGAGTGCCCAATGGGGAATTGAATTGGTGCGCACTGATTCAATACAGGCTATACGCGCCATTCACACGGGTCGAATTCTTGAAGGAGTGCATAATGATCTGCGCAGAGCTCCCACCAAACTACGTCGCAACACTTTCACACTGAGGTGGATTCCTGGTCACGCTGGAATCCCAGGCAATGACGTAGTGTATCGCCTCGCCCGCGAACTTCCACACCGGACGCCTGGGATTCCCTGGCTTATCCACCCACGTGAGGCACTACTCTTCACTACAAAAAAGAAATCAACATTTACTTTCACTCTGACAACTATAGATAAACTCTTCGTAAACTTCCTCTTCCTGATAAACCTCTCTCACTACCACGCAAATAAGCATTTTTAGACGCATACAACTAAATACACTGCTTACTCGTGCCAGATCGTTTCTATACCAAATCAGACATTCCCACGCATGCCCAAATTGTTCTGAACACTATGCAAACTTACAAAATTGCATGTTTTCATGCCTTATCGCAAATCAATCACGTCACTTTCCACACCCTCCTCCCCCAACGTGGCGGGCTTTGTTAGCATCTGACCAGCTGAAAGATCAGATGGCCTTGAATGAGTTGGCCAGGACATTCTTGACGCTTACTAAGGCGGTAAATAAACTTGTTTCCTCCTCCTACTCCTCATGCTTTTATCTCTAGCCATTTCGCATGAAAATCATACACGATTTTTTTTTGGGGGGGGGGATGCTCAAGAAACCGTGGCTATAGGCTATTGACAGGTCTGTTTCTCAAGGTTCGAGAAAGGAATGGATAAATGTTTGATCTGAATTTTCCATAAAATGTTTTTCCACACGTTATCGTCCTTATTTTGCAAACAGAAACGAAGAAATAAAGTTCGTACCCGGCTACTGTTCCAGAGTTGCGGGATTGTATCTCGACTGCGGCGGCCGCTTTTCGATGGAGGCGAAAAGCAAACTCCCGTGTGTTGTGCGATATCAGTGCACGTACATAGTCAAAATTTCCAGAGTCCTTCACTATGGCGTCTCTTATATTCTTATTCAGTTTTGGACTTTAAACACCGTGGAGCCAAACTTAATTAGTCATACCAACACAAAATATACTACCTCCTAGCTTTAGCGCTCTGTCACTTAAAGAGCCCCTTTCCCTCACAAACGTTATAGTATTTAGAAGCCCCATTAGGGATTCACTAGGGGGCTGAGGAGCATACCTTGTTACCTGCTAAAGACGGTATCTGCGGTAATTGTAGTCCACAAATCGTTTCGATATATGAACCAATCAAGAGAATGTTTTTCTGTCGCCCTCTAGGCCTAGGCCACATGTTCAACATACATGCAGCTGGCGGTTCTCTCGCTGCGCTTTGCACAAGCTGTCAGCTTGGGAAGATTAGGCGAAGTAGGTCGATATGGATAGCAGGCCATTTCAGTTGCCTTGCTCAAAAATTCATTAAAACCAATGAAAATTACTAGCAGAAAATGAAAGGGCGCTATGGTTTAAAAAACTACGTACAATAATATACTTTGATTTGAGAAAGCAAAAATTCACTCCTTTTCTAAACATATGTGACGCTTCAAGAAATTTGTTTGAAGCCGCACAGTAAAAATTACAATCATATGCAGTTCCAAATCCATGTGCACCTGTTTTATACAAGAAAAAGTAAGGAAGCATATTTTTTTTCAAAATCATAACATTTCTGATCGCCAGCGATGCAGGCGCAGAATGTAGGTATAATATTCTCTGGCGTACTTGGTGCATGTGAGAATTAAGCGCCAACTGCCAAAAAAACGAGTCTATTCTCCACTAAACACCACAAATTTCGCCACAAGCAAACAGCAATACAATCTCAAGTGACAAGCTACAGCTGGTATAAATATTTCAGCCATCTTGCCCAGTGCGACCAAACTTCTGCGCCCCCCGCTATCCCGCCGTCGTGTTTTAGAGTACAGAATACTATACGGTGAAGGAATGATCCTCTTGTAGGTGTGTTTCGCGGCAAATATGCTCTCAGCTTACGACGTGCCGTTTGCGTTCCAGTGACGCAGGAGAGAGAAGTGGTGGAGAAGATTCGGGGATCCTCCAAGGCTTTGCTTATCCTTGTGAATCGCGGAGTGCTGCACTGGGATCCCAGAGAGTTTGGCCCACCAGACGTGATGCGGGCCCTGGTGGGGCTTGTGGCAAACATGGGTGCCCATGGCCTGGTGCTCAATGATGGTATCCTGGGGGACAGCGACCTGCCGCAACTGCTAGACGACGCGCAGGTACCCTAAGCCGTTTTGTTTAAATACGCTTTAACCTGCACATGTGTTGTGTTCAAAATTTGAGGCAGAGATTGTCGCAATGTAAGTATTTACATGCAGGAAATTTTTCCAGTGCACCCATGCGTAGAAGCTGCAGTAACACTGATATCTTTCGTGAAATTGCTGTGAACCGAACGTCTAGTATTCTCACAGTAACTATTTTTAAGCCTCATGAAGAACGACGTCCTGCGGTAAGGGGACAGCAGCTGGTAATACACTTACGCAACGTAAACCGCGTGAGATGCACTTTACAGTATCTTCGTTCGTTATTGAGTCCAATGAACGCAATAGACAGGCTATTTTGAACTAGAGTCAATCGAGTCACAGGCGGAGAACTGCCAATCATCCGCAGACGAACGGGCTTACAGAACGTTTTAACGAAAGCATCGCAAGATGATCGCCATGTACATACACGATGAACACAAAAACCGGGACTCCACCCTCCCCTATGAGATTTTCGCCCGCAACAACATCGACTACCAGGTCAACCCCGTTTCAACGTGTGTATGGCAGGGAGCCCACGACAGCGCTCGAAGCAATGCTGCCGCACGTGACAGAGGAGGGCAACATCAACGCCACCGCCTACATTCGGCGCGCAGAGGAAGTCCGACGACTCGCCCGGCTGAGCATCAAAGACCAGGAATGAAACGACGCCAGACGCTACAATCTACGACGATGCGATGCTGAGTACAAGCCTGGAGACCAAGTCTGAGTTTCAACCCCGATTCGCCGTAGTGAACTGAGTGAAGAGCTCTTACGTCGGTACTTCGGCCCGTACAAATTAAATTCCTTCGACGCATCGGGCTACTGGACTGCAAATTCATCCCAGACGGCATGACCGCTTCTCAGCGCCACCGGGCATTCCCCGAAATCGTGCATGTTGTGGACCTAAAGCTTCATTACACGCGCTAAAGGACCCATTTATTTTAATTTTGTTATTTTAAGGAGTAGTAATGAAAGGATTCATAAAAAACCCCATTTGTTGTTTTTTAGAGGCACCGGCATGCGGACTTCTCAGTGCGATTTCATTTCGTATTTCATTTGTAGCGCACGTATCAATTATGTGCAGTACTGTCTACTGCTAAAGAGAACATGAAACCTCATGGCTGCAGAGCTTTGCAGAGTTCTCCCAGGAGAGCTGGCGGTATAAAATGGTAGAAAGTTCTTGCGCAGAAACACATGGTGCCGCCTATCCTCGCAAGTTGTCAGTTACGACTTGCTAACTCCGTAAGCGATGCGATCACACCTTCGCTTTAATAATGGACCGCGCTCGACTTTTTCTTTTCATGCTCGTCTTCGCGAGACACGGCGTTATCATTTCACTGTCGCAGAAGATGCGTCGAGATGTCTCTCGAAGGGTAGCAGCCACGTGCGTGTCGTTCTATAATATTCCAGGATATGCTAGTCACCGTTTTCGCTTTTATCTACATGTTTCTTCGCCGCCTTTTACATTGAGCTCTGACGAGTGAAAAGGACATTTTTTGTTCGACGACAAACGAGCGCGTTTGCTGCTATCGCCGCCACCGAGCTGCATAGTTCTCTTGTGGGCCTAAGTCAGCCCGATAAATAGTTCATTCCAGTGCTGCACCTGCCTGTTCCTTTGTGGCCTATGGCATTGTCACCACCACGTGACAATACAGAAAGCTGTACGCGCAAGGGAACCGTAGCAAAAATGAATGGTTGTCAGAAAGCGCCACTTCAACCGCGCAGTAAATGTGCGAATTCTTCACGCTATCGGCGTCATATGTATGAAGCCGAAGCATCATGGAATGATCGAAAAAATAAACAAAACGAGAAGGACAAAGAAAAAACGGCATACAGCCATCCTCTCCGGATTCGATCCGGCAGAAGCACAAACAGATGAGCGTCGCTTTCCTCTTTTTGGACATGTAAACAGGATCGGAAGGATGTAAACAATTCACGTTTAGGCTTACTGAGAACAGTTGCGCAGCCAGTTCCACTCATTGGAAATGCGTAGTTTTCGTGCTAAGGTTTGCATAGCGAAGTTGAAATTTGCAGACTTGGGGTCAGAACAGCGTCTTTAGAAAATGCGAGATGCTTTTAAAACACTCTGACATGCAGTAGGCACACTGCAGTGGGCGGTTCTGCTATAGCCGCGCAGATATTAAAATGAAATATAATATCTCAATATCACTGATACAAATCTGTTAGTGCTGCATGTCGTAAATCACTTAAAGGTCCACAGAAACGGCCCCCAAGGAACCACTGATAAACGTGTTCAGTGTGTAGAACATATCCTTTTGAGCATTAACGCAAAGTAGAACTCCTTGGAACAAAGCCAGCGATTTATTATTAATTTTAAAAAACAACGTTTTTTGAAATTCGCGGGCAGAGAGAATGTCGCTTGGCGGTGTCGCATGGAACTATTTCCTAGTCCCGTGACTTCACGGGTCGGTTGACTGGCAAGCTTGCTAGAAGCTGCCATTCGCTGCGGTCACTGCAACCATGACGTCACGGACACACTTCCGGTAGCTGCGAAAGTCGTCTGCTCGTGCGCTGCTCGAACTCGAACTCTGTGCAGGGCTGTTAAGCTCGCCGCCCTTATCGGTTAGGTGGCCACTGCCCATTAAGTGCAACAACCGAAGCTACGCAGGGATCAGCAGAACGAAGCTGCATTTACAAATATCTTATTTATATAACGTGGTTTCAGGAGTATCGGAGTGTCGTCCGACGAGGCGTCAACCGCACGGTCAAGCACCGCACGATGGCAGCACCTCCTCGACCGCCGTAAACACCGCCGCTGTGGTGTTTACGCCCCTCCTCCCGCATACCGTTCGCGAACGACACGGCGGATCGTTAGCAGCGATGTCCGCAATAAAGCGTGCTAAAATTTGTTGGCGTCTGGAATACTAAGCCGAATATCAAGTATGAAGCCCTCGCGAGGATCGCTGCCCAGCAGCAAATTGCTGGTAAGAGCGATAGCCGTGATACAAGCTAGTTTCTGCTCAAGCCAGCTGCCGCAGGTGCATTTCGACTGATCCGATCTGCTCGTACTAGCTCTGCAATTAATGCGTCGGCAGAGTTAATCCTATAATTATTTTACTATGGCAGGATAGGAATAACTATAAGGCAGTTTCATCAGTAGACGATTTAGGACAGCGTTGATCATGTTCAGAAGCCTCGATCGCCGCGGCTTCGAAGCGAAACAATGCAGGCCTAGCGACGACTAGGGACGGTCACGCACGGCGCCGGCGTTCGCACGTTCCACCCCCGTGGTAATTGTGTAACGTACCTCAGCCTGCTCGCGGCATCCCGTGCTGCAAGCGTTGCAAACTCGTGTACTTTCATAGCTAAGGCCGCGTATTTTTTGACGTTCTGCTCACCAACAAGCCGTTCAAACGATACTGTAGGCAAGACAAAGCTTCAGTACGCAGTCGCTGCGCTGTCGGCCGTAATCGAAGACGTCGGGCGGCACCATAATCTATACATCGATCTTTAAACGTGATACAGTGGGCAAATGAATAACTTTGTGAAGCAGACCCGCTCGTACGTTTCGCGCACTCGGCCGCCGACGAGTAACTTCCGTCAACAGACGCCGTCATAACCTCGGTTAACGCCGCAAACCGAGGTCGTCAAGCTCGGTTTGCGGTAACCGCGGTTAGTGGTGCAACCATGGTTTGGTCCGCCGTCTAACATAGGATAACCACGGGTTCGCGGTTACACTAACCTTCGCTGCGCGAAATGGCGACCTCCTCAGACGTGTGCGAGCGAGGACGGGTTGGCGCGAGTACGCCAGCGAGCGAGCGCTCGGCAACCGGAAGTTCGTCAAAGTGACGTATGTCTGGGCGGAGCTTTGAACTTGCTTGTATTCTTTGTTTTTTTATGGTTCCCTTCGGCGTACGAGTTGAGAGGGAAAATTGGAAGGGTCATTTTTAATCGCCGATATCTCTGGAGTTGCAAAAGCTAGATCGAAAATTTTTTCGGGAGAATGACGGGTGGTTCAATAACTATCAGTGTATGGCGTTGTTTACCCTTCTTTGTGACCCCTTTCAGGGGACCTTTAATGTGCATGCATGAATGCCAAGAAGATAAGGTTTTGTATTTTGTTTTGTTTATGATGTTTACTATCCCAATCCGACTCAGGCTATGAGAGAAGCCGTAGTGGTGTGCGCTGAAAATTGTGAGCACGTGGTGTTCTATAAAATGTAATAATACTGCACAGCACACGAGCGCCTTGCTTTTTGCCGCCCCTGAAAAGCACCCGCCGAGGCATAGCCTCGTTTATACTCTGTGCCTGTCAACGTGCCGCGCGAACAATAGAGCGGCGCCGTCGAGTAAAGTTGCGCGGTCCCCTCGCCGAGGGCGCCGCTGACGTAGGGGTCGAGGCGCACGGGTCCCACGGGTACGAATATCGGCGCGGGGCGGGAGCGCTGTTATTCGCTAGCGGGATAGCTGTTCCTAAGCATGAGTCGTGCATATTCAGCATATTGTCTTGTAAGGCCGACATCCACTAAGCATAACAAGTGATCATGATACTTGTTAGGCAATAACACCAACACTATATGACATTTTATGTCAGGCAGTTTCAAGAAATTGAGCATGGCTCGAAAAACTGCATGACTGCTCCGCTAACACCAATGGTAATAGAAAAATTACAATGCTAGTCTACGCTGATATAAAACAAAATTTAAGAAGAAAGGCACCAGCATTTATTTACACATAGCAATTGTGCTTCAAGAGTACCATATAGAAGTGGTGTGATAAATAGCTGCCACAAGTAGGGAAAAAGTTCACGGTGACTGCTGTCACTGATAGCACTTCAGAAGCCAGCTTGATTTACAGATTATTGGGACAACGGCATCGCAGTATGCCATTGAGATCTGTAAGAGCAATTTTGGTACATATCAGCTGTTACTTTCAATTATTCAGCGCGTCGTACAAACGTTTTCTTTTTTTTTTAACTAGAAAAACAAAGAAAGACAAATATACGCATTGCATCTTCCTGTTTCGATCACTCCAAAATAATCGTCCCAATAGGCAAAGCTCGTGTTTTTGTATTTTTTTCACAACATTGCGCAGTTAGCGAAACAAAAAATACTGCGCTGGAGCACATGTAACATACCACACAGACGAGCTAACCAGTGAGAAAGTTCGCATCGCAGTCCAGAAAACACACGTGCACATTTATTACTGACGCGTAATAAACACACTTCTGGTGCTGTCATTATTTCTCACAGGCCTTAATGCGGAGTGCAAGCAGGGAAACTAATATAGGCTTTGCAAGATTTGGTTTAACTCACTTTAATGTAGTCATCTTCACAATAGGTAAATCTTGTGTTTCTATTTTATCACAAATTTTCGTAATTAGCGTATACTGCAAAAAAAAAAGCTTCTCAGGAGCACACTACGCAGACGAGCAAGGCAAGGAAGCAATTAGCATTGCAGTCCAGAAAGCACAGGTGCGCATCTAACATTACTATTGCAGTATTGACGCTTAATAAACACATTGGTGCTGTCACTCTTTTTTACAAGCCTCAAAGCAGGTGAATACTACGCAGTGATCGACGGAAGGACAAAGCAAGGCTGGCACTTACCAGTTGATGCAATGCTGTATTCCTGCAGCACCCGAAGGCAAAGAAAAGTAGAAGCATGACCTTGCACACAGCAGAACAGTCCACGAAACAGCGAGACAGCGGCAGCGCATGGCTATCCGGACCGCTTTGCAACACGGCCTTCGGCACACTCACGGCGCACCCAGCACTCGCCTGGCGAAGGTGACCCTACGTCGCGGTCGCCATCTCTCGGCAGCCAGCGGCGTAACTTGTCAACGGAGGAGGAGCGGCGGCGACGGCCGCGGAGTGCGGAGAGTGTATAAAGTGTACAGGCACAGAGTGTATAGGCGATGCGCAACACGCCGACAACGCCGCCTGTCGCCAAAGCCGCAAAGCGTAGGCGGGCTCGGTCGGGCGCTGTTCATGTCAGCCTCTATGCGCGCGCGCGTCGCGTTTTCGTCTTTGGTCGTGGTTTAACTGATATAACGCCGCTGTCAATCTTTAGCAATGTCCGGGAAGAATTGCTGCGTAGTTGGTTTTTCGAACAGACATCAAACCTTGCCAGGAACACGTTTGTATAAGTTTCCAGTGATGCTTCACGAGAACGACGGCGCCGTGAATCGCGGTTTTTCGACGCAGAAAGCAAGCAATCGCACCGAATGACATTTGTTCAGGTTAATTCCGTTTTTTCGACGCGCTGCTACACGACCAAAGCTAATGCCATTTCCAAAGTATGGTAACTGCGATTGACATGCAAATGTTGTTGCGCCTTCAATATGTTCTGAAGATCACTGCGCTGTAAACGAAAGCAGCCTTTAAATTGACATTCCTGTCCTGCATGTCTTGTAGCCAACCTGTTGATCAGGACTATCAATTACGAAGTCAGCGGCAATGTCGGCGGCGTTTGTTTACGAAAGGGCACGGAAGGTGCGCACGCTCGACTGCGAAACGCGTACGAGTTTCAACAACGCGTACACTTTGCGCACTAAGGCAAGTGTCAAGAAAAACATGTAAAATAGGCAATACCTAGTGTACTGTCCGACGGCGCTTTTATAGAACATTCGAATATCGCCATACGACACAGCATACTACCGCCCCGTTGTCTCCCGTACGTTTTCGCCAGATCGTTCGCTCGGCGTATTAAGGCCCGTCGAAAAATGCCCGAGCTTGGCCTCATCAAGAAAGCATATGGCAAATTCGTAACGCTTGCCACATCGGATACCGCGAGCTTACCGCAACGACGCTGCCAGCGAAATCGGCCGACGACGGCGCTCTGGCCGCGTGCTAGGGTTTCGCATCAAAGCCGTAGCTGGAAGCGCTTTGGAAATAGTAATTTTTTTATTCCTTCATCAAATTAAGCGCTTATTATTCATAATCAACAGAACATGCTTTTCTGAAGGTGGCGAAAGAAATTCCCAGTGTTGGCGACTCGGCGCCGACGGACCGCGGCAGCAGGAGAGACCTGTTCCGGCCGCGCTGGGTACGGTGGCTACGGACTGGCTGGCAGCAATGGGTGCCAGTTTGTTTTTTTTACGATGGTATTTGGCA
The DNA here is from genome assembly GCF_055883805.1 of Amblyomma maculatum. NCBI lineage: Eukaryota > Metazoa > Arthropoda > Arachnida > Ixodida > Ixodidae > Amblyomma > Amblyomma maculatum. The sequence goes on from NC_139345.1 coordinate 200,278,670, forward strand.
TGAAAACATGACATGACAATTGCACAAACATGACAAGCTGCACAATTATAGGAGCACAGTAGCATTTACTGCAGGTGGCACGTTTGTAGTTTATTTTGGGTGTATCTTCTCATCGAGTCTCTGGTGTCGAGATAATACATTTCCTCGTTGATCGCATTCGGATGAGTACCTCAAACTCATCCGATACCTAAGTCGTTTTCATCGAATGTCATTATATTTTCTCATGTAGCAGCAAACAAATATCAGTTTGAACGAATGTCATTCCATGGAAAAGGTATTAAGCCCGCCGGGGTGGTGCAGTGGTTACGGCGCTCGACTACTGTTCCCAAGGACGCGGGATCGAATCCCGGCCTCGGCGGCCGCTTTTCCATCCAGGGGAAAAGCAAGGCGTCCGTGTGCTGTGCGATGTCAGCGCACGTTAAAGAACCCCAGGTGGTCGAAATTTCCGGAGTCCTCCACTACGGCGCCTGAGTTGCTTTGGGACGTTAAACGTCGCAAACCAAACCAAAAGATACTAAATTTACCGTGTGGCAGGGCTGAGTGATAACTATTGATAACTATGTTTTTAGTGCTTTCTGCTTGTCATTGCGCCTTTCGTGAACACTTCTTGTTTACACTTGGTTGCCTCCGCTACCGGGAATATACAATACGCATTAGATTTATTAAATGCTTAGCCAGACAATCTTTAGCGTGCATTGACATCGCACAACATACGGTTGCATTTTGCGTTTCGCCTCCACTTAAACGCGGGTGGCGTGGTCGACTTCTGCCCTGATAACTCGATCTTCCTCAGTAGCCTGAGCCGCTGCGGCAGGTTATTGAACAGACAATTTCCAAAATGTGTTTTGAAACTTGCCATGCAATTACTTCGAAGACCAGAGCCAGTGTTCCTGTTGGCTGGCAAGATTACGAAAACATAACATGTCGTCTTACTTGATATTCAATCTAAATGTTCTAGAGCTTGTTATAAAGAGCGCTGTAATTCTGCAGTTGGGCGCGAGCATGATACAAATTAAATGAAGATGATACTACAATAATAAAATAGGATATAAAATTTCAATCTAATAAGCTCTTGGCTAACCTGTGATGTAGGCTTTTCAGATATTGCCTCTGCTGATATCTCACTCCCCCATGAAATTATCTACACGATCTGCCTTTTTGACGACGGAATACGTGAAATCCATGCCGTACAGGCAGTGGTAAAGCGCGAGCATGAAAAATCTGAACTCTTGCTACAAAAGCCCAATATGCGCTATTTATCTCATGCTCAAAATGCTGGTTTGCTAGCTCACTGGCTTTTCCTGCGGTCGCACCGCTACGAAACCGCTCGCAGTTTCGAAGACGCTACCTAGTTTGCTGTAGCAATTTATTGCATGTAAACGAAGCAAGTGTGGACCATGAAGCAAAGAAAGAACATTGGTTCATAGGTCAAGGAATGAACGAATTAGGGTGGCGTTGTAATGAAAGCGCGGTACCCAAAATGAGCTACACTTCGTACGCAACCTTGTTGACGCCAGTCTGCAGGAGACACTTGATGCACGTGGAAGCGATGCAGTTTCAGACGGCCGTGATATCGAACACATGCCCACTATTATAAAGCGCGATCCCCTTGCGCACACTGTCACCGCGGAGGTGCCTGCGAAACGCGCACAAACGGCAGATCGCACGCGCGCACCACGGCCACGCTTGCCGCATGAGGCCCGCCTCGGGTTCCGACGGCCGCCGCTACGCGGCTTTCAGTGGCGCCCCTATAGGCGCTGCGCATGGCGTATAAAGGAGGCTATGGCCGAGGCTATGATTCAATCCCGCGTCCTTGAGAACAAAAGTCGAGCGCCCTAACCACTTTAACACGGCGGCGGACTGAAGGCTTTGTAGTGAGAAGTACATTGTCCTCAATTTCGCCGTTTCGCGTACCTCCAACAGGTGTAGTTCTGCGCATGCGCGAGGAACCGAGTGACGTCACACCGCGCAGCTTGCCGCGCGCTTCGCCTCTCGCCGCCGCTCCGATCGCCTCGCTTCATCAGCTGTGCGCATGGGCGAGGAGCCAAGTGATGTGACTACGCGCGCCTCCGCCTCACCAGCTGTGCGCATGTACGGCGCGCGCTACTGCGCATGCGCAAGGATGCTGCGTCGCCGTATAACGAAAGAGAGTCGGGCCGCTGTCGGGTGTCACTGGAGACTGGATAATCTCAACTCGTCCGACCGTGAGGTTGCAAGCTCTCGGCTTGCCGCCGAAAACAGGAAGAACAAACGTCGGAAGGCCATGCGAACAGCGGAGACGCCGGAACCGAGAGAGGAGCGCCTGGCCAAGCGATAACGTGGGGATGCGGAACGGCCTGCCCTGGCGTCGTCGGAATGCGATGCGGTGATGGAGGACATCTTGAAGGCAAAATCTAAACAATTAGACGTAACCGGGGTGAGAAACCGAAGCTAAACGACAAATATAACGAAGCTAAAGCTTTACCTCTCCCAGAATAGCTGTAGCCACTGCTAATTTTTGTATTTGACTTGCCCACTGTTAGGCATGCAACGCCGTTTCACAATTATCAATGCAGGGCTATTTCTGAGCCATACCTCGAGCAATACGGTGAAGTTTGAACCCTTGTCTAAATTCATGGAAGAGAAAAAAAAACGCACTAATGATGCATCACGTTGCATCTAGCAATTTCAATGAGGACCCGCTTTTCCGGCCTGAAACTAGCTAGCTAATTAAATTAATTGAGAAACCTCATATCCAGCCCATCATCATCAGCAGCAGCCTGACTATACCCACTGCAGGGCGAAGGCCTCTCCCATATTTCTCCACTTAACCCGGTTCTGTGCTAGTTGCATCCACTTGACTCCTGCGAACTTCTTAATCTCATCCGCCCACCTAACTTTCTGCAGCCCTCTGCTACGCTTTCCTTCCATTGGAATCCAGTTTGTTACCTTCAGCGACCATCGGTTATACTCTCTTCGCACTACATGTCCTGCCCAGTTAATTTCTTCTTAATTTCCACTAAAATGTCGGTAACTTGAGTTATTTCTCTGACCGATATCCACAGCGTATTAAGTTTTTGAGAAACCCTCGTAGGCGGTGACATCAGTGGTAGTAGCAGTAGAAGACTTTTTTGAGGCGCAACACTTATGCGCCTAATACATCGATGGCATGCTGGACGAGCAGGCGCTGTTCTTCACCCTCAGCACCAAGCCAGTCCACCCAGGTCCAGATAGTATGGTAGGAGGTGGGCAATAATCCTGATTGCAATGCAACCGGATATAAAAATAGGCAGTGGGAAAGGTTGGCATAAGGGGAAGGGCAGTTGGGGTATTATGGATCACGACGGAATTTGTAGAGATATAGCTGTGCAGGGATTATCAGTGTATTGAGCTTTATCTGCCGAAGGATATGAGCCTCCCGAACGAAGAGATTAGGATGAGGGTCGGGATAGAGCTCGCGGTCTAAGCGAGCAGCATTGTAATATTCGCTGATTGTGGCGCGAAGAGACAATCTCTACCCGCCCTCCAAGCATCTTGGCCAAGCGATGAACGGTGCCCGGTTACGAGTTTCACGGGCGAGCTGGTTCGCCAGCTCATTGTCGTCAATCCTCGAGTGTCCAGGTATCCAGCACAGGAAGACGGGGCAGGGCTGCAGCGCAACAAGTGCAGCCTCGAGCTCCGTGGACAGATGATGTATTAGACTTTTAGACTGAATGGCACAGATGTGCGCCTGTGTATATAATATACTGAGGCACAGGTGGGAGAGTGTATAATATACTGAGGAGTGGTGGGAGAGCAGTTAGAGGCAATGCTGGCTCACATCTATCTCCCCCTTGAGCGCCAACTGATTGTTCAGGCCTGGAGTGCAATATTTTTAAGTAGGTTTTAGGCCGTTGTTAGCAATCTGCGTAATTGCATGGTATTAACAACGTTTATTTTCCAGTTCTTCTAGGTTATCTTGAAAATATTTCAGCTTCAAACGTTAGCGGATAGCAGTTTCAATTCGTCTTCGCACTGTCTAGTCAGCGGTTCTTATGGGGCATTTAGCTTTCCTACCGAAGAAATGTTATATATACCAGAGCAAAGAAAGGAAATGGTTGAAGCCACGGTGAAACCTCATTAGAGCCATATCTTGAATGTAGAGAAAAGCATAAGTTTCGAACTGCCATGGTAGATGACAGGACACTGAGCGTATACGAAAACACTCCCTAATTACAGGAATAATTTGCAATGAACGACTTTACTTAACATGCAACACTCTAAGCATGCAAAAGTATGCAAGACAGGCTTCAGTAAGTCAAGCAACATTGCTACTAACCTTTAATCGGCAAGCCTGTTCTTTGGATGGTGACGCGGGAACACCTGCACTGAGAGCAGGTATTATTTGGGTTTGTCAGGCTACTTTGCCTAACACGCAGAGCCTAGCTCTTGTTGGGAGTCACGAATTACGAACATGCATGGCCATGAGGTTATGAAATGTGAGGTATGAAATATTTTGGGAAGCACTGAAGATGCGCTACCACTCGCAAGATTTGATCACTGGAGCTAAACATACAAGCAAGGTGCTTGAAATGATAAATGGTCCTGTGCTAGATCAGTCTGCTCGAACAACCTGGACAGGTTCTGTAAGTCGTACTGCACACCGCGCCCTATTTTTATGCTACCATGCAGAACGATGCCTGAACATGTAAAATCAGCGTAAAAAGCACCATGCTACATACTACACTCACCTTTATCGTGCAGCCAAACAGCAAACGTGATAGCGTTACGAAAGGTCAGTGTTTGGTCGAGAAAATACGGCGGGCATACCTATACTTTCAACAACACGAACACTGAATGGTAAACACATTGCTACCTCCACGCTATTAAGACCACCGGTTCAAACACATTACTTACCTGTGCGTCCAAACTTCGCTCGATTTATTAAAGTGCACCACATATATCCGACCTTTTGCGAAGTATTTCAGAATTTTTAGCGTGTGGTGGCAAACCACGCAGGTTAACATTCAGCAATAGCTCAGAACTCGGCACGTCAAAAATGACGCACACAGCGCTCACACATCAAGGTGCGTTTTCCCCTCTGATTGTTAGTACAACCGTAAATAACGCGGTGTGGCCCTGATGAATTTGTTTACTTGCCGAAGAATGCTTCGGACAAGTGTATACACTCACAGAAGTTACAAAGCCCGTTTGTTTTGCATAGCACAAATGCATTTTGCATTGTTTCGGCGGTCCGCAGAGCGATGGCGCTTGAAGTAAGCATTTCGGTAGGGCACCCTGGCGGTTGGGAGTACGCGCGATACGGTGTTGGTATCACAGTACCGTATTCTGGTCTACAGATCCGATTTTTTGGGAATGACTGGTTACGGTAAGCAATTTAGCATCGCGTTAATGGGAGCCTATTGTAAGCAGCCGCGTAATAACGAGAACGGATACTCATTTAATTGATGGTTACTGAATGGCAGCTGCTCCTGCACAGCACTGAGTGCAATCATCCCAGCCATACAGGCGGGTCATATGATGTCCAGGGATAAATTGTTCATCGCGTCCCAAGTTGGAATTTAACGTTTGGTTTAGAAATTAAAAAAAGCTTCACATTTGCTCCGTGCTACTCTAAAACATGGTTTGGCTGCAGGCAATTTCTACCAGGTGGTATTCTACAAATTGGAATTTATTTCGAGAGGCCCATAATTCTCCATCGCGGACGAGAAAACGATTGGCCTTTGTGCATTGCAGCCCATACACAGATGAGCCACGCAGCAGTTTGAAGCAGCAAGTTGAAGCAGCAAAGACGTGTACGGCTTCCTAGCAGCTCGGAGTGTAGCTACCGACAATAGGTGAAACATGGAATTCGCAGGAGTGATATTTATTGAAGCAATGATATATTAATTGCTTACAATTGCATCTCAAGCTTGCTGCATTAGAACAAAAGTTAAAGTCGCAGAATTTTTTGCATGTAATTGGAAGCAAACTTTTCTCTGAAATGTTTCGTTCAGCCTCACTGGCTGTAAATATTGTTTTCTGTCTCAGACGTGTCCGAAATTTAAAATTGTGCCTATATTCCTTGCTACCACTCGTGTGTGTTGCAATCATGCGTATATAAAATATGGGTGCGAATATTGCCGCATGGCAGTGATTGTCTTAAATTTGGAAACAAACCTACAAATTTCGTAATGTTTTTTTTTTCTAGGTAACATCCGATGAAATCGAACCGTACCATGGCCTTCTCAGTTACCACGGGTACATTGGAGACAAACAAGCATTCAGGGACGCCTTGCTACGTATTGCCAGGTATGCGCTGCATTTCCAGCGGCTGTATTTAGGTATCCTCTACAGTGATAGTCGTCATAGTAACAGAAATACTTTCGCATTACTCTAACAAAGCCGTCTTAAGTGTGCACCCAAGGATTTTGTATGGGGTCCCTTCACGCCACCCGACAGGACAGGAACAGAAACATCCAGTATTTTGTTTCTAATGGTATCTCCCGAAATACGCAGTATTGAATATATTTGTTTTATTTATATATTGACACTCTCAGGGTAAAAACATTACGAAGGAGAGGGAGTTAAATGCAAAGATGTCAGGAAAAGCTAGAAATAAGCGATACAAAATAACGGGTGTTGTTGATGACAGATTGTAATACAGTGCAGATAAGTTTACTTGTCAAACGGTACAATGAGCTGATTAGACAGCATTACACTAGTAAAAAAGCAGAGCACCCTTAAGACGCGGACAAAGAAAGAAAGGACGGCAAAGCGCAGTGTCATCCGTTATTTTATTTTCCGCGTCTTAAGGGTGCGCTGTTTTCTTCCTAACATGAACTACCAACTAAGCAAATTTCTCCGCCCTTGCTAGAAAGCATCATACAATTGCATTTGCGAAACGAATTGTATGCTTACACATTTAAATTAAGGCAGGAAAATAACTGACACAGACATTGAGTAATCTACTAGATACTACATGTTGCGCACAGCAGACTGAGATAATAGAAGTTGAGCACTCGAAGAGAAGAACGTAGGCGATTCAAGTCAGTCGATGAGCGCGGAATAAAAGAATCCGCGAATGGTTTGGTGTTACATGAGAATGTGCCAACTTTATCAAAATGATCTATGTGTGAAGGTGCATATGAAGGTGGAATGAGCAGTTCGTCATAGATGCTATTTCATTGTAGACATGCCGGGAGTACGATTATAATTGGAGAACGTTAATCAATCCGCGTTGTTTTAAATCATTTCGAGCTGGTTAAAATATTCATTGTGCTAGTTTACCTTCTTTTACGAGCGTACTCTCCAGATGCGCAAACAATTAGCATGTGAAATATGATTTTTGGGGCTTTTGATTTTGATATTTATTGACATGATGTTTTATTATGTAAATTGGCTGATTATGGAGTCCGTGGTGTGCCACTAGATTGATTAAGAAGTTATCTGTGGAACAGGCTACAGTTTGTACGAGTTAATAACTGCTGCTCTACTGACATGTTATACGGCAAGGTGTTTCCCAAGGATCAATTTTGGGACCATTGTTATTTATAGTGTATAGTAATGATATCACAAATATTCCTAACTCAACTGATTGTATCATGTACGCGGATGACACCAATATTCTTTTTACCGACTGTGCCTTGTCTAGATTAGAAATTACGGTCAATGAATATATAAACAATTTAGAGATTTGGTTGACGGCAAATAAACTCAGTTTGAATCTTAATAAGACTACCTACATCATATTTAGGCCAATCAACACCACTCTTCAATGTAGTAGAGTAATTAAATATAACAGCAACGTTCATCATCATCATCATCATCTTTATTTACACTGTGAGGTACATGTACATGGATTATTAGTATTACAGAAGGAGGTCACGAAGTATAAACTGTCCGGGTGACCTCCTTTACCTTCTTTAAATCAAGTTACGAATCACCAGTTTCTAAGCGTTTGGTTCAATGAAAACCTTTCATGGAATACGCACATTCTAAATTTAGTAAAATAGTTGAGTAGAATTGTAGGATGACTTCACAGATTTTTTGGTACCCGTTTGGTTAAAAATCTCAATTTATTAAGCTCTTTTTTATTCCAAACTAACATACTGTATTCTGAACATAAATACTGTACTGTATTTATGTTCAGTCAATTTACAATGCACCATCTAGCCCAACTTCAAGTTTTGTTAAATACTGTATTCTCATATGGGGAACCACAACTTCTAGAAATATTAATAAGTTGCTTGTTCTCCAAAAAAAGCTCTTCGAGCTATTGAAGGTTATTACGGTATACCGCGCGACTTGCCTACAGAACCCTTATTTAAAAACAAATATGCCATATTAGCCGCTAATCAGATTTACTACTTTCGTATTCTCCAGTACATTCACCATAATAGGCTGTATACTACTCTACCTGAAAGATCTACAGTAACGTATGACCTGCGAACACGAAACAAACGTGTACCTATTACCCGAACCAACTATGGAAAACAGAAATTAACTTTTCAGGTGCCATCCCTAATCAACAACACACCAAATGTGGAATTTCCATTGGCACCTAGGGTATTTAAAAAGAATGTAAAACAATATTTAAATGAATATCCCCTATAATTTTAATGCTGGTACTAACTGTATTTTTCTCATATGCAATCTTTTTTGTGTAAATATTTTTGATATGAAATTTATGTTATTGACAGCGTGGTCTGTTGATTCGTGTATCCAATGAATACTGCATGTATTGATATCTTTTACATATCGTATGTAAGTGTTGCATAATGTTTTTTTATTTTATTTTATATACACTAGAGGTGTGTGCTGTTGTCTGTTTTGGGAGCAAAGGCCCAGTCAGGCTTGTCGCCTTTTGCCTGGGCTTCCCCTTTCTTGTAAAAGAAAGAAATAAACTTTAACTCCAAACTTAAAAAAAAAAAAGACATGCTACTTGTGTGCTTTGAAGAATATGAAATCACTTGTATGTTTTCATATGTTACTTGTTGCCTTGCGAGCTGCAGTGGGACAAACATGACTGTTGTTGTTTACTAACACCACATGCATCAATTTTCTTTACGCAGCAAGCCTTTAGTTACCTTTGTGTACCGAGTGTCCGGCCTAAGCCGCATCTTCACTCATCCCTATTTTGACACTTTTCATTCCAAGAAGTTGCATCAAGAAAACTTGGTGAGTTTCACCCAGGACATGAACTCTATTCGCGGTCCTTTGGTCGTCAAGTGGGTCCTTTTACTCTGGGCTCGCAGCCCGCTCTCTCATACACTTGTTGAGCCTTATAGGAGTCAAAAATAAGGTGTTGCCACGGCACTTAGCAATGCGAAAACCAATGAGAATGGGGCTCTGCAAAAAGACGCTTTGGTCGCTTCAGAATATGATTGTAAATGAAGGCGTTTGAGTTCTTTCCTGTGAATCCCACTAGTCAATTTGTATGTGATAAAGGACAGCACTCACTGAATATTGGCATCGAAAAAGGAGCAGATTTCAAGCAAGACGCGTATATAAAGCGGCAAAAAGTTGTGCACCACAGATGCGTGCGATCAACGGCATATCATTTGCCACCGTATGCAGGCACTCAAAATAGTTTTAAATTTACCTAGTTAGGCGACAAACTTTCTACGCAGTTTGGCGACTAAAATTTGCCCTTTTTGATGGCTCACGGGCATTCTGTTAGGTGGTAGTTAAGAAAATCCAAGCGCATATTTGTTCTGCGCTGCACTGAGTGAGAGGTTCATCAAAAGGGATTATTTTAGGAAAATTATAATTTCTTTGTATTTTAGTTCTTTTCCTTAAGGTCTAGCAGTGCGCAGTGCAATTCTAAAGATCATATTTACTTTGCATTTGTTTGGTGATGGGGCGCGCGTAGAGATATCGATAAATGTCACATTTGTGCCACAATTTCCGTCCGTAAACATGTGACTGCTGTTATTGGTGCTCTTTTTGTAACTGCAGGCAAAGAAAGCCCTGAATTAACAAAAAGTATTGGCACAGATTTCAAAGCATTACATGCCCTGATTGCATCTATTCGGCATTGGGCTTTTGAATCTCTGCTAATATATACCACACTGCTGTGTTTCTACGCCTCTCCTTAGCAACCGATCCACAACTATTCGAAACTCCGTCCTGCAAAGTGACGGTATCCTACCAAGTTACATAAATTTCACATGCCCAGTTCGGTAACCAGCAACTGTTAAAAAAGGAATATGCTCATAACGAGATGCGTACTGAGCTAGACCACAGTCACTGATGCCAAAGAAAGCTCTGTACCATCTTCTCGGCGTTGATCTCTGGAAAAATGTTTGTATTCCTCGTCTGTAACAGTTCACGTGGGATGTCCGGTGTGCCGAACGTTTCCCGTGAATCTTGAGCTGCTAGTGTGGGAGCTAGGCGATAATCATTTTACACTGACTATGGCATGAACGATGCAAGATTCGAGGTTCTTGTTTGACTAGACAGCAAAGGTGGGGAAAATGAGTTATGAGATGCAAACGAAGGGAGCCAAGAACCCTGTCATCAAGGTAAGCATAGATGGATGTTATTGTATTTTCAGTGACACATTATTATATTCACGTAAAATATTACTATTAAGGAGAACAGAAAGGAAAGAAATATCGCAAATATTTACCATGGGCAAACTCACAACAGCTTTCTATAGCACTGGCTTTGCGCAGTGTATCTTCACAGATGGTTGGCCGCGATGACTTGGCGCCCACTGTTTTCAAACCGCTTGGTGCGCCGTGTCTCAGCGCCCGAAATCTGGTGAGAAGAGCCAAGCTCGCTATTCATTTGAAAGCAGGCTTTATTTACTCAGCTTATGACGCGTATGTATACCATCAAACCACGTAACTATGCGCCACCGCGAACGTAAAACACGTTCAATATACCAGAGAAAAAGAGAAGTAACTTTGAAAGAGGTGGAGGTCGCAGATACCGCCGTTCACTCAGCTACCGGCCATGTCACTGCAAACCGTCGCGTGCCAGAGGCACAGAGCTCAGGAAGACCGTGATGTTCCAGGAGTGGCACATATAGCTCTGTTTTAGCCAGGCCCTAATCCCCCCCCCCCCTCCTCCTCTCTCTTTTGGCCCCCCTATCTGTATGTTGGCAGTGATGGCGAGGCGTCAGTAACACTCATGCATATTTCCTTCACTTTCCTGGGGATTTTCGTGCAACCTTTCGCATGCTGCATAAACGTGCGTAGCCTAGAGGCAGCGTGTATAAATGGGGACCCAAGAGTACAGCAAGACTGAATTTGAAGAGCGGTAGCTCTTACTTCTCTGGTTTGGCGATTTCACGATGGTTTGTCCGGGTCTCTCACGTGACGACCAAGGGCTTGAGTTAGAATTTCTCTAAATTCGAAGCAGTGTTCCCCATGCTGGGTTGTCACCCTGGCCATTCAAGGCGGCGGCCACCCTAGATCAGGTAATGCCGCAAACAATGGCGGCTCCCGTAAGTTCCACACTAGATCACGTGGTTCCACCCAAATTAGCACCCGTCCTAAGACCCACTCATGGTCACGTGATGTTACACCTAATATAGCCGCCACCCAAAGATAACTCTTGGCTCATGCTCCCAAATTATAGGATATTAGTACAGCAATATAGATGCTTGTGTGTGTATGTGAGGTTGAACGAAGAGATGAAAGAGGAACTTGCATGAGCCTGTGACTGCCACTGGGTTCGGCGCGCCACCACTGCCAGCATATAGATAGAGGAAGAAAAGGATACACAGGAGAGAAGGGAATGAGTCGTGTGCAGTTGGAGTCACAGGATACTGCCAGGAAAGACGTCCAGGGACGTCTCTTGTGGGAATTTTATAAATATCCGGCACGCCCGTGAATGCGTGTAGGTACAGGGAGGAGAAGGTCTTCCGGACTTCAGTAGGGGAGAATCTGGTGGTGGTACGCCGATCGAAGGCGAAGCCGCAGGGTATCAAGGACAGGGCACACACCGATGGTGTGACCACTGGCTTCCTCGGTGTAAGCAGTTGCCGCATTACGCGCCAAGCCATTTCTGTCAAAGCGATCTCCGGTCCAGGAGAAGCCCACTCAAAGACAAAGGATGAGTGATCTATTTTGCCTGGTGAGATCCCTGGAGGGCAATGGTCAAGGGGGTGCCTCCTGTCAGCTGTTGTCAGGATCGTTCTGTAGCAGCAGGCACGCCAAGATCCTTCTGGCGACGCCCAGGGGGCACCGCCGATAGGGTATCGGATAAGATCACCGTGTGCAGCTTTCGAAGGCTTTTGGTGGTCTAGCTATCGAGAACTCCACCTTGGCCAGAGATGCAGCCCAGCCAGTTCAGTCTACAGCTCCGGAAGGCCAGCTGGTCGAGTCTGACAGCCACCCTGCGGACTATGAGCAGGTAGGATCGTCAATTCTGGAGGAGCTAGAGGACGGACCTGAAGTCCACGAAATGGTACACAAAAATATCACAAGGACACAGCGGCGTTGACGAAACATTCAGACATGCACGATCGTGATAGGGCTTCAGCCGAACCCCGTGCACAACTTCAGAACACTGTGACCTTCGGTATGGAGCTGGGGCTACGGTAACAACGGCGTAGATGACGTCACTGATGCGGCTGATAATCTCGTAGGGGCCAAAGTATCGGCGTAGTAACTTTTCAGATAGGCCGCGACGACCAACAGGTGTCGACACCCACAGGAATGAATTCACCTGACTCGTAACCGACGATTCTTCGGTCGAGGTTAGCGTCATTTGCCTGTTGTCGGTGGATTTGGAGGTGTGCTAGGTGCTGCACTTCCTAAGCATGCTGAAAAAAGACGTTGGCGTCACGTTTGGTGTCAGAGCCGCAAGAAGGACCAACTGGCATTATGGCGTCCAACAGCATGCTCACTTGGCGACCGAATACAAGCTGGAACGGGGTCAGTCGCGTCGTCTCTTGAGTGGTGGTGTTGTATGCGAAAGTTTTATATGACAAAATATCTTCCCAGGTGCGATGTTCTGCGTCCACGTATATAGAAATCATGTCGGTGAGGATGCGATTGAGGTGCAATGGTTAGTGTGAGTCAGAGTCATGACCAACCGGGTTAGACGAGCCGTAAAAGCTTCTCATAAATGCTGCGCTGCATAGTTGTACACGGACAAAGGAACTGGACAAACGGTGAGGTTAAGCGAAATCTACCAACTGAAGTTTTATTCCTTAGAATAGGAAAAACGGAAACACAAGCACGTGGCGTAATCTGAGGATCGTGATGCACATCAATCATAACAGTGCACTGTAACCGCAAGAGCAACTAAGGCAAGAAAACATGAAAATGGTTTAGATAAAGCCTTTATTTTTCATATTTTAATGTTCATGGTTTATGGGCCGTGGCATACGGGGCGCGTGGTCTGGTGCTTGGCGACCGGAGGTCGACCCACTTTGGAAGATGTGGTGAAGCATTCTGAAATATATGCCACGACAGCCGAAAGCAGATCTTTCTGAGCCGGCGATAACTTGGTGTTAATTTCGACAAGTGACAGAACTTGACACGGTCCAGTATCTTCTTAAAGGACTCCTTCCACGACGCACAGATGTGGTCACTCCGCGACGTCTTGGAGGAAGAAGATCACTGTGCTTTCACGAGGTTCTGAAATCGTTTGCAAAGTTGGTGAGCAGCACGGTACGGCAGCCATCCCGTAAGTGGACGAGACCTCAGGCAACAGTGAGACCCCTCTCAAGTAGCAGCGCTATATGGCCCTTCGCAATGCCCTGAAAGTCATGAAATAGGTCATTCTGCACGCGCATCAGGACACTGCACCGTGGTGGCACCGTAATATCATCCTCCACGATACTTAAAGCATGGCTGCAGGGATGTCGGATGTCGAAGCACGCAACTGCCCGTTTAGTCAAGAATGTGACTCGTGCCTTGTGTAGGCCGATCACAGCATCGTTTACCTGCAGAAAGTCGAGCCCCAGAATCAATTCGCGCAAGACGATGAATTCAGCGACGCAGACGAAACCGCGCTTGCCGATTCGGGCTGTGCCCGTTCCGGCCGGGCTAATGAGGTGACCTCCAGCCATGCGAATGCTAGGGCCCAACCATGGCGTCAAAACTTTGTTAAATTCCTGGGCGAGGGCGTGGGTCATCACTGAATAGTCTGCTGCAGTAATAAGTAAAGCGATCGTGCAGTTCTGTCAATTGTCACACACAAATCAGAGGTAGCGCTTCGGGTGAACGTCGCTACCCTGCCCCTGTGAGAAATCAGCGTATCGGTGTATGGGATCTGCAGTTTTCCCGACAGCAGCAGATTTGCCTCCGGAGACCGCTGGAATTAGTTTTCCAGGCGTGGACTACTTGGTCGCCGCTCAGTATACCTGGCGTCTCAGCGAGGGCTTGGGAAACGGAGATGACGATCCTGAGTCATAGCGCCTGTATCTCCCAGGCCTCTCACGGGCCGACAGATGAGCTTCAATTTCGAGCGACCGTTCACCGTTCCGTGGACAGGGCGCATCGGGTCCGAATCCGCGAAGTCCCACTCGGCGATACCGGCATGCACGGTAAAGGTGACCGGCCTCCCCGCAGTGGTAGCAGATTGGCCTGCGGTCCCGCGTACGCCACACGTCCGTCCGACTTGCGAGGGCGTGGAACAGGCACCACAGCTTGAGCCGATGCGTCATGCGGACTGATGTGGCTAAACACCGGTGTCGGGTCAATAGGACCACATGCAGCTGCTGACGTGCAACGAACGCGTACGTTCGTTTGTCGTCAACCCATGGAGGCATGGTAGCGACAGGATCGTAGGCAGCTGCGTGACGAACAGCGGATGTGTGCGTGCGCATCTCATTGAAGCGCCGCAGTAAGTTGGTGACCGGGAATTCATGCGCAGTCTGGCGTACTTCATCTCTGCCGACTTCGGTCAGTGATATCATGGGCGAAGTCGGAGAGACGGAAACGTTGGAGCTCCTCCCGAACAATAAACCGAATGAGGTCACGTAAGGCGTCCGCACCGCCTCGATGGCACGACGAAAAAACACCTGGTGCCAAGTTGCTGACATTTCGTTTGTACTGCCGAGCCCGTTGTTGGAGCGCCGTTTTCATGGTTGTTGCCTCCGCGAGGAATTAAGCAATGGTGCGCAGTGGGCTGTGAAAGAGGCCCGCAAACATCTCCTGCCTAACTACACGCATGAGGTGGCGAAGCTTCTTTTTCTCTGCTTATTGGAGTCTCCGCGCTGGAAAACACGGGTCATGTCTTTGCAGTACATGCGCCCACTTTCGTATGGCAGCTGGTTTCTGGTCTGAAGTGCACCTTCAGCTTTCTCGCAGGGGTCGGCGTTGGCGAAGGTGGTCAGAAGTTCCCAGCAAAACACTTGCCTGGTGGTAAGGGTGGCCTCGTAAATTTTAGAACCACGTACGGGCAGACTTCAAAAGCAAAGTAAACATCAGTGAGCTTATGATCGTCATTCCAGACGTTGTAACGAGCCACTAGCTCGAAGGTCGCCAGCCAATCCTCTACGTCTACGAATATGTCGCCGTGAAAAGATGGTGGGGTTCGCGGCGGGTGGCAGAGGATCGGAGCTAAGAGCCTGGGATCAGTAGCCATGCCGAAGTAGCTCAAGAGTTGCGGCCGTGTCATCCTTGTGGAGGTGGAAAGGAATCCAAACTTAGGCGACTGTCCGCGGAGGCGGCGACTGAGTCGCTGGTGGACCGGAGCCAAATCCCCCGTGAAGTGTGTAAACGTGGAAAAGCATACCCGGCACCTCAACCATGTAACATGTATTGCCCAGAAAGTCCTGGAAACGCCTGAGCCTAGAAGACTGCCGAAGTCCGAGAGTGGTCTGAGCCCAATTACAGTCAACCAACTACGCCAACTAGCAACTGTCTGTCTCCGCTTCGTCGTCGACTATAGTTTGTATCAATTATTTTCCTAATGGACGCAACTTGTAGTGCATTTTCTAATTGTTCAGTCACCAAACGATCACCAGTTGACGTCATATCCACTGCGCCGAAACCGTCAGTACCATGGTTTGGATTTGGAAGCAAATTAAAATATTAAATACCGAGATATGCGGGCTACGATCGGTGTTACTACCATCTCCATAACTCAACAATCGTAACAAAGAAGCAAAACAATAATGTAAAATTGTGTTGCAGGAACCCTTTCAGACTTGATCTCAAAAAGATGAATAAAGGAATGTCAAACTTAGACAAAGTCATGGCTAAAACCATGCTGCAATCTCAAATGCTTTAATCACTAACAACCCATGACCTAACGCTCGTGCACTTCAACGTCTGACAGTGGCAGAAATACTTTCTTTCACTTTCCCATCTCAGCCTCTAACGTAGATTTACTCCCAGAGAGAACTTCTGAGGTCTACGGTCAATGCTCTAGACACATCCGTCGTGCTTATTTACAGGGAGAAGTATTTTCGCGGTTAGATATAAAGTAGAAAGCTGCAATAAAAGTAAGACAAGTACGATACCCAGTAATGACAATTTTGAGTGGACTTAACTTCTCGCATCGCAGAAAGCATGTTGCCTTCGTCAGATGCGTGAGATGGAAACATGATTCAATTCACTCAACTATACAGTATCATTGTCCCAGGGTTCAAGTGGACGGATGGAATATAGGAGCGTACCCTTTGAAACGGAGTGGTAGCAGGAGCTAGCATGCTCGTTTTTTTTCCTTATATCCTAAATATTGCTTTAGAACGGTTAACTATAACATCATTATATTTATTGAAAATTTTTTCTACATTAATGACATAATGTTGCTCTTGTGCATTCAGGTCACCAATCTCCCAACCGTTTTTCACTAGTTTCCACCGTAGGTTCATTCACCCGGCCACTGGTATCTCTAAACCCCACGGCCTCAGAAACAAAGACTGCGCCTACATCGACTTCCGGAGGGATACCATCACATGCGAGTATAAAATGGTTAAGTATTTCCGTGGATTTACAACAAACTACACTAGTGACACCTTCATGGTAAAATTTCATTTTGTAGCTGCTTGTTTTAAGGCACCGTGATGTAGCTTCATACCCTCTTGAGTTATCAAAGAGAGATTCCTTCTTGATCTGCCTTTTCCACTTTCGGTATAGTTCCACTCTGTTTCGTTTCCATAGAATTTATCCAATTTTTACCTTTTGTGTTTTCCTACTGTTGCTTAACGCTCTTTATTTCTTCGTCTTTGAGACCAGCATACGTCCTGGTTAGTTTCCTAGTTCTTTTCCTCCATTGTGAGTAAACACTTTTAGGTTTAGGTATTTAATTACTTTAGCTACCCACCTGTTACTGTTCAATTTGCTCAGGCGTTCCACATTAAATATTTTACTTTTAGCTGTCCGTATTTCGAAAGATATAACGAAGTATAACATGGAGAAAATTGAGCATGCTGTAAAGAACGCAGGAAGCCTTAAAGCCGTAAAGAAGTAATTGGGCATAGGCAAAAATCAGATGTATGCGATAAGAGACAAGGCGGGACAGGTGATCACAAATATGGACAAGATAGCCAAAGTAGCCGAGGAGTTCTATACAGATCTCTACAGCAGTCAAAGTAGTGAGGACCTTAATGAGATTGGCGGTAGGGAAAAACTGTCAGACGTTCCACCAGAGACGAAAGACGAGGTCAAGAAAGCATTAAAAACTATGAACAGCTGGACATCAGCTGGAGAGGATCAGATAACTACCGATTTGTTAAAGGACGGGGGGGATATCGCGCAAGAAAAACTGGCCACCCTGTATACGCAGTGCCTGGTGTCATCGACGGTACCGGAACCATGGAAGAATGCAAACATCATCCTCGTTCATAAGAAAGGGGACTCTAAGGACCTTAAAAATTGCAGACCAATAAGCTTACTGTGTGTTACGTATAAGGTATTTACTAAGGTAATCGCTAATAGAATCAGGACAACCTTAGACTGCAATCAAGCAAAGGATCAAGCATGTTTTCGGAAACGGTACTCTACTATCGATCATATCTATACCATCAACCAGGTGATAGAAAAATGCTCGGAATATAACCAGCCCTTATACATAGCTTTCATTGATTCATTTGACTCAGTTGAAACTTCGGCGGTGATGCAGGCATAGCGAAATCAGGGGGTAGACGAGCCGTACGTGAAAGTGCTGGAAGATATATATAATGGCTGCACAGCAACCATAGTTCTGCATAAAGAAAGTAACAAAATTCCCATAAAGAAAGGTGTTAGGCAAGGAGACACAATCTCCCCAGTACTATTCACAGCTTACTTCGAGGAAGTATTCAGATACTTGGAATGGGAGCAGTTAGGGATAAGTGTAGATGGAGAATACCTCAGTAATCTGCGATTCGCTGATGACATTGCCTAGCTAAGTAACTCGGGGAATGAACTGCAATTATTGATTGATGACCTAGAGAGGAAAAGTCGAACTGTAGGCTTAAAAATCAATATGCAGAAGACTAAAGTAATGTTCAACAGCCTCGGGAAGGAACAGCAGTTTAACTTAGGTAGCGAGGCACTGGAAGTAGTAGCGAATATGTCTTCTTAGGACAGGTAGTAACCGCAGATCTAGACCATGAAAAGGAAATAACAAGAAGAATAAGATTTGGATGGAGCGCATTTGGCAAGCACTCGCAGATTATGACTAGCAGCTTACTGGTATTGCTTAAAGGGAAAGTATGCAACAGTTGCATCTTACCTGTACTCACCTATGGGGCTAAAACGTGGAGGCTAACCAAGAGGGTTTTACTTAAGTTGAGGACAACTCAGA
The DNA here is from genome assembly GCF_055883805.1 of Amblyomma maculatum. Classification (NCBI taxonomy): domain Eukaryota; kingdom Metazoa; phylum Arthropoda; class Arachnida; order Ixodida; family Ixodidae; genus Amblyomma; species Amblyomma maculatum. The sequence continues at coordinate 200,297,330 of NC_139345.1, forward strand.
GGGCTATGGAACGAAAAATGGTGGAGGTAACATTAAGAGATAGGAAGCGTGCAGAGTGGGTCAGAGAAATAAGTCACGTTGGTGACATTCTAGTGGAAATCAAGAAGAAGAAATGGGCATGGGAAGGACATGTAGTGTGAAGAGAGGATAACCGATGGTCGCTTAGGGTAACAAACTGGATTTCAAAGGAAGGAAAGCGTAACAGGCGGCGGCAGAAACTTAGGTGGGTGGATGAGGTAAAGAAGTTTGCAGGAGTCAAGTGGATGCAGCTAGCACAGAACAGGGTTAATTGGAGAATTATAGGAGAGGCCTTCGCCATTCAGTAGGTATAGTCAGGCTGATGATGATGATGATGACTTCGAAAGATGCCCAGCCCATATCTACCTGTACCGCCTCAATTGTGGTTTTGCCGTGGGCACCCAGTGCTAATCGTCCGACGGCTCTCTAATTTATTTGTAATGTCGACTGTACCTCTGAATTTAGGCATAAAACCGCAGTTCCGAAATTAAACCCGGGCCCCATAACTCCTTTCCAAATACCTCTAAACACATTATACTGCAGTGTCTCCAAAATTCCCTATGCTTCATTTTCCCTACCTTTCTTGCCCTAAGTGACTGCTAATGCTTTTTAATAAGCCAATCCTTATTTTACCCACACCCAGATATATTTATAATCTCCCGCTCTAGGTATTTCATGGCCTGGTATTGTAGGAGCCTGATCAGCTAAGCCGTAGAAAATCATCAGACCTGATTTAAATGCGCTTAACTTGTAGCCTAGAGCGTCCCCTCGTCTCCGCAGTAATGTACTAGAGCTTGCAAGTCCTCCGGGCTATCTCCTAGCAGCACAATATCGTCTGCATGCATTAAACCGGCGAGGCGCTGCTCTACCGCCGTTCCGCCTAATCTATATGACAAATTAAAATTGTGGTTACTTTGTTTTATCCTCAGTTCCATAATTATATTATAAAGCACCAACAGCAGCGGTGTTAGAGGACAACCTTGTTTTAATACTTCGCATATCTTGACAGTTTCCGGACTTCTAATTCCTTCCTATATAACATCTACTTTGTTATCCCGGTGTTATTTCCTGTAGGAAATCTGTTATCTCATGATCGATACCTTCTTTTTATAATATGTTCCACAGGTGTTCCTTGTTTTCATTGTTGTACGCCCGTTTATGTCCAGGAAGGCCAAATACAAAGGCCTATTTTCCACTCTATATATTTTGATGCATTGGGCAAGCACGAAAGGGCTATTATCTAAGCGCTTACTATTTCTAAAGCCGTTCTGAAGTTCTCCGAGTATGTTATTACTTTCTACCCATGATTCCATCTTTAATTTCACTTCCTGCATGGCCAAACTGTATATAGCAGATATTATGGTAATCGGCCTGTAGGATTTTATGTGCATCCTATATCCTTTAAATTTATAAATAAAATTAATTATACTCTGCCGCCATCTGTCCAAAATTTGCTTATTGGTAATGGCTGTTTTAAAATCTAGCTTTTAAAAACGTTTCCTTACTCTTTGGACGAAGTTCATTAATCAGATTGATCGGACTTTCGTCTATTCCTGTAGATGTGTTTTTAGGAATGTTTTTTCTGCCTTTTCCCAAAGACTGTTAGGGTCTAAGCTGCTTTGTATTCGGCTATCTTGTGTTGCTACCTAATATGCGGAGAACCCTATCGTCGCTGCTAAATGACTCGGCTATAACTAATGTATTGAAGTTCACAGCGGTGTCTCCCTTTAGACAATTCCCCTCGTTATCTTGAATTCATTTCTGCTTTTTTATTCTTTTTACCTAGCTAGCTGATATAGTTCCAGTATTTTCTTGGTCCGCCTCTAGTGGCATCGGGGACTTCAGCCATCCAGGAATCGGTGGACTGCTTAATAGTACTTTGGACGAGAACCTGTACAGCAATTTTCTTTTCTCGATACGATTCCCAAGTTCGGTCCTTTTTCTCCAGAGGTACTTGTGCTTTCTTTGCCTCTAGGTGTTCCCTTGAAGCTGCCCGACGTTGTTCAATGGCTTCCGTGATTTCCTTATTCCACCACCTCCTTGGCTGCCTTTTTCCATTCCAGCGGTTTGCTACTTTAACCTCCTTAATTTTCCTCCTTATGAGTAGTTCTACCTGTTCATAATCCCAGTCTTCCATGGGGCTTTTCTCTATTGCTTCTTCTATGTCTGCTGCTATCTGCGCTATTTGATCATCGTTTAATTTTGCATTTACTTTTTGTCTAAGTTCCATTTCTCTTTTTATCAAGGGCCCCATCTGCATACTAATTCGTTTATGATCACTTCCCAGACTACACTCCCTTTCTGCATCTATTTCAATTTTTGTGACATTGCTATAAACTTCCTGCGATATTACACAGTAGTCAATGGTCGTCAGCCTGTTCTGGAATTCCCACATGATTTGTCCCTCTGATTGTATTTCTCTATTTACCATAACTAGGTCGTGTCGCTCACGGAAATCTAGCATTAGCTTCCGGTTACAATCCGTGTATCCATCCAGATCGTCGATGCGGCCGTTCATGTCCCCCAGCAGAATAATATTGGCCCCGTCTCCAAACTGGCTAATATCATCAGTGAGACATTCAACAAGATCCTTGTTTTCTTGCCTGCATTAGTGTTTTGTTCCTAAATAAACTACCACTTGGCATGTCCTTATGCCGGCAATTGTTCTCGATACCCAGAGATGTTCTTTACAAGATGATATTATTCGTTGCCAATTTATTCCTTGGTGCATCAACAGGCCTACCCCTCACATTGTTGCACACTTTCCAGACGTCATCATCATCATCATCATCAGCCTGATTATACCCACTGCAGGGCGAAGGCCTCTCCCATATTTCTCCACTTAACCCGGTTCTCAGCAAACTGCATCCACTTGACCCTTGCGAACTTCTTAATCTCATCCGCCCACCGAACTTTCTGCCGCCCCCTGCTACGCTTTCCTTCCCTTGGAATCCAGTTTGTTATCCTCAGCGACCTTCAGTTATCCTCTCTTCGCACTACATGTCCTGCCCATGTCCATTTCTTCTTCTTAATTTCCACTAGAATGTCGGTAACTTGAGTTAGTTCTCTGACCCACTCTGCACGCTTTCTATCTCTTAATGCTACCCCTACCATTTTTCGTTCCATAGCCCTCTGGGTTGTCCTCAACTTAAGTAGAACTCTCTTGGTTAGCCTCCACGTTTCAGCCCCATAGGTGAGTACAGGTAAGATGCAACTGTTGTATACTTTCCTCTTGAGCGATACCGGTAAGCTGCTACTTATAATCTGCGAGTGCTTGCCAAATGCGCTCCATCCCAATCTTATTCTTCTTGTTATTTCCTTTTCACGGTCCGGATCTGCGGTTACTACTTGTCCTAAGTAGACATATTCGCCTACTACTTCCAGTATTTCGCTACCTAATGTAAACTGCTGTTCCTTCCCGAGGCTGTTGAACATTACCTTAGACTTCTGCATATTGATTTTCAAGCCTATCTTTCTACTTTTCCTGTCTAGGTCATCAATCATTATTTGCAGTCCATCCCCCGAGTTGCTTAGCAAGGCAATGTCATCAGCAAATCCCAGATTACTGAGGTATTCACCATCTACCCTTATCCCTAACTGCTCCCATTCCAAGTCTCTGAATACTTCCTCTAAACGAGCTGTTGAATAGTATTGGGGAGATTGTGTCTCCTTACCTAACACCTTTCTTTATGGGAATTTTGTTACTTTCTTTATGCAGAACTGTGGTTGCAGTGCAGCCACTATATATATCTTCAAGCACTTTCACGTACGGCTCGTCTATCCCCTGATTTCGCAATGCCTGCATCACCGCGGAGGTTTCAACTGAGTCAAATTCTTTTTCGAAATCAATGAATGCTATGTATAAGGGCTAGTTATATTCCGAGCATTTTTCTATCACCTGATTGATGTTATGGATATGATCGACAGTAGAGTACCGTTTCCGATACCCTGCTTGATGCTGTGTTTGATTGCAGTCCAAGGTTGTCCTGATTCTATTAGCGATTACCTTCAGTTCAGTTCAGTCGTTCAGTCGTGTCCGACTCTTCGTGACCCTATGGACCATGTCACGCCACGCTTTCCGGTCTCTCACTGTCTTCCTAACATCACATAACTTCATCTGCAGTGCCTCGAGGATGCCATCTAACCATCGCGTTCGCTGCTTACCCCTTCTCCGGCGACCCTCATCCTTTCCCAACATCAAATCTTTCTCCAGCGACTCTTCTCGTCTCATCAGATGACCAAAGTAGCTGAGCTTTAACTTTAGAATTTGACCCTCCAATGAGCAGTCAGGGTTTATGGTCGACAATCTCGACTGATTTGATCTTCTGGCAGTCCAAGGAACTCTCAAGAGTCTTCGTCAGCACCACAATTCAAACGCGTCAATTGTTCGGCGGCCAGCCTTTTTCACAGTCCAACACTCGCATCCATACATCACAACTGGAAAGATCATAGCACGAGTTATACGGATATTGGTTGGCAGACTAATGTCTCTGCTCTTTACTAGGCGGTCAATGCTAACCATTGCTCTCTTTCCGAGAAGCAGGCGTCTCCTAATTTCATGGCTGCAGTCTCCTTCCGAGGTAATCTCGGAGCCCAAGAAGAGAAAATCTGTCACGGCTTCCACTTCTTGTCCATTGATGCTCCAGGACTTGATAGGGCAAGACGCCATGATCTTTGTCTTTTTAATGTTCAGTTTAAGCCCAAACTTCTCACTCTCTTCTTGTACGCGCATCAGAAGTCTCTTGAGTTCCACTTCACTTTCTGCCATTAAAGTGGTATCATCCGCATAACTAAGGTTGTTGATACGTTTTCCAGCAATCTTCACTCCAGCTGAAGACTCGTCCAGACCGGCCTTCCTCATGATGCACTCTGCATCATGAGGATTACCTTAGTAAATACCTTATACGTAACAGACAGTAAGCTGATTGGCCTGTTATTTTAAGGTCCTTAGAGTCCCCTTTCATGTGAATGAGGATAATTTTTGCATTCTTCCATGGTTCCGGTACCGTCGATGACACCAGGCACTGCGTATACAGGGTGGCCAGTTTTTCTAGCATGATATCCCTCCCGTCCTTCAGCGAATCTGTAGTTATCTGATCCTCTCCAGCTGATTTCCCCCTTTTCATAGTTTCTAGTGCTTTCTTTACCTCGTCCTTCGTCACTGGTGGAAGGTCTGACTGTTTTTCCCTACCGCCAATCTCATTACGGTACTGACTATTTTGGCTACTGTGAGGGATCTGTGAATATCTCCTCGGCTACTTTGACTATCTTGTCCATATGAGTGATGACGTTGCCCGCCTTGTCCCTTATCGCATATATCTGGTTTTTGCTTATGCCGAATTTCTTCTTTACCGCTTTAAGCCTTCCCCCTTTCTTTACAGCATGTTCAATTTTCTCCATGTTATACTTCCTTATGTCGGCTACCTTTCGCTTATTGATTAGCTTTGATATCTCGGCCAATTCGATCTGGTCTGTTGGATTGGAAGCTTTCATACTCTGGCTTTTCGTATTCAAATCTTTCGTCTCCTTATACAGCGTACCATTATCCTCTCTAACTATCCTACCGCCTACTTCTACCGCGCACTCAGCAATGATATCTCTGAAATTATTGTTCCTTGCGTCTAGGGAAATATCGCCATCCTCGTTTAGAGCTTAATATCTATTCTGTAGCGAGATCCTGAACTCTTCTGCCCTCCCCCTCACCGCTAATTCGTTGATGGAATTCTTTCTTACTAATCTGTTGAGTTCCTTCTTCAGATTTAGGCTAATTCGGGACCTCACCATCCTGTGGTCACGGCATCGCACTTTCCCGATTACCTCTACATCTTGCATAATGGCGGGGGTTGAACACATGATGAAGTCTATCCTATTTTTAGTCTCTCCGTTAGTACTTTTCCATGTCCATTTCCGGTTCTTCCGTTTGCTGAAGAAGGTATTCTTGATTCGTAAGTTATTGCACTCTGCAAACTCAACTAGTAACTCCCCCCTGCTATTCTTAGAACAAATGCCATAGTCACCTGCTGCCTTGTCTCCTGCCTGCTTTCTCCCTACCTTGGCATTTAAGTCGCCCATTAGTACAGTATACTGCGTCTTTACTTTACGCATTGCCGATTCTACATCTTTATAGAAGCTTTCAACTGCCTGGTCATCATAACTATATGTAGGTGCGTAGGCCTGTACAACCTTCAGTTTATACCGCTTATAAACGGCGGACCTTCTAGATTCCTGACGTGCGTTTCGCATAAAGCGTACACACTTATTTTAATGTCCTTAAACTGCTGTTTTATCTCTAACCATTTCGCTCTCTTTTTACCCCCTTGCATGTTTATGTTGCTGATCGTAGTGTTAAATCTCTTTTATTGCGAAAGCAATACTACGCCAGGTCAACCGTTCATCGCTGTTTGCCATGTCCGTGTTTTGTAGGGCTCAACCTGCGTTATTACGCTTTCTTCGGCTTCACTTCCAACTACCTCTGTGCACGGAGTCCTCGCGGACCCCCTAAAAAAGCTACAGCCCTGCCCGCTAGGCTCCAGCCGATTTCTGCTCCTACCCTTCCGTTAAAATGGATGCCATCTCGATGAAAGGCTTGGCCAAACCTGTTTTAGACACCTCCCTTTTTATTCCTCAACCTCATCGAAACCCTTTTCCAGGCATAACTTTCTTATGTGATGATTAACTGTCACCACACCCTTTTCAAGCTTTCCGTTTGTTCCTAACATCCGGTACTGTGAACACATTGATGTGCGCTTGCTGTGCTATCGCCCTGATATCGTCAACTCCCTGAGCTAAACTTTCCACTACTCCTGCAGCGTCACCATTGAGGACATTGTTCAGCCCGGCTGCTACTATCACAATATTGCGCTCTGCGGAATTTTTAGACAACCGATTCTTGGTGTCTTCCGGCACTGCTTTCATTGCCCTCCATGGCAAGGTTCCAACTAACACTCGCTTATCCCCTTTACGCATTCATGATATCTCGACTGCAACTGCACCCGGGCATTCTGTCTCACCCTCCCCACCGCTGGCTCCTGCTTGAGGTTATCTGTGTCCTCTCTGAGAAATTTCATTGTTCCTTACTCCATTCTTTCCCGACTTCATAGTAGTTACTTCTGAAAAGCTGTTGGCTTGGCCCCGCCTGACTTACTTTGCTTTCGCCGTCCATGCCAGTGCCGGTTCCAGCCATGTGGCCCCCGCGGGAATGTCCGTCCTTGTTGCTTACAAGGACAGTGTCCACCATTTTTTCTTTCATTTGAGGAAGCTGTCCCAGTAGTTTGATTTTCTGCCCTTACTATACCTAGTTGAGTTTTTTAGCCTTCTACACGCTCCATTAGACCGGCCTTTCCTTGTTCAAACCTGTCTAGGCGCGCACTCAGCACGCAACACCGGCACAAAACGTTGTGCCTTCCGCTTCCTCTGCCGAGTCTAAATTCGTTTCCTTAAGATTAACCTACGCTTCACACTGCGTACACTTAACCTTCTTTTGGTTGCACGTCTTAAGCCTATATAAACTGAACTATTTCTACTACGAGATCTCAGAATATACAGACTGCAAAGGAAAGGCACAAGAACGACTAGCAAACACGCGTTCAAATAAATTCGCGAATGCCAATCAGAATTACTATCTGAAAATCTAATAAGTTAACAAAATATTTAAAAGGTTTAACGCCGAAAAACCTTGCTGCAGGCACGAAAACCGGCTGCTAGGACAAAGAGCTAGAATTTAATCTTTCGACTGCACCGAACCGAACTAGTTGAAAAATAAATAAAATTAATCAAAGAAAGAACTCATTTATTTGATGCTTTCGGAAGCTCCCGCAGTCGCCAGTCCGTCTGTTTCCGGTAGCCACGTGCAATCCGAGGAGCGATAAAATACGCGTCCGCACCACACGGCTGTCAACTATAAATTCAACCACATGGCTGTCAATGCTCCTCAACCGATGCCATCGCCTCCGTGCGGCCACTCTTGGCAGAGTAGCAAGGTCTCCCATAAAGTGACGATGACGGAGAAGTTTGACGACCATAAAATGGTATTGAAAGACAATGGTACTGCTAAGCGATACGAATTATACAGACAATGCAGGAAAGGAAATACTAAATTGATTCTGTGGACCGCAGTTATCCACGCTTAGCGCCTCTGCTTCTCATACCACTTGCCTAGGAAGCGGTGAGTTCTCACCGGACTTGTATTGCGCGGACTGTTGTGACAGTGCAAAACACAACAATAATGTTTTCCTGCTTTTCGCGAAGGCAGATGTCATTGCGAACAGCTGAATAATATTAGAGCGATGCACCTTTCGGTATTGTTCAGCGTGCTGCCGCGCGTGCTTCACTCCGCCGCCGGTCGACTCCCAGCAATTTCGCCTCGAGCCGCTGTGTCGCTGCTGTTAAAGTCCCTTGATAATTTGAAAGTGGCGACTTTCTGTGAGCTATGCCGCCGCGCCGCACGCCCTCGCCGATTCTCCACTCACCTCTCCCATCGGAAGGTGATTGGCTCCGCGGGCGGTCTCCGGGAAAAGTTCAGTTCAGTTCAGTTCAGTTTTATTCCTTAAAGGCCCCCAAAGTGCGCGAAAAGTTCGCTCTTTTTGTGTTTTCATTTTTCTTCGGCGCCATATTTTGGGCAGCCGCCGCTGCTACGACGGAGCTCCCTGACATTGCGCGCTTGCTCTTCGTGTTATTCGCGCTCCTTTAGTGCACCACTATGCCCAGTTGCTGCGCATTTCAGTGCACAAGCCGGCGTGAAAAGGCTTTGTTCTTTTCGCGATTCGAGCGGCAAGAAAGACATGGTTAGAAGAAAAAAAGTAGCTGCACAAAATGGCCGCAATAACTTTACGCCGACGAAGACTGCCCATCTCTGCGAGATACTGTGCATTTCTTCCAAGCGACTGTGTATACTGAAACTGCATGTAAGCGCATCACAAATCTGGCAATCTCACTTAGTTCACTGATCATTTTGCGTCGTTATGCGTGTTATTGTTTCCACTTCATGGTTCCGCTCAACATGCTCTAATAGCGACGGCTGATGCATATAATGCGCTTACACTCGCTTTAATTTCTGAACCGTCTCGCTTTTCAACGATAACGCGTGCAATGAGGGAGATTATTAAGCATTAATAGGCTTATGCCGCAGGAAAGCGTGTAGAGAACTTGTCCACAGAACGTGTCCGCAAGGCTGTATATCCACACATCAAACATTTCCCTTTAAAACACCTTGTCCGAACTGGCGAAAAGTGGTGTCCAGCCTAACTTGAATATGGCGAATTCAGTGTGTACGTCCAAATTTCGGGACCTCCCGCTAAATGCAACCCCAGGAACCCTCTGAATTTGACCTCATCCGAATGTGGCCAAAATCGATGTCTAACCTATAATTTGGGTGCGGCGAATTCAGTGAAGTCGAATCCAAATTTCGGTGGACTACCCCTAAAATTCGAGGCATAGAATTTGAATCTATTACACACGCGGATCTTTGGCTCTCGGTTTCGGCTCGACATCACCTCAAGGTAGCCGACAGCGGGAGCTAAAGGCGTTTCATGATTAATAGAAAAAAGTTCATACTCGTTTTCAAGCCGCCGCGAAAATTCTCAACTACAAAAACGATTAAGCCGTTGCATGTGCACTGCGCGGTGCCAAACTCAGACTGAACCTTAATGGAAAATTTTAGGACGGCCATCAAAGCAAATGTCCCAGCTTGTTCGAAGCAACCATCCCACTACTAAAACTCCCCTCGTGAGCAACTTCATAAACTGCACTTCCGCGAAAATTAGTTCCAGGAGAATATACATTTAACTAAACATTGGTATGCTAAAAATATTCTGGAATGTTGGAATATATTGTAAATATTAGGCTTCATATACTATACTGTGTTGAGACAGAGGGTATTGAAAAGTCAAAAGGAATGTGAGATTTATGCAGCAAGTGGTTTTGTTCGTACCGCAAGCTCTCGTAATTGGCACTTTCATTGCGCGTACGAGACGCTAATTTATGTGGCTCGTGGTAGTCAAGCGTGTCGCATGTCTTACTCGTGTTTTCATTCAATAACAGAGAGTCGAAAAAGTGCGAGCTTAAGAACGCGCGCGTGTGCCAGCCAACTTCCCGGACGGTGAGCGAGCGATGCCCAAAAAAGTGTGCAGCGCGAGCAGCCGGCGGGCGAGGATATTCGAGGAGGAAAACGCCGGAGTGGAGGAGAGTGTCGCTACTTTCAAATTCTTGAGGGGCTTTAGCTGCTGTGGCGCTGCTGTCAATACTTTTTTTAGATAATTGTCTATATTTGCTTTTAGAATATTTTATTCAGATAATTATTCTTTTTTTGAAGCTATTGGCATTCGCAGAATTTATTTTAACGCGTGTTTGCTAGTCGTTCTTGTCTCTTTCCTTTGCAGTTTGTATATACTGAGAATTTGTAGTAGAAATAGTTCAGTGTATACATGCTTAAGATGTGCAATCAAAATAAGGTAAAGTGTACTCAGTGTCAGGCGCAGGTTAATCTCAAGGAAACGCGTTTTGACTCTGTAGGTGAAGCGGAAGGCAGTGACCTTTTTGTGCCGGTGTTGCGTTCTGAGTGCGCGCCTAGAGAGATTTGAACTTGAAAATGGCGGTTTAGTGTCTCGTGTGGAAGCCTTAGAAAATGAAGTAGGTTTATTAAAGGCTGAAAATCAGAACTTGCTGGTACAGCTTCCGTAAATGATAGTAGCAGCCGGGCTGAACAATGTCTTCAATGGTGACGCTGCAGGAGTGGCGGAACGTTTCGCTCAGGAAGTTGACGATATCAGGGCGATAGCACAGCAAGCGCAGATCAATGTGTTCACAGTACCAGAGGTTAGGAACGAACGGAAAGCTTGAAAAGGGTGTGGTGACAGTTAATCATCACATAAGAAAGTTAAGCCTGAGAAAGGGTTTCGAGGAGGTTGAGGAATAACAAGGGAGGTGTATAAAACAGGTTTGGCCAAGCTTTTCATCGAGATGGCATCCATTTTCACACAAGGGTGGGAGCAGAGATTGGCTGGCGCCTGGCAGGTAGGGCTGTAGCTTTTTTAGTGGGTCCGCGAGGGATTCGTGCGCAGGGGTAGTTGGAAGTCAAGCAGAGGAAAGCGCAATAACGGAAGCTGCGCCCCAAAAAATGGCAAAGAGGAGGTCGAGAAAGCAAAGTACAAGAAAGAAATTTAGCACTAAGATGAGCTAGCTAAACTTGCAAGGAGGTAGAAAAAGGGCGAAAGGGCTAGAGATAGAACAGCAGTTGAAGGATGACAAAATAGGTGTGTACGCACTATGCGAGGTTTATCTCAGGGATCTAGAAGATCCGCGGTTGATAGAAGGCTACGTCTGGGAAGGGTGCAAGAGAACGGGAAAGGAAAAAAGGGGGGTGGGGTAGGTATGTTGATACACAAAGGAACAAGTTGGCGAAGAATAAAATCATTTTGCAAAGAACATATCTGGGTATCAGGAACAATTGCCGGCATAAGGAAATGGCTAGGGGTAGTTTATTTAGGCAATAGGACACCAATGAGGGCAAGAAAACAAGGATCTCTTTGAATGTCTCAGTTACGATATAAGCCAGTCTGGAGACGGGGCTAATATTATTCTACTGGGGGACATGAACGGCCACATGGACGATCTGAATGGATACACGGATTGGAACGGGATGCTAATGCTAGATTTCTGTGAGAGACACGAGATAGTTAATGTAAATGGAGAAACAAAATGCGAGGGAGAAATCTAGGGGAATTCCGCAACAAGCAGGCGACCATTGACTACTGTCTATTGTCACAGGGAGTTTATAGCAAGGTCACAAAAATGGAAATAGGCGAAGAAGGGGAGTGTAGTCTGGGAAGTGATCATAAACGTATTAGTCTGCAGACGGAGCCCGTGATGAAATAAGAAATGAAATTTAGAGAAAAATAAATGCGAAATAAAGAACGATCAAATAGCGCAGATAGCAGCAGACATAGATGAAGCAATAGAGAAACGCCCCATGAAAGACTGGGATGATGAACAGATAGAACTACTCATAAGGAGAAAAATTAAGGAGGTTAAAGTAGCAAACCGCTGGATGGAAAGAGGAAGCCACGAAGCTGGTAGAATAAGGAAATCAGGGAAGCCATTGAACAACGACGGGCACCTTCAAGGGAACACCCAGAGGCAAAGAAAGCACAGATATCTCTTCTTCAAAGTAGAACTAAGCAGTCCACCGATCGCTGGATGGCTGAAATCCCCTGTACCACTAGAGGCGGACCAAAAAAATTCTGGAATGATATAAACTGGCTAGGTAAAAGAATCAAAGAAAGCAGGACCAGATTCTAGATAGCGAGTGAAGTTGTTTAAAGGGAAACAGCGCAGTGACCTACATTACATCAGTAGTAGCCGAGTGATTAAGAGCGAGGATAGGGTAATCTCTGCAAATAAGGTTAGCAACACAAGATAGAAGAATGCAAAGCAGCTTAGAACTGACCAATCCGAACTGGAAAAAGGCAGAAAAAAATATTCATGAAAACACAACAGGAATAGATTGAATTCCGATCAAGCTGATTGATGAGCTTAGTCCAAGTAAGGAAACGTTGTTAAAAGCTTTAGAAACAGTCATAACGAATAAGCAAATTCCGGTGAGCTGGCTGCAGAGCAAAATGAATTTGATTTATAAAGGGAAAGGAGAAAGTATGCACATAAACTCCTACAGGCCGATTAACATAACATCTGTTATATACAGGATGGCAATGCAGGTGGTGAAATTAAAGATGCAAGCATGGGTAGAAAGTAACAAGATACTTGGAGAACTTTAGAACGGCTTTAGAAATGGTAGGCGCTTAGATGATAGCCTGTTGTGCTTACCCAATGCATCGAAATATGTAGAGGGGAAAATAGACCTTTGTATTCGTCCGCCTTCCTGGACATAAACGGGGCGTACGACAATGTAAACAGGGAACTCCTGTGGAACATAATAAAAGACGAAGGTATCAGTCATGAGATAAGAGTTCCTACAGAAAATATACCAGGATAACAAAGTAGAAATTACATGGGAAGGGATAAGAAGTACTTAAGATGTCAAAGTATGCAAAGGATTAAGACAAGGCTGTCCTCTATCACCGATGCTCTTCATGCTTTATATGATAAATATGGAACGGAGGATACAAGAAAGTAACCTAGGTTTTAACCTGTCTTACAGATTAGGCGGAACGGCGGTAGAGCAGCGCCTCCCCGGTTTAATGTATGCAGACAATATTGTGCTGTTAGGAGATAGCCCGGAAGACTTGCAAGCTCTAGTACATTACTGCGAAGACGAAGGGGACGCTCTAGGCTTCACGTTTAGCGCAGTTAAGTCAGGTCTGCAGATTTTCTACGGCTCAGCTTATCAGGGTCCTAAAATACCAGGCCATGAAATACCTAGAGTGACAGGTTATAAATATCTCTGGGTGTGGGTAAACGAAGGATTGGCTTACATTAAAAAGCATTAGCAGCCACTTAGGGCAAAAGGGAGAAGAAATGCCTGGAGAATGAAGCGTAGGGCATTTTGGAGACACAACAGGTATAATGTGTTTAGTGTTATTTCGAAGGGAAATATGGGGTCCGGGCTTTCTTTCGGAACTGCGGTTTTATGCCTAAAAGCAGAAGTACAGTCGACATTACAAAAAAACCAGAGAGCCGTCGGACAATTAGCACTTGGTGCCCACGGCAAAACCACAATTGAGGCGGTACAGGGAGATATGGGCTGGGCATCTTTTGATGTAAGGAAATTTCTGAGTAAAATATTATATGAGGAACGCCTGAGGAAATTGGACAGTAACAGATGGGCAGCTAAAGTATTTAAATACTAGAAACACATTGGATTAAAAGAACTAGGAAACTAACTAGTAAGTATGCTGGTCACAAGGACGAAGAAATAAAGAGCGTTAAGCAACAGGTGATAAACACAGAAAGTAAAAATTGGATAAATTCGATGGAAAACAAACAGAAGGTGGAGCTATACCGAAAGTGAAAAACGCAGATCAGAAGGAAGGTTTCTTTGATAACACAGTAGGCAGTGCCCTACGTTTTGAATCTAGATCAGGATGTCTTTAGAACACGCAGCTACAAAAACAAATTTAACAAGAAAGATGACACATCTACAATATGTGATAAATCCACAGAAACAATTAACCATATTATACTAGAATGTAATTGTATCTATCCGGAAGTGGATGCAGGCGCAGTCACTCTTCCTGGAGCTGTGGGGTTTTGAGATAGCTGTATCCGGGGAAATGAACCTGCGGTGGAAGCTAGCAAAAACGATTGGAAGATTGGTGGCCTAAAAGCAGAAAAGTAATAAAATGTTAGTAATGTAGAGAGAAAAATTGAATAAATAGAATAATGGTATAGTTAACGAATCTAAAATAATAATTAAGATATAGGGGGTGGGGGGGAATGGGCATGATAGCAACTGCTATCGCCCCGTTTCAAAGGGGACGCTCCTATATTCCATCCATCGATGTCTCGCCTCAAAACTTTATGCTGGGAGACCTATTGGGCTGCAGGCTCGCTTATGGCATCTGGAATAGCGTGACCATCTTATCCTGGGTACAGTTAACCTTCTTCTTCGCGTATAGAACGCTATAGTGTTAATGGGCAGTTCAGTATCTCAAGCCGTTATTCTTCAGGCGACCCGAGACGTCTGTGTTCTGGATTGCAATGATGGACTGCGGAAATCCGACAACCTTGTGCTCCTGACTGTCCAGGTGTAGACGTGATACGGTGGCCTCTCTGAACACGTATAGCTTCCCATCGGCTACGCCTAAGGCGGCGCCATCTGCGGCGTAGGGACGGGGGCTTAGAGGTACGCCCTATTGCAAAAACCAGTGCCACTGGGTGCCAGCGCCCAGCGCCATACCTGATTATGGTCTCAGTATGACGCTGGAAACTGGGCGCACTGGGACGCGGCATACTGGGACGCTCAGCACTGGCGGCACTGTTCGCCCGGAGAAAAAAACGGCGTGGGATAAAAATTAAAAAGTAACGAAACAAGTTAGGCACATAAAAAAACCCAAAAAGAAGTAAAAAAAAGAAAAAAAAATTAGCGCAACAAGCGCGCTCCGAACTAAGTCCCTATGGACGTATCAATCACAAGCTCAGCACGCTATCCACTCGGCCACACCGAGAACTGGGTTTTTTATAAATATTGTTGTATTTTATGTCATGATCTGTGTTTATAAGGTTGGGACTTCATGTTTCGCAGTCTACAGGCCATTGCTACCGCTGTAACATTTTCAACTTTTTGATCATTTTAGCTTGCTGTCTGCTCTCACGACTTGCAACTAATGTTCTGGGTGCCTATGCGCGCTATTGTGTGGACTGGAATCATTTTAACATGTGGAGTTTGACATCGCTGGCAAATTTACCAACGCCGGCTCTTGGGTGGTGCTCTGCTACCATGGGCGTAATTTTCGCTGAACACGGAGCTTTTGTAGAAGCCTTAAAGGAAAGAAGTGCGACCAAGCTTCAATACTGGCAAGCGCCGCAGCGATGACCCTAATTGCGTGTAACTAAACCTTATTTGTATGTAAACATTGCGGGAAGCTTTGCGATGACCGAGGGCTCGGCTGCTTGATACGCAGAGTAAGAAGGAGCGCAAAAGCTTGCGAAACACGCAAAATATCATGTATTACAAGCGCTGTCTGTTGTTGCTTTTTCTCTCATGGGCCCATCGCTCGGTAAACTACTCTCTTCCTGGTTTTACTTTTTCTTTCTGCTGTTTATACTGGGCCGTGGTGCAGGCTACGCTCGCCTGCGATTGAGCCCGCATTGAACATTTTGGCAGTAATCATTGTGTTAGAGAGCCCTTAAGATCAGCTGTGAAGTTGGATATGCATGGTAGCCAACATTAATCAATTCCAGCTTTAGTTGTGCGTTAGTCGTCAGTGTGTCATGAGATCGAGGCGCGGCGGTCTTTGTCTCTCGAAACGCTCGAAACGACCTATCAAAACATGGAAACTCTAGAAAAAAAATACTGCCTTTGTTTTCTTACAAATGCGCAACGACTTCGCAGCAAAAAGCGCTTGCTTGAACCATATTTTTCATATGCCCCCGATGGTCGATTGAAAGTACGCTGTTGCCCTGTTGGCCCCTGAGGGATGCTACTCCGGCTGACGCCGCAGGCCGCTCCGGCTATACTGGGACACTGGGATCAGTGAGGCCCCAGCGCAGATACAGTGCTTCTCCCAGTGCATCGCGGATGCCAGCGACACACCCAGCGTCAAAAGTCTAATCCCAGCGTTTTTCTCCCATCGCACCAGTGCAGCCAGTGCCTTCCCGTTACTGCTCCAGTGAATATCGCAGACCTCCAGTGTGCCCAGCAGATCCAGTGCAAAACCAGCGCGAAAAACTTACTGGTTTCGCACTGGAGACGCTGGTTTTTGCAATAGGGCGTTGTAAAAGAAAGTCGACGGAAACTAAATATATCGGAGCGACAGACTGGACGTCACTCTCGGTGTCGACCTTATAGAGCGTCAACACATTCTTTCGTGGCATGTGAAGCGTGCGCCACCAAAAGGTAGGCCATAGATGTTGAATCCCGGTTGCAGCAGTCGCTTTCGTAGGAAGCGCCCATGTTGAATGCTCCAGTGTGCAGCGACGCAATGTCAGTGTAAGGGCTATGGGGGAAGATAACTGGTATTCCCGTGGCAGGTGGTCGTTAAATGGCCGTGCACTGATTGGTTGTAAGGTGTTGTGACACCACGAGACCACCTGACATGACAAGGTCTGCAGGAGATGCCAACTAAAGCAACTTTTTTTGAGATGGGAAGGGTAGGGAAATGGAAGTTGACACCCTTCGACCCTGAGTCAAACTATCCTTTAGGCTACGCAGACATTGCGTGCTGTTTTATGCTATGTCTGATGCTATTTTCCAAAATGGGGCTCTGTTACTAGTGCATGTTAATAGCACATGGGAGGTTAGAGTAGGCCGATATTACCAGACTGGTAATCAAGGGAGTAGCAATATGAATATACAGTGAGTAAACGTGCCACAAAAAAGCAAGTAATCACCTCTGCATAGAATTCGTCATTAGTTGCACACCGGGCTTAGTGATCTCGGTGTCTTTTTGTGTGTAGCACCTGAACTCAGTGCACTCAACTATATGACGGGTTGGTTGAACCTGCCACCAGAGAGTGACATATACTGTGCCTTTTTTGTACCGAAACCCATTTTTCGTGGTCCAGGTATTGAAAACAATGGTAACACAATCGCAATAAAAATAACCGGCGAGGGCTGATCGGCTCCATGCGCGTATGATGCCTTTTTACAATTCTAAGCTTTCTGCCTTGTGCTCTACTCCCCGCGAGCTCCACGCAAACTATTGTCCCTTATTGCAAGCTGACACGTACATGGCCAACTTTTGCTCTGAATAAGTTCTCTCTCGTAATTGCCAGGCTGAGTATCTGCTTCTGCAGCAATGGCTTGTGCGGTCGTAGTTGTAGGACGTCTCTGCTATTACTGTGAGGGATGTACTGAATGAAAAAGTCGAGCGCCAGCGGATGGGCCCATTTGGCCTGAATCACATTCTCAAAACCAAACCTCAGAGTCAAGTCATAGTGCCACATATGCTGTGTCTTCTGAAGCTTATTCGAATTTATTAGCAAGAAAACTTATATTGTTGGAGAAGGTTATTTCGACTCTATCGTAGCTTTGCAAATTACGATTCGGACTGATTACATTTAATTAGTTATTTATGATTAAAAATTGAACTTTATGCTACAGGAACATCATAGATCATATTTCATCGGATAGCTAATTTCTAGTATACCTGAACTGATCGTGTTATATAACTATCTTTAAATTGTTATTGTGATTAAAAATTCAATTTTATGTTAAAACTTGAGGTCATATCTAGTTAAAAAGGTCTTGACAAGCAGAAAAAAAAACAACCAAAACAACTATGCCAATTGATCAACTGGTCACCTAAGTCAGTTTAATCGTGGTCGATCTGTTGGCAAGTTTCTAAAGATACATGCGAAGATAGCGGATATCTGTTGTTGCGCCAATGATTTCTGCTATCGTGACTGCTGCGGCACGCCGTGGTTTAACCCGACATTGGGACAAACTGTGCGCATGCGCGATAGTCGGCGTGGACCATTCTACAGGCGCTGCTGCTGACGCATGCTTTGCTCTGCGAGCAGTGCAGCTAAGGCGAGAACTGAAAACTTTTCTAAAATTATTTTAGGCTGCCTTCATATTACGTCCCATTTTTGTCGAGGCACACTGACTACGGGGCTCCCTTTATCTCATGCCTTTCAAGCTTCATCAGCAAGGCTGGACTATCATTTTTAGTATAGAAAGGACGCCGTAAATCACAGATGCCTTGGCAGAAACGAAAATGGCTCACAAGGGATAGAATGAAAGCGGTAATGAAAAATGAGGAGATCTTCGTTTTTTTCTTTTGCGAGTCTTGGCAGTTTCAGTTGACTGTGGCCGTGAAGATTGGCCAAATAATCTAAACTTGTGTTCTGCTTCACGACACCACATTCTGAAACGTGTGCTTATACACAGCACTAGCATGGGGATGTATGAAAATATATTTAAGTTGTTTTGTGTACTATGATACTGACACAATTAACATATGCCATAGGCAGACCTATTCACTAGATGTCGCTTTCTTAATGTGAATTCAAGACGAGGGCCGCTGTCAGACTATTTTTGTGTAATGTTTTGCTGTGCTCATAGTAGGAGGGGATTAACCAACCCTCGTCATGATTCTGAAATATCCCTTGCTGGTGTGGCTCGAATGTGCCTTTTAGATTAGCACATTTATTCGATCCAATTAATAAAACAGACGATGGGCATACTCTACATTTTACTCATCTTCGCTCTGGACTTGATTCAGTGCTCCCATCGAGCGACTATTTTAATAGTCGTAAGTTAAGTAGAACTTAAGCGGACATCCAACGGAGAGAGAACCCGAACAGAAAGGCAGGGAAGTTAACCAGGTGATGCCCAGGAGGCTGCCCTACACGAGGGAAAGGGAGCAAAGGGCACCCATTAAAAGCAGAAGCATTTTAGTGTCAATTTAATCCGTGCGTCGTACACAAAAGCACCTATTCCAAAACCTGAAGATTAGTGATGTCGGAAACGTGGCAAAATAAAGAGCGAGCATTGCCGCCTACAACCAATTTCGCAAGCAAACTTCAGAAAAGTTTGCTTGTATCCTAGTGCCATCCTATTTGAATTTGTCAAACGCACTCTCTTTCGCCTTTCGCTGTGAGGGGTTTGCATCAAATGGCACGAAACCCATTTTCAATTTCTAAACATAACACAAGTCTCAGAGAAAATCGTTAAATTTATATTTTGTTCGCAACCACACAAGTATAATCACAAGGACGCGAGATATTTAGCTCTTATAAGAAAGAAACATGAATAAAGAGCGGTAATCCTCTTTTTAGAATGTTCTCTGCGTACCTTAACGTTGAAAGGGCTCCAGCGTCGTTCCAAAGACTCGGTGGTAAACGCTTTAATTATTGTGCCTATGAAACGCATCGTCATACTGATCTTACTATAGCAGACTGAACGACTTCACAGAGCGGGCTCATCGACGAAGACGTAGTTCGGCCTCTGAGAGTGCTCAATAGTCGTCGAACGTCCGTGGCCCTATCCATGACGCTGAAGTCGAGGAGCTGTCCCAGTAACACCATGGTTGACGGTGCTACGCAGGCTTCCTGCGCCGATATACCACTTGACCTCGCACAAGTAAGGGCTGCAATTCCGCCAATAATAACCTTTGCATTCTGCTGAACGAAAACACCTGCACGAGTCTGCGAACTCGCCACTGTAGACGTAGAAATTTATTACGGACGTAATGTCTTTGATCACAATACGGACGCAAGCCAGACCTCTATACTCCACCGGCAACAAAGATTTCATTACATTATTCACTGGTACGGCTGACCAAATCCTTTTCGGAGCACATTGCATTACCCACCACGGAGCAGGGCAAGTCGTCTCAGCTTTGGAAAAAAATGGTGTTATAGAAAACGAAAAGGGGTGTGCAGATGCTTTAAAACACGCGAACCTATTTATATCTGCCAGAGAAAGAGAATAGATGCAAATAGACGCGTTCCTGTGTGTGACTTGGTAGTAATTGATTTCATTATGTGCCAATAATAATTTGGTAATACTGCACAAGGTGATGAGCGCAGGTTCAGCTGGCATCAAGTGGCAATGACTCATAAGTGACCAGCAGCTCTGGTGAAGGTTGTATCAAAGTGGTAATAAGGCATACATACAGCTTTTGCCTAGGTGGTCGAGGCGTAATTCCGTTTCCTCAACGTTAATGTACCGCGGCTTCTTTCTCCTCACTGGTTGCCTCTCAGCGGGTTAAACGGCGATTGTTACCGAGAGGTGTCTCTGAACGCAACCTAAAGGTAACATATACTCACTGAACGTAGGAAATGTTTACGGGGAAGGTAATTGAATAGTGTTAACGTTGTCATGCCGTCACGTCGTGGCTACTTTCGCGGCTATTAATGAATAAAAACATAACATAATGCAACTTAAAGGCGAACGCACCACAGGAAAGGTCTTGGTAGCTTATTTTACCGTCGCAATTTAAAAAACAAACTGAGAAAGAAAGTTCAACTAACAGGACTCGAACAGGCATTGTAATCGCTCAGTGTTCAGGTAAGTAGTGTCAGTCCATTCCGCCACTGAAGCTCTCTCATTCATTTTCCCAGTACTGCCGCTATCGGTCGCTAGGCGACGCTGCTTTATATTGGAATGTAATGGTATCCATCTGGAAGTCGATGCAGGCGCAGTCACTGTTCCTGAAGCTCTGGGGTTTAGAGATACCAGTGGCCAGGTGAATGAACCTGCGGTGGAAGCTAGCAAAACACGATTGGAAGATTGGTGGCTTAAAAGTAGGAGTGACATAATGTTAGTAATCGAGAAAGAAAAATTGAATAAATGGGATGATGGTATAGTTAACCAATCTAAAATAATAATTAAGATATACGGGTAAAATAAGCATGATAGCAACTGCTAACACCCCGTTTCAAACGGGACGCTCCTATATTCCATCCATCCATCCATCCGTACCGTTGAGAGAACGGAATCACGCTGTAACGAGGCGAGCAGAGCCGCTAGTGGAGAATAACATTGTATCAGGTTTTAGGTAACCAGATATACACATCATTATCAATGCAGGTTGAAGCTGTATCAAAGTTTTAATGGACAAAAATTCGTGCTTAGGTTGTGTTAAGGCGGTAACAAGGAAGCTTTAAAGTGTCTCAGTAGTAATTGCAGGACCATTACAAATTGCCTAAACTGTAACAGCTAAATCTTACCGGTACTCACCTATATGAAGAAGAGACATGGAGGCTGGGCTAATTAGTCAGTTTCTGTTGATGACAACGTAGCAAACTATGAAAAAGAGCTTGATGGGTATAACACTACAGAGGCAGCAAGAAGAGTGGGTCAGAGAGCAAACGACAGCCACTGTGAATTTAGCCCCGGAACTAGAAATGGCCTTAGACTGGGCATTGAGTGTGAATCCAGTACAGCCTGCTGATGGTCGCTAAGCTTGACGGGCTCGGTTCTAAGGCAACCAAACGTAGCAGGGAGTGGAAGAAATTAGTTCGTAAGAATAGGCATGAAGTTTCCGCGAATTTGGTGTCTGTAGATTGCATAGGGCCTGGTTAATTGGAGGGATATGGAAGAGGCATTTGCTTCGCAGTGGGTGTAGTTAGGCTGATAATTATAATTGTGCCTTGGCAAGCCACCTGGATTCCGCTCAACCGAACGTCAAGCTAACATGTTTTTAGTTAACGCTCATTACATTCCTCTCGTTTCTCTTACCAGTGTGACATATCTACAATGCTGTTTTCGACCATTTCTAACACTTTGACCGGCGAATATGCGTACTGACAATGACCAACATGTCACCAACTAGTCAACGAAGTTGGCTTTTATTGACTTCCTGCAGATATGTACCATATACCCCGCTTACCTAATATCTCAGCGCTGGTCGCTAATGACACGCCGTTACGACGGCGGGGTAGATGGACTGCCCGCCGAGGATGTCTTTTTCGAGACAAGCGGCACTTTTGCCGCTAAAGTAAGTGAATGGTGAAACGTTTTCTTTTTCGCGAAATGAATCCCCAGTTCGAGAACTTTAGAAAATTTTCCCTTGTTGCAAAAGACTGTCTATGCGGATTACAGCCGTGAAACGGTGCTGAGAAGAGAAAGTTTTCAGAAAAGCAGAATTATGCTACAAAACTACCGATAACGCACAATGGTACAAAGAAAACTACACATCTCCTGAAATGTATCACTGAGATACAGAAAATTGGGCCTGAAGACAATAAATACAGTATTTTATCGCAGCGCAGTCCTGTTAACATTTCTCGATTGGATCAATTGACAGACCATTAGAAATTCCGACTTTGCTTAGCGGATAATAGGTACATACATACGTATATATATATATATATATATATATATATATATATATATATATATATATATATATATATATATATATATATATATATATATATATATATATATATATATATATATATATATATATATATATATATATATATATATATATATATATATATATATATATATATATATATATATATATATATATATATGAAGGGGAAATGAGGGTGCTCGTTATAATACATGAAGGAAAAAACCAACAGTCGGTGAGGACAAGGAAAGCATTGGGGCTTGTAATTTGCCTTTTTTTTCCTTTACTTCGATAATCACAGAAATTAGTAATGTAATCTGTTGAGGGGAAAGATAATTAAACACAAAGTAGAAGAAAAAACAACGTGCCGATGGTGGGAACCGAACCCATGACCTCCGAATATCGCGTCCGGTGCTCTTCCAACTGAGCTACATCGGCCGCTGTCCCCCCTGCTACTTTCTTGGGTATTTATGTTGTCTGTATACGAACCTTGAGAGTGTTCACCAGCGCCACCATCAACCATAGCGGGCGGCGGACGTGGAACGTCCTGTAGAAGGGGAAAGATATTTTAGATCTGTTTAGGGGAAAGAAGAAATATCTTTCAACTAAATAGATTACATTACTGATTTATGTAATTATCGAAGTAAAAGTAAAAAAAAAAGACAAATTACAATCCCCAATGCTTTCCTTGGCCTCGCCAACTGTTGTCTTTTTTCCTTCATGTACTATATCGAGCACCTTCATTTCCCCTTCATTTATCTGCTTGTAGCTTACGGGGGTCTCGGTTCTGGCAGTCTTGAAGCCATGGGTAGCGTAAGAGGGTTCTAGCACAGCTTTCGCCCTCGCTCTTGATCACGTTCTACGTGACGCTGGCGGTAACACAGGACGTTCCACGTCCGCCGCTATGGTTGAGGGTGGCGCTGGTGTACACTTTCAAGGTTTGTATACAGTTAACATTAATACCCAAGAAAGTAGCAGGGGGGACAGCGGTCGATGTAGCTCAGCTAGAAGAGCACCGGACGCGATATTCGGAGGTCGTGGGTTCGGGTCCCACCATCGGCACCTTTTTTTTTCTATTTTGCGTTTAAATATCTTTCCTCTAAACAGATTACATTACTTATTTATATAATGATCGAAGTAAAAGTAAAAAAAAAGACATAAATTACAATCCCCAATGCATTCATTGGCCTCGCCGACTGTTGGCTTCTTTCCTTTATATATGTATGTATATATATATATATATATATATATATATATATATATATATATATATATATATATATAGCCCGTTACGGCTTCAGCTGTAGCATATACACGCCTATCATCTGCTGGGTTATCGAATGCCTTTACCTCTTCTGTGCAGTTTTCTCAAGATTAACGTTGACGATCGGCGCTCTCTTCTATGTTGTTTATTCTTCTTAGCTTTTACGGCAATGCTGACGCGGAAAGTTAGTTTTGCTTGTTAGGGAGCAATTAAAATGTGTATGCACCGTGAGTGTGCTTCTAATGACATTTCTGAATCCGAGACAGCTCTCCCCATCTCAATGCTATCTTCAGCATACTCAGTCATGTTTCACCTACATGCATCTTGACATATATATGAGTATATTATTCATGCCGTTGTTTTTCTGCGTTTTTCCTCCGTCGACCTCAATTATGTAACCGATCGGTACGCCTAATATGCAAGAATTACTCCCTCCAACTTCTACAGCGACAGTAGCAAGGACGGTACGAGCGATACGCTCATGCGCAACTGTTTTTCGTGCTGCCCTCGAACGTTCTTATCTCACCCTTCTTTCTCCTAGTCTTCCTTCTCTCAAGTCTCTCGTTTTGCGCCTGCTGCGTGGAACTCGACCCGTATATTGACGAACGAGTGATAGTGCGGGAACGTGTGCGACGCGTAGTCACGCTTGTCACACGCCTTATCGCTACGTACCCGTCTGCCTATAAACCTTATGCAAAATTGCTGTCATCTATCAGACCTTCAGCGAACCGCGCTACGTGACGCCATGATCATGGGTTGAGTGCGTCTATGCGCTTACGGCTGCTGTCGTCGCGTTAGCTGCGCCTGCTTCGTGCTGTGATTTCCGTGTATTTGTTCGCATTCAAAACAAAAAATGACGGAATAATAGACGATTGACTTGTCCACGCTGCCTACATTCCAATTTTACTTCGTGAAACGATACTGCGCTGCCAAAACGTCTTGCGAACGGTGGTAACAGCGCAGCTACATATGGTAAAACCTTCGTTCTTGCTCCGGGGCATTCCTTGAAACGCTACACAAATACGCGTCCATGAAAGTGCAAAACATATTGATATTGCTTCCTGTTGTAAAACATGTCTGCGATGTCATTACGCGTACACGAAGGAGCTTTATGTTATTTCTTGCTTTTTTTTCTTTAATATAGGACAGATGCTTAATAAACACTGTGCTCTGATTGACCTTCCCAGTTCCCAGTGAAGCGCGCGCACTACTGTTCCCATTCTCTGTCTGAACGTTTAGCAGCTGATGTATCTTGTTAGCGTGTAATCAACCGTATAGTAGATCCGATATTCTATATGTTACTGACTAAAACCCCAACCACGTGAATTTGCTGGCGAAACGCGACAGGTCAACGACGTGATTCTGTGCGCGATATGTATGTAGCTCCGGTTGCAGTCACATCGTGGTTCTATTTCGTGAAAATCAATATATAGCAGATACTGCTGCCTGCGAAGTCACATAGCAGAGATGTGCCTTATACCGAGACGCAGTGTCAAGCTCCTTCGTGGACGCGCATTCGAGCAGTGCTTTTTGCAATGCGCAGTTTTAGCAGCAAAGTCTTTTTCCTCTCCAATATCGCATTTTTCCTTTTCTTTCCGTAATTCTTGACGGATTTGAAATATTTCAAATGTATTTCATTGTCCATGTCAGGGATGAGCTCCGTAGTGAGGGGGGGAAGGGGGCGAACGAGGTTTAATGAATTTCTGTGCTTGTGAAGATATTGAAAGAAAAACCTAATCGCACTGCATTCTCATGCAATATTCGACACTAGCGACATTCTTCACGAAATCGTTTTGCGAAAAGGTAGCGAACGTATACGGGCTGCCTAATGTTAAATGGCGGTTTTCTTTCTATAGCTGCCGAACGTATTTTGCAAAGTCCTAATTTATGGGGCGTCCAGTCGGTTGACACCTGAAAGAACACAAATGTTTCAGTGTGGACCTGTGATGCATGTTTTTTTTTTGCCATATTGCCAAACAAGAAACAGTATTTGCCAGCAGCAATTCAGGGAAGTAGTAGAATGTATCGAATAACGGGCATACAGAAAATGTGATGCATGCATGTATAGGGCTGGGTACTTTTAGACAAAATAAAGTTGGAAGACATGTGAGCGCTCATTCTTACTTCTACTGCGATAGCCGCTGTAGCAAACCTCATCAAGCGCGGTAAGGCTCGCTACAAACGATATTGCTCTGTGGATAGTATTAAATGGTTGGCAGTTTCAATCCCTACCTCATTACACTTTTTAATGGCGCGCCATGAAGGTTAAATTAAGAAACAGCATTATTCAGTGATATGGAGGGGAGAAAAGAAAACTGGTGGTGTCCAAATTAGGGCGTAACTCTTTTTCGCTGCACCTCAGACAACTTGCAGAACAAAATATCTCACTAATAAAAAAATAAAAAAAAACAGCGCAGTGATCGCCATCACTATAGCAACAGCAATCATGTGAAGTCGCGGTAGCCGAGAGCGGCTAAACGGTAGGGGCAGTTGCGGCCACGTATATACTCTGAGTCATTTCTTTTGTAAGTCGTGTTCCGGAGACGCATCTCAGCAACTGAAGCCTGGACGTAGTCAACTATACTCAATTCATCGATGAATCGAATGCGTAAAGGCGTTAGAATATCGCGCTGGAATTTAAGACAGCAGTTTGGTGCTTTTGAAGTGCCGAAACCTGTTCTATCTGAATACCTGGACGTATGCATACGGGCGAAATCTGTTGACAGCTTGTATGCATGAAACCTTAAAAGCTGAGATGAATTGGCTTAACAAGGAAATCAGGAATAACACTCTTGCACATGTTTTATGCTAAAAGGCGATGCGCAGTCCGCCTACAGGCAAAATAAACAAACCGTGGGTGATATATTTTGTCTGCCTTAGCAACGGGCACAGATTTGTAATTTTCCAATGCACGCTAATTAAGATATTTTAAAATTCAGGCGCGCCGTTGATCGAAAGTGCGCCTAGCGTGACAACCACGCGAGAGCAGGTCAACACAAGCCTCAAGAAAAAAAAAAAGCTCAAGGGATGTAACTTGCTGCTTCTTTTCTTCTACACCCTTATTTTAGTTTTGCGTACAAGGAGAGGCACAACAGTATGTCGACATTACTGGTAACAACGAGCCTTAACGCAGCCGGCTGCGCAACCCCCTATGCCGCTTGCCGCTCCTTAATGCAGCTACCCTTGAACATGGCGGAAACGCGCGCGGCGGCTGATGGCAGCAATTTTGCATAAGGTCTATACTTTTCACAATGCTACTTTGCATCTCTTTGCTTGACTAAGTGCTGCATCTACTCAGTAATACACTCTCTCTAAACGGGGATGGTACCCCGTGAGGTGTGGTGAGGATGATTCAAGGTTTCTCTGTTAGCGCTAGGACAAAAAGTATGAAACTTGGCTGTGTATTATGATTGAGCTGGCGTCAAGTACACCAAAATGTATTGAGATAATATTATTAAGTTTTACAAAGTGTTAAATATGGTTACTGGGAGGCTTAGCGCGGAACAGACAAGGACAAGAGAGGCACACAGGACGAGCGCTAACTTACAACTGAAATTGGAAAGGGATAATGTACGAACTCGAGGAAAAATATGTGCGCATGCTGTATGAAGCGCTGAATTTTCATGACTGGAAAGATAATCTAATCTAAACCAAGATAATCTAGGGCCACCCACGAGCGATAAAACAGAAAAAATTAAGGAATTCCGGAAACATACAAAAGAACTTACACAACATTTAAGTACGAAGCTTCCTTTTTCAACAAAACAACCGACGTTTCACTTACGCACTTATCGTTTCCCAATCTATGGGAGAATGACGCCTCAATAAGCTCTCTTGCTAATTGCACCTTAGACCGACCAAGAACTTTTGTTTGCCCGAACAGTGGATGGCATTTGCAGCTTAAACAGTGTCTAGGCAGGTTGTTGGATTGGGACGATTTGAACGACGCAGCATGTTCCCTTAAGCGCTCATTAAGACATTGGCCAGTCTGGCTTATATAGACGCGGCCACAGCTTAGAGGGACTTCATACACAACACCTAATTTACAGGCACCGAATTTAGTTGCATGCTTTACAGTACATGCCGATGTCTTGTGAGTTTGGCTCATCAGAGCGCGAAGACTTGACAGTTTTCGTGGTGTCGTGAAAACAACGTCTATCATCAAACTTTCCCGATATTCTCTTTAGGTTGTGCGTTACGCGGTGAACGTAAGGCACTGCCACGTATTTTTTTTCTGTCTAATATCAGTGGCAGTGCTGAATACAGGTTCGCTCTTTTCCTGCTTCCGTAGCGGCTTGAGTAAGCTTTCCGCGACTGCCGTCAGCAGAGAAACAGGATAGCCAGCATTCTTGAGGCGTTCGGCCTGAAGCGCGAAACTTGGTTCCACTTGGTGAACACACGACTTAGATACCGCGGTTTTAAAAGACAATGAGACAATAACACGTTTAACGAGCTTTGAATGTGAGGATTGATAAGGTAGAGGAGTCTTCTTAGTGCGTGGCATATAGGCCCAACAAATGTGACTTGTCATGTTAAAACACAGTCTTAGATGTAAAATCATAAGCGAGTTATTCTGTGGTAGTTCAAAGGTAAAATTCATGGGACTGGTAGCGGCAAAAAACCGCCCCAGGACCGAGTCAGCAACAAAGTCAATGTTATCATCCCTTGCTGCAGGAAGACCCGCGTGGAGCAAACAGTGATTTCTCGATAGGCATTGAGGAACTTTTCTACTCGGTGTCGCACGACGACCTCCTTCTTGCTCTCCGGGAGAGCATTGATATGTCTGGTAGCGTCGCCTATCAGAACGAGTGCGCCCTCACCGTGGAGGCGTTTTTAGAATTACTGACATTTTTTCTCAATTCTGCTATTATTAGCTTTGAGAAAAAATATTATGTCCAAACACGCGGAATTCGCATCGGCTCTTGTGTAGCTCCTGTTTTGTGCGAAATTGTTCTAGGTAAATTTGACCGTGAGTTAAGCCAGAATGTGAATAATGATTGTATGGCGCATGTTTTTAGATTTGTTGACGACTTCCTGGTCCTTTTACGACTATGGGATGATAACATTGACTTTGTTGCTGACTCGGTCCTGGGGCGGTTTTTTGCCGTTACCAGTCCCAAGAATTTTACCTTTGAACTACCACAGAATATCTCGCTTATGATCAGATCTAAGACTGTGTTTTAACATGACAAGTCACATTTTTTGGGACTATATGCCACTAGGAAGACCCCTCTACCTTATCATTCCTCACATTCTAAGCTCTTTAAACGTGTTATTGTCTCATTGTCTTTTAAGTCCGCGGTATCTAACTCGTGTGTTCACCAAGTGGAACCAAGTTTCGCGCTTCAGGCCGAACGCCTTAAGAATGCTGGCTATCCTGTTTCTCTGCTGACGGCAGTCGCGGAAAGCTTACTCAAGCCGCTACGGAAGCAGGAAAAGAGCGAACCTGTATTCAGCACTGCCACTGATATTAGACAGAAAAAAAATACGTGGTGGTGCCTTACGTTCACCGCGTAACGCACAACCTAAAGAGAATAGCGGGAAAGTTTGATGATAGACGTTGTTTTCACGACACCACGAAAACTGTCAAGTCTTTGCGCTCTGATGAGCCAAACCCACATGAAACCGGCATGCAGTGTAAAGCATGTAACTAAATTCGGTGCCTGTAAATTAGGTGTTCTGTATGAAGTCCCTCTAAGCTGTTGCCGCGTCTATATAAGCCAGACTGGCCAATATCTTAATGAGCGCTTAAGAGAACAAGCTGCATCGTTCAAATCGTCCCAATCCAATAACCTGCCTAGACATTGTTTAAGCTGCAAATGCCATCCACTTTTCGGGCAAACAAAAGTTCTTGGTCGGTCTAAGGTGCAATTAGCAAGAGAGCTTATTGAGGCGTCATTCTCCCATAGATTGGGAAACGATAAGTGCGTAAGTGAAACGTCGGTTGTTTTATTGAAAAAGGAAGCTTCGTACTTAAATGTTGTGTAAGTTCTTTTGTATGTTTCCGGAATTTCTTAATTTTTTCTGTTTTATCGCTCGTGGGTGGCCCTAGATTATCTTGGTTTAGATTAGATTATCTTTCCAGTCATGAAAATTTAGCGCTTCATAGAGCATGCGCACATATTTTTCCTCGAGTTCGTACATTATCCCCTCCAATTTCTGTTGTAAGTTAGCGCTCGTCCTGTGTGCCTCTCTTTTTTTTGTCTGTTCCGCGCTGTCTCCCAGTAATCATGTCTTACCAACTAGCCCAGAACTCTTCTTTGCTCAAGTTCATATCAAATACTGTCGCGAAACCTTCAATACTGTATTTGTTGTTTTTAACAGCTGCCGGCATACGGCCTTATCACTCTGATTCTGGATCGCGTATCAGTTCTGTATTCTTTTTGTTAGTGCCTGATGTCGCGAGTCGCACCTTTACCTGTTCTCTTGCAGCGCAAGACGCACCGATATCTGTTTTAAAGATTCCGGCCACTCGTGTGTCTTTTTACTACGTTCCAGCTTTTGCTGGTAGCACTTTGCGACGTTATCTAGATTGTTCTGAGGAGCCTTTAAATTGAGCGTTGACGAGTGCGACGAGCATTTTTTGTTCGACGATCGATGAGCACGTTTGTTGCTATCGCTGCCGCCGAGTTGCTTAGTTCTTTTGCGGGTGCAAGGCAGCCTAATGAAGAGTTTCTTCAGTGCAATCAACGACTCTTCATTTGTGTCATCGACCTTGTGACCACCACGTGACATCTGGTGAAGGTGCTGCCCTTGATCCTTCAAGCGAAGCGTTGAGGAAATTAAGCGCCTGTTTCGCCGCGCCGACCCTAACATAACCGACGGCGAGAGAGTTAAATTTTTATTGCGAGGCGCTAAAGAATTGCTTTTTGCAAGTCTTGTCCGAAATTCGTCAAAAACCGTGGCGGAATTTGAAACGGAAGCGTCTACCATCGAGAATACGTTGGACAACCGGATGCGCCATTACGAGCGACCACTTCAACCGGACTACTCAAGCCGCTACCCCAGCGCATCTACAAGCGGAGAGAACCTTCGGGACCTCATCCCAGAGATCGTGCGAGAGGAGCTCCGCCGATTGCTGCCATGATTGCAACAATCCCAGGTGGCGACGCTCGCGAACATCGTCCGTGAAGATGTCAAGGAGGCGCTGGGCGTTCCTAAAGCGATGACTGCGACTGTTCCAGCACAAGAGGCAACAGCGATGAACTACGCTGCTGCATTACGTCGCCCTCCGCCCCGAAGTGATGACTTTCCAAGCCCTCACCGCTACCGTCCTGTTCCTGAAAGCCGCCCTTTGACCCCCACCCGCTAAGCCTACCACGACCCCCAAGCCCCAAAAAGTGCGACTCCTGGAGGACAGCGAACAACCGGCCATTATGCTTCCACTGCGGTGAGGCCGGCCACATTGTGCGGCACTGCCCGTACCGACGAATCGGTCTCCGCGGATTTACAGTCAACGCTCCACGACCAGGCCCAGGTGAACGACCGCCAGAAATCGACAATTATCTGTGTAGCGGTGTGATTGCATCACCAAGCCGCCGGTGCAGGTCTCTATCACCGTACAGGGCCCGCTTTGCGTCGCCAGGCCGTAACTACGATGCCAGTGTGCGCGGAAGGTCTCTAAGCCCGCGCAGGGGAAACTAAACAGAGCCACCTTTAGAGGTGAGGTTGCTCAACGGCGAAAAGACGAACATCCTCCGCAGCCGACTACCACTAACTACGACGCAGCTCCACATGACGATATCGACGAAAATACGACCAGAGTGCAAGCCCACACCGCCACACAGTGAAATAATAACGGTATGCCCCGGCCATGACCTCAAGAAACGACGAAGCCGAGATCGGACACCAAGGCCCACGTGCAATGCGAGAACGAGAACAAGTGACCTTGAAGTTGATGTTGACGGTCGCAGAGTCACTGCCCTAGTAGACACCGGAGCTGACTATTCAGTCATCAGTGGACCGTTATCCTCCCAGCTCAGGAAAGTTACGACCGCTTGGGATAGTCCGCTGATTCGCACAGCAGGTGGCAACCTGATTACTCCATCGGAATGATGCACTGAAAGAATAACCGTAAATGGGCGTACTTACCCCACCAGCTTTATGGTCTTGCAGCAGTGCTCCCGAGACGCGATTTTAGGCATGGACTTTCTAAATGAACATAGGGCTATCATCGACCTCCGATCCAAGCTCATCAAGCTTTCTGCAGACAAAGCCATACCTGCTACAATGACTTCGATGCAACACGTCACTCTAAACGTCATCGACGGAGAATTCACCGTGCCGAGCCGTTCAAGCGTCGCAGTCTGCGTAGGTAGCGCAAACATCAAAACTGCTGAAGGCATCGTCGAAGGAAATATCCAATTACTCTTGGAACGAGGTGTCGGCATGGCAAAAGGCATCGCGAAATTCCGGAGAGGACAAGCTCAGGTGCTGGCGACAAATTTCACTGAAGAATACCGGCATCTCAACAAGGGCACGACGATCACTTTTCTCGACAAATTAGCGGACCTCGAAGAAATATTCGCCCTCCACGACCAAACCCTGGCAGACGCACCGGACCAATTCCGTCAGCTCACATTTGACATCAACCCGGCATTGACCCACAGCAGGAAAAACCAGACTCTCAGACTTCTTCGAAGCTACAGGGAGTGCTTCTCGTCATCATCGAAGGTGCGACAAACACCACTGGCCAAGCACCGCATTATAACGGATGAACACGCCCGACCTCTGCGCCAAAGCCCCTATCGTGTATCGCCGCGAGAACGCCAGGCCATACGCGATCAAGTTGAGGAAATGCTGCGTGATGACGTAATCCAGCCATCGAAGAGCCCCTGGGCGGCACCAGTCATTTTGGTGAAGAAGAAAGACGGCACACTTCGCTTCTGCGTTGATTACCGCCTCTTGAATAGCATAACTAAGAAGGATGTCTACCCGCTTCCCCGCATCGACGACACTCTCGACCGGCTCTGCAATGCAAGGTACTTCTCATCGATGGACTAGTGATGCGAGTCGTGTTCAGGGGGCGAGCTTCACCGCAGTGGCCTCAGGAGGCGACGATGCATCGAGGCGGAAGGCAGCCAGGGAGGCGAGGCACAAAGGAACGTTTATATACGCTTTCTACATACTGAAGAAGGTACAAGTCATGAGATGAAAACGGAGCTATCTGTGGAAACAAAATACGTCAGTTATATTTGTTTTGTTATCCCCAATCCAATCAGTGGGGGCAAGGGATCACTCGAGGTGCCACCCACTGCCGAGGGTGAATCTCCTTGCACATCTTCCGGTGGCGAGGGCAAACTTCTTCGATGTCCATGACGACTTTGTGCGGGCGATGGAGTATCGGTACCAGGGCAAAATAGTCGGTGAAGTCGCCGTTTGGCGATGGTCATTTACCCCGCGAAATTCCAAGGGGGTCACCCGCTTGCCTCGAGAATTCGGCGAGCGGGGTCAATGCTGCTCGGCGACGCGCCTCTTGCCTCTTAAGCACAAGAATAGGTGCCCTGCTGTGGCCGTCGTGGCGCCACGGGGATTAAGGATCGAAGGGCAGCTCTTATCTATCCCGAAGGAGGGGAGGCGGTCGCTCGCGGCGTCCGCTAGGTACGCCTCCATTTTCAGCTGCTGGAGTCTGCGGATACCTCGGCCGGAACTCCGGTCACAACACTATAAGAGCGGATTTTGGCAAATTGCGGTTGACGAAAGAGATCGCGAGAAGACCGCATTCATCACACCGGACGGTCTTTTTGAGTTTAAGGTGATGCTATTTGGCCTCTGCTCCGCACCAGCCACATTTCAACGAGTAATGGACACAGTCCTGGCAGGGTTGAAGTGGCAAATTTGTTTGGTATATTTGGATGACGTTGTTGTCTTCTCGTCAAACTTTGAAGACCACCTAAAACGACTGCAAACAGTGCTGGAAGCCGTCGTCATCGGGAACGCTTAAAGCAGAGAAGTGTCACTTCGCCTACGAAAAACTGCGGTTCCTAAGTCACACCGTTAGCAAGGATGGTATTCGCCCAGACCCGGAGAAAACAGCTGCAATCGCGCAATTCCCACCGCCGGCCGACAAGAAAGCTATGCGCCGATTCCTTGGGCTGTGCGCTTATTATCGATGATTTGTCAGAAACTTCGCTCATCGCCGAACCGTTCACACAGCTTACAAAGGCTGACGTACCTTTTAAATGGGAAGCGCCGCAAGGTGAAGCCTTTGACAAACTCAAGCGCCACCTGCAGTGCCCTCCTGTACTTGGCCACTGATGAAAACGCCGAGACCGAGACCGGAGAAAGTAATCGCCTACGCTAGCAGGTCCCTCACAAAAGCCGAAGTGAATTACTCGACGACCAAGAAGGAGTGCCTCGTGATCATCTGGGCCACTTCTAAGTTTCGTCCATACCTATACGGCCGACCAATCAAGGTGGTAAGCGACCATCACGCGCTCTGCTGACTGGCTAATTTGAAAGATCCCTCCAGCCGCCTTGCCAGATGGAGCCTACGACTTCACGAACTCGACGTGACTGTAGTCTATAAGTCGGGCTGGAAGCATTCCGACGCAGACTGCTTATCATGCGCTCCCGTCGACGCTCCCACGAAGGACGATGACGACGACGCCTTTTTGGGACCGGTAAGCGCCAGCTTGCTTAGAGCTACTATTCACAGCTAGAGAGACCATTCACAGCTTGCTTAGAGAAAGTATTCAGAGACTTGGAATGGGAGCAGTTAGGGATAAGGGTAGACGGAAAATACCTGAGTAATCTGCGATTTGCTGATTACATTGCCTTGCTAAGCAACTCGGGGGATGAACTGCATATAATGATTGATGACCTACACAGGAAAAGCAGAAAGATAGGCTTGAAAATCAATATGCAGAAGACTAAGGTAATGCTTAGCAGCCTCGGGAAGGAACAGCGGTTTACATTAGGTAGCGAAGTACTGGAAGTAGTTGGCGAATATGTCTACTTAGGACAGGTAGTAATAGCAGATCCGGACCATGAAAAGGAAACAAGAAGAAGAATAAGATTGGGATGGAGCGCATTTGGCAAGCACTAGCAGATCATGACTAGCAGCTTACCGGTATCGCTCAAGAGGAAAGTATACAACACTTGCGTCTTACCTTTACTCACCTATGGGGCTGAAACGCGGAGGCTAACCAAGAAAGTTCTGCTTAGTTGAGGACAACCCAGATGGCTATGGAACGAAAAATGGTAGGGTAACATTAGGAGATAGGAAGCATGCAGAGTGGGTCAGAGAAATAACTCAAGTTACCGACATTCTAGTGGAAATAAGGAAGAAGAAATGGGCATGGGCAGGACATGTAGTGCGAAGAGAGGATAACCGATGGTCGCTTAGGGTAACAAACTGGATTCCAAGGGAAGGAAAGCATAGCAGGGGGCGGCAGAAAGTTAGGTGGGCGGATGAGGTTAAGAAGTTCGCAGGGGTCTAGTGGATGCAGCTAGCACAGAACCGAGTTAAGTGGAGAAATATGGGAGAGGCCTTCGCCCTGCAGTGGGTATAGTCAGGCTGATGATGATGATGAAGTGCCAGCAGTTTCGCAGAACAACAGCGATCAGACCCAGAGTTGAAAGCGCTAGCCGATTACTTAGAAGCGAAGACCGCTTCCCCTCCTTGTGTGTTCAGGCGACATTTATCTTCGCGTTAAGCAATGGCCTCCTCGTGAAGAACTTCGCACCCAACAGTACTACGCAAGTTCCTGTAGTGCCCAAAAACCTCCGGCAGGAAATTCTGCAGGCGTTGCATGATGAGCCCACAGCAGGCCATCTCGGATTTGCATCGAATCCAGGAGGAGGGCTACTGGCCGTGACTGCCAGCCGAAGTTGCCCACTACATGAAGACATGTCGTGAGTGCCAACGACGCAAGACGCCGCCTATCAGACCAGCAGGACTACTAAACCCGATTCCGCCCCCAGACCTGCCCTTTCAACAATTTGGGATGGATCTCCTCGGCCCCTTTCCAGCTTCGTCTATGGGTAACAAGTGGATCATCGTGGCCACTGACTACCTTACCCGTTTGGTTTGGTTTGGTAAAACTTTATTTCCCACCGTAGGGGTACTGGAGGACACTCGGCTAGGCGCCAGGTGTAGAGGGCAGCTCCCACGTCGGCAGAGAGAGCCCGAAGCTCTCCGCCGCCGCGCGGGCCTCCTGGACAGCCCGAAGCTGATCATATAGTGAAGCACTTTTTAAAACTTTGTCCCAACGTTCCTTGTTCTTGGCGTAGGCGTCGCTCGATGCACAGCCACACAGCATATGGTTTAAGTCTACACGGTCACTGCACCGTTCACACACATGTTGTCCGTCGGAGTCTGGGTCGATGCGCTTCATGCGCCAGGGGTTGGGGTATGAGTTCGTTTGGAGCAGTCACTACCAAATGGTACCACGGCAGAAGTCGGCAAATTTTTTGTCGAACAAATTCTTTTGCGGCACGGCGCCCCAGAAGTTCCCCTGTCCCATCACGGACAGGAGAACGGCGTTAATTACGGCAGAGTTGACGCAAGCCGTCCTAGAATACAGTCATACAAGCCATTGACGAACAACTGCGTACCATCCCCAGACCAAATGATCGCCATGTACGTCGACGCTGAACACAAGACCTGGGACGCCATCTTGCCGTACGTGGTCTTCGCGTATAACACGGCAGTCCAGGAGACGACCAGAGCGACCCCCTTCAAGCTTGTGTACGGCAGGGAACGCACAACGACGCTCGACGCAATGCTGCCGCACGTAACCAACGAGGACAGCCTTGACGTCGCCGCCTACCTGCAGCGTACAAAGGAAGCCCGACGACTCGCGCGGCTGCGTATTAAAGACCAACAACGCACCGTAAGCCGACGATACAACTTACGACGACGCCACGCAGAGTACAATCCAGGAGACCAAGTGTGGGTTTGGACACCAATTCGCCGTCGCGGACTAAAGAAAAGTTGCGTCGATACTTTGGACCGTACAAAATCATTCGCCGCATCGGACCGCTGGACTATGAATTCCTTCCCGACAGAACGTTAGCATCACAACGGCGACGCGAACGCCCAGAAATTGTACATGTTGTACGACTGAAGTCATATTATTCGCGTTAAAGAATCTGTGGTGTTTCAACTTTGAATTGCTTATGTTGAAGTTCCTTTGTTTTGGAACATGGAGGCGATGTTTTTTAAGGGAGGAGTAATGCCGCGAACCCTTCAAAACTGTATTTGTTGTTTTTTATCAGCCGCTGGCATACGGCCTTATCACTGTGATTCTGGATCGCGTATCAGTTCTGTATTCCTTGTTTGTTAATGCTCGATGTCGCGAGCCGCACCTTTATCAGTTCCGTTGTAGCGCAAGACGCACCGAGATCTGTCTCGGAGATTCCGGCCACTCGTGTGTCTTTCTACTTTGTTCCAGCTTGTGCTGGTAGCAGTTTCTGACGTTATCCAGATTGTTCTGAACAGCCTTTAAATTGAGCGTTGACGAGTGTGACGAGCATTCTTTGTTCTACGATCGACCAGCACGTTTGTTGCTATCGCCGCTCCTGAGTTGCTTAGTTCTTTTGCGGGAGCAAGGCAGCCCATTAACGAGTTTCTTCAGTGCAATCAGCGACTCTTCATTAGTGTCATCGACCGTTTCACCATCACGTGACAATATGGTAAAGGAACGCACGGAGAAAGATGGATTTAAAAAACAACTGTTGCCACCAGAACAACCAAAATTCAGAGCAACCTTCTTTATTATGTGCAGTATTCACGGCGCTGGAATAATTTAGCAAGCCTGCCTCTCTTATATAAAAACGTTTTGAAACTTGACATTTGGTTTATCACACATTTTAAATATTATAAATACATATTGCCGCACCTTCAAAACTTCAAACATCGCTTCAAACCTTCAAAAGTGCGGCAGTGTCCTGTTACACCAGCGGTGGTATTCAAATCTCCCTTACTCTGGACAAAACTATACACGTCTTGCGCCGTTCCCTTGAGGACGTTGTCCACATTGTCTTACTCTGTCATCAGATCATTAACTATTGCGCACAGTTTGAGGACTTCTTGTAAGTTGTGCAGGTCACCCCTGGCCCTTGCGGTCGCTGAGCCAGCGACCTGAGCTGAGCGGTCTATTCGGCGTTCTTTTTTCGAGCATCACCATCGCCAAATCCCGCTCTCATTTCTTCCAAGAAGCGATTCCGGGTGGTAGGGAATGCTTCATGATTGTCAAAGCATGTTAGCACCATTCCTTAAAGGAAGAATACAACATTCGCCAACTTGGTCTTCGTACCCAGCGGTTGTATTTGCTCACCCGATTATAGTGGGGGAGCCAGTCATCCATGTCTTTCCCAGGCTTGCTATGAAAGTCAAAGGGTTCCCGACAAGGCTGTGTGGTGGTCGGTGTTGGAACATCTGCTTGCGCCATCTCCACCCGTAGGGGGGGGGGGGGTCGGTAGCCCAGCTTCTGTTTTGCTTCGGCAATGTAGGAGAGGTTCCCTAGCGATCTACCCCGCACATCCACCACAGTTGTTACGAGGCTTATTTACACGTATCAAGTTAGGATGCGCTGGATGTTAGCACACCAAGAGCGGACAAGCCCAGCTTCCTCTTCTGCCTCTCCTGCCGCACCGTATCTTCCTCCACTACAGGACCGCGGGAATTGCGTGAAAATATAAAAAAAGAATTTTAGGACCCATCCTGATTTTTCTAGTTCAGTAGAAGGAGCAGGCACACTTTTAATTATCTTGAGAGTTTAATTTTATTTCTTATAAAGGTTAATTAGAAAAATTTCGTAATATGCACCAAAAATTTTTCTTTTCGGAAATTGCATGATAATCGTTTGTTTATTGATGGCATTAACGCACTTGGGGCTTTTTCTTTGCGTTCATGTCGCTCACTTACTTAAAAAAACTTTATGCTAGCTTTTATTGTTTTGTTTTATTTTACCGAGGCTCAGAAGTATTCATTGGCCCCATGAGCCTTGTCGATCTAGTCTAGGGCCACAGTGTAGAGCACTCCAACCGTTTTGCCGAGCGCCTCCCGGGCGTTCTTTCTTGTTTTATTTTCATCACTGCAGTAGCCAACTGCACTGTACATGTCATCGGCTGCAGAAATGACAGTAAGTCCAAACATGCAAAGTGGTGTGCTGTGGACATATATATATATATATATATATATATATATATATATATATATATATATATATATGCCATGTATTATACCGAGCACCCTCATTTGCCCTTCATTTATCTGCTTGTAGCTTACGGGGGTCTCAGTTCTGGCAGTCTTGAAGCCATAGGTAGCTTAAGAGGGTTCTAGCACAGCTTTCACCCTCGCGGTTGATGACGTTCTACGGGACGCTGGCGGTGACACACGACGTTCCACGTCCACCGCTATGATTGAGGGTGGCGCTGGTGAACACTCTCAAGGTTCGTATACAGGCACCATTATTACCCAAGAAAGTAGCAGGGGGGACAGCGGCCGATGTAGCTCGGAGGTATTCGGAGGTCGTGGGTTTGGTTCCCACCATCGGCACGATGTTTTTTCTTCTACTTTGCGTTTAAATATCTTTCCCCTAAGCGTGCAGAGTGGGTCAGAGAAATAACTCAAGTTACCGACATTCTAGTAGAAATTAAGAAGAAGAAATTGACATGGGCAGGACATGTAGTGCGAAGAGAGGATAACCGATGGTCGCTGAGGGTAACAAACTGGATTCCAAGGGAAGGAAAGCGTAGCAGGGGGCGGCAGAAAGTTAGGTGGGCGGATGAGATTAAGAAGTTCGCAGGGGTCAAGTGGATGCAGCTAGCACAGAACCGGGTTAAGTGGAGAAATATGGGAGAGGCCTTCGCCCTGCAGTGGGTATAATCAGGCTGATGATGATGATGATGAAGCAGATTACATTACTGATTTATGTAATTATCGAAGTAAAAATAAAAAAAGACATAAATTGCAAGCCCCAATGCTTTACTTGGCCTCGCCTTCTGTTGGCTTCTTTCCTTCACACATATATATATACACAACGGTATTCTGAACCTGTCTTGGAACGCTCGCAAAACAAAGTGCAGGAAGCACAGTTTAAAGCGCTTCAAAGGTCATCTGCCAGTAAAATTAAGAACTAGACGAAAGAAGAAATCAGCCTATGAGTTTTAGTACGTAGCGATAATAACTTTAAATGCAAATAATTTAACCACTACAAACTACATTGGGAGCCACCCCTTCTCTATAGAGCGCAGGACTTTTAAGCCGCTTCTGTTTCTCATTTCCGCTTGTTATTTCATTGACGTGCTTTGAAAATGCTGTACTATCTTTAATTGGCAAAATAGAAATTTTTTTTGTCGATTTTACTAACCATCTCCACTAACATCACGGTTAGATGCAAGGTATAAAAGCGAGAAAGACTGCGATTTTATCAAAAGCGTTCGAAAAACTTAAACTTGCATCTCCGTATGCAGCTCCCCAGTGATACCAGGAAATAGCATTACAGAACCTAATGTAAACGTACGGCCAGAATTCTGCGGTAATAGAACTCTCGGACTTCAGGAGTCGCCTGATAATTTGAATAACTAAATTATTCTCTTACTTTGCGTCTCATTCTTAATGAAAAGCTTTAGAGGCTCTAACAACAGTTTTTGACCTACCGCCTGGAATTCCTGAAACTCTGGTGAAACCCAAGGAACTCTAAAATAAATTACAAGGGACTTAAGCGACTAAAGTAGTGAAAGGCGAAAGCCTGAGTGCCGCATTCTGCTACGCAACGGGCATAAATTAGTAAGTAATTGTCAAATTATTCAATTTAAGTAATTCGGCAGGCAATAAATCCCTACTTAACCAATGAAATATTAATTAATAATAAATAATGAATTACTTAGGTGTCTATAAATTGAAAATTGAGTATTTCAGTGATTAGTGATTAATCATTGATTGACATATGCCCATATAAGGCACGCATTCGCACATACTGTGGTGGTGCTCGTGATTGGTCGAGACCTCTACGACGTCATCCCGCCTCGGCCAATCGGAACGCCGAAAAAGCGGGACACATTTTGTCAACGACTGCATGAGTCAGTAAAGGCTTGCGTCTTAATACGAGCTCGACTAAAGCTCAAAAACGCTGTATGTTAGTATGGCCAGAGTGCTCTAGCGCTTACTCTTCACCAAGCCTAGCTCACCGTAACGAGATGGCAGAGATCAATATACTGCACGCGGCTAAGAACCTCGGAACCACATTCTGCTGAAGTACTTCGACAACAACCTTTTCTTCGGGACCACTCTCGCTCTCAACTTCAAGGCGGTATTAGAGAATGTGAACCACTATATATTTGCAAAAATCAACCGCTTCAATCGCGGTGCCAAAACTCATCCGCATGCAGCAATTTCTTTCACCGCCGCTTGGTCTCCACAGATGGTCTAGCACACCTAAGCCAAACACAAGTCGGCACACGCGGCACACGCGGCACACCACTAGGTGCAGTCGAACGAGTAAAACTGCGCGAAAATCGGGGCTGACCAAACACAAAGGCACAAACAAGGCGCAGCGCCTTGTTTGTGCCTCTGTCTTCCTTTACTCCCGCCTCATTCGCGCAGTTTTACTCGTTTGCCTATTATGAACCAACTAGTGTCTTACTTAGGTGCAGTCCTCTCGCTCTACTTTTCAATATTGTTTTAATTAGACTCCCGTCCGCAGAGAAATGCCGAGTCCGGACACCGGGGCAACATGGCGCAGTAGGAAACGAGCGCGTCAATTTGGCTGCCCGAGCTTGCCTTACCCGGGACCCATTCACTCCATTCATTCCATTTTTTCCCGGCCCCAGTGCGATCTACACGAACAGGCTTCAGCAGTGCTGACTCTTCACAGTGGCACTGCAGAGCGGAGGAAATGAAATGACGATGCCTACAGACAGGAACATACAACTCACCCACCCGATTGAACCCAATGTGCCACGCATGGTTCCTGGGACCCCAAATATAAGCTCTGCGGAGAGAAGGCAGGCCTGCCCCACGTAGTATGGACCTTTTTCAAACAAGCCATCACATGACTCCAACCCGGTGAAACAACTGAGGGCTGAGAGGCTGTCTTATGCCGCTTCGGGCCGGGGCCCGAAGAGACCTTGTATTGCGAACACGGCAGCAGCGGTAGCCGCTGAAGTCGCGGACTAGGGACCCCAAACACACATCCCCCTTCCTTATCTCGCGATATGTTTTTGGTCTGTCAGTGCCACAGAACTTGGTACTGCCGTGGCCAAGAAAGAGGTCCCGCTAGCTACCTGAAGACGACATTTATTGCGAAATGTCTTTTCAGCAGTTAGGTAATGCAGTTTGTGGGCTTAGGACCATGCCAAGCACTGCTACATGTCGACATGCCGTTCCAGCTACAGAAGTGTGACCGAGAAAAGTATCTTGTTCTTGGCAGTTTCCGTGAAACGAAGCCTCCAAGAACAACGAAGCGCGAAGCAACATCGGCAAAAATTCTAGCAGTCACTTAATGCCCCTTAAGAGCGATAAGGTGAAATACTTTATTAAGCAAACTTAGTTGTTCAACGCTGCCATATCGAATGTTGAGCGATAGCTCGTTTGATATGTAGCACAATGGTGGTTTATTGGTGTAATGTACGGTAATCAACGCACGGCCGCTACAACTGCCCTGCTTTTTACACTAACCTATGCACGGCAGTTTTAGCTGCAGTGTATCCTTCACGATTGTGAGCTGGCTGCTTTCGAAAGATCAGCGCGAGTTCCCCTTTCCCGCACGCCAACTAAACCAGAGCCTTGAGGTTCCATGGAAGACGACCGTTCTCGGACCATGTCCGCGACCAAGGCACAAGAAACAATCGTTCATAAGTTCGCTCGCGTTTCTGTTACAATAAACTGAGAAGTTACAATAAACTGAGTGTTGAGAAGTTCCTCGGTATCGGGCTCATACACCCCGAATATAACAATGTGTTTAATTTATTGATTTATTTCATCTGCAACAATTATGTAGTCGCAGAAGAGTCACGTAATCTCCACAGAAAAGTCGATGCACTCAGCCCAGCACTTTATAGTTACTCGTGTGAAATGAAATTGATTGGATACCGCGCGCCGATCAGCCGAGCTCCCGTGATTAAGCGCAGCAGTTGCAGCGGGCCGCGCATGCTTGGGGTTGCTATTAGTTCCTTTATCGCCTTTACGCAGCAGTTTACATCGTTACATTCTTGAGATGCCTCCTTTCCTCATCCACGTAACGCTGCGGAGCAAGCACCGCCACCACGCCCTCTCATATCTTCCGCCGAAGCACAGAGGTGCCACCTACATTTCTATGAGGACGGCTGACTAGACAAATGAAATTACGATCTGTTTCTGAACGAGTGTTTTGAGCGCTTGGCTGCGGATCGGAGGTATAGGGGTTTGATTCCCAGTGGACACATGTTTCTCATGCGTCAACCTTGAATGCGCCATCTCAGTGTTTGTAACTGATGGCGACGTAGTCGACTGAAATATCCCAACTCTTGTGCTTCGGGCCGACGTACTAGAAAAGCGTGCCAGCAATGATAGCTTTAGGCGCTGCGCACGAACATTTGTCTACTGACTAAAAGTTGTTTTCCGATGCCTTGTGCGAATGTAGCGCACGATGGCCTACGCCAGCTTCGCCATAAACGCTGTTCCCATCTCCGTATAGCAGCTTGGGTCACAGGAGGATGCACTCCACTAAAACTTTTCCCGGTTTCCTCTGCCAAGCATTCCTCCGAATCTGTTCGGTTTTCTGGAGGAGGTAGTTCACTGATTTATTTAATAAATTTATTTTGCCCTCAGAGACCTAGGGTATTACAAAGGGGAGAGGAATACATAAAAGCTCAAAAACCCAGCAATCACAAAAAGAGAAAATATACAAGTATACAAAAATCTTACAAATGCAGCGGTTATAAGTACAGCACATTTTAAAAGAGAAAAAAGGCAAATATTCATACAGTTACAAGCATAAAAACATCTACAGGGAAATGATAGCTTTGCTAAATGAGTTATCATCGGAGCTACAAACATTATTGTGGGGAAGAGGATTCTAGCTGACACAAGGCCTGGGTATGAATGAATCATGAAAAGATTCTGTGCAACTAGATGGGACGCCAAATATATGGCGGTGATCAGGCGTGTCGATTTGTAAGGTGGTCTTGTTAGTAATCTGTCTTTCAGGTAGCTGTTATGATATATGTTGGGAAAAAGGCATAATGACGCTACTAACCTACGGTGAGATATAAGTGAAAGAAACAAACTTGATTTTATGGAAGTTACACTACTTGTTTTAGATAGTTAGAAAGTATAAAACGGCAGGCGTGGTTTTGTTTAGCCTCCAAATCGGAAACAAGTGAATCAATGCCGGGGCTCCAAACAGACGATGAATATTCTAATTTTGAACGCGCCAGTGTTTTATAAAGCAATTTTAATAAACTAGATGAACGAGAGAAATTTCTGCGAAGATACCCAAGCATGGGGAGGACGTTGTTTAGGAAGTAGTCAACATAATCTTTCCAGGACCGGTTAAAACCAACGTAAACGCTAAGCTATTCATAATATAGCACAGTGTCAAGAGAAACACCGTTAATGTGATATGTATTAGGCGGGGTTGAAATGCGAGAAATGTGCACATGCTTGCACTTATCAATGTTTAGTTTCATATTTCGTTTGTTACACTAATCAAGAACCTTGTTAATATCAGACTGAAGGCAAAACATCATTATCCTCCCTAATATTATGGTAAATAACACAGTCATCAGCAAAAAGGTTAATTGAAGAAGGAAGTTTAGACGGTAAGTTGTTTATATAGATGAGAAATAGGAGGGGCCCACGAACGGACTCCTCAGACACGCCAGAACGGACAGGCAAAGAATGTGAGTCAACGTTATTTGCCGTTACATATTGTGAACAGTTGGAAAGAAAACAGTGGCTAGAACATTAGGGTCTATGCTAAGGTTACTTAGTTTGAGGAAACTAAACTTGTGAGAGAGCTTGTCAAACGCTTCAGAGAAGTCGATGAATATGCAATCTGGCTGAGACCCACGATCAAGGATGCAATGAAGGTCGTGTGTGAAACTTATTAGCGGAAGTTCGCATAAAAACGACTACGAAATCAGTGGTGGGCAATGTTGTGGAATTGGATCCT
Source organism: Amblyomma maculatum (assembly GCF_055883805.1). Taxonomy (NCBI): domain Eukaryota; kingdom Metazoa; phylum Arthropoda; class Arachnida; order Ixodida; family Ixodidae; genus Amblyomma; species Amblyomma maculatum. Next base: position 200,342,140 of record NC_139345.1, read on the forward strand.
AAAAATGAAATAAGATGCGAGTATATGATATTTTCCATGCTTTTACAAAGGATACCAGTAAGTGATCTGAACGAAAGTTTTCAGGACAATGTTTATTTCCAGACCTATGCAGAGGAATCATCTTCCCAACTTTCCAATCGTCTGGAATACAACCTGTCTCAACAGATGTATAAAACAATTTAGTAAGGATTATGAAATAGTTGCACTTTTGTTTTAATCACGAATTTAGAATTAATGTTATCAGCACCGCAGGATAAGGAAACTAAGATTTTCTATAATACTCAGAACGCCTGACACATCGAATAGAACAGGATACATTGGAACAACGTCGAAAACTCAGCACACACGATTGTGAAGCGAAACATGGTCAGAAAAAGCGGCCGCAGATACCATGGTAAGTATTGAAGCACATTCATGAGATGTAAAAGCGACACCGTCAGAAGTTGTATTGCGGAAGTGTCTTTCTTGAGGACAATGTTTCAAAACTGTTTAGTGTTATTGATCAATATAGCAGACAAAGTGTTGTTAAAGAATGCCTTTGGAGTTTTTTTGTGCAGCTTTGTCCGCAGCTGCGGCAAGAAAGTATAATTTCCATCGTTGCTTTGTATTCGACAACTTTCCAGAGCAAAAGAAACGCTTCTTATTGGAGAGTCACATTATTAAACCAAGGTGAGTCCCTGTTACACCTCAGGGACATCTGTGTCACAAAAGCGTTAGCGAGACGTTCAACTGCACCCGTGAACAATTCCCAGTTAGTGTGAGCAGAATTTTGTGAAAACCGTAGTAAGTACTCGTTCAGAAAGAGAGCTAATTCGCGGGTAATTGTGCCAAAGTCGGCCCGTTTATAATCTCTAACGCCTTTAATTTGATCGGCCTGTTTACAAGCAGGAATGCATACATCAAAATGCAGCAAGGAATGATCACTGACGCCAGTCAGATGCAAAATCGAAGGAAAAATATGTGATACATTAGTTAGAACGAGATCGAACACGTCAGATGTGGTAGGCTTAGAGCAAGCCGAGGCAGGTGGAGTCCAAACACGTTGTTAAAAATTGATACATTCAGTAGAGATAGTGTTAAGATAAGGCAATATATTGGCCCAGATGACAGTGGGCTGATTGAAGCCGCCAGCTAAGACAATAGGAATGCTCGGAAAACGTACAGTAATTGTTTTAAGGACGTCATGTAATTCATCAACAAAAGTACGGCTCGAAAACGGGGGGCGGTAGCACATACGCAAAATGAACCTCTTGAAGCGGACACGAAGTTCCGCCAAACCAGTTCCAGGCAACATGGAAAATTGACCCGCAATGCAGCAAAATTATCTGCGATGGCTATGAAAACACCTCCGCCATATTTTTGGCCTCTATCAAATCGAAACACGTTAAAACGCTTTTTACAGTCAGAAAGTTACTTGTTAGCTATCATGGAAGAAAGCCAATGTTCCGTTAATAACACAACGTCAGCATCACATAATAAGCTTCTTATGTTGGTAAAAAGAATAGAAATCGAGTTTACAGCTCCGGGTGCCGGCACATTGCCCCTCGTGCATCCCTACGACGCAGCACCTGTCAGGTCAGAGGTATCTAGGCTTAAGTGCTTGTTGTGGTGCGGCGAAATATCAAGCGATCTGAATGATTAGCATGTGCAAAGCCAGAGGTGACGTTATTAGATTAACTGCCATGAGAGGATGTAGGTCTCCCCAGATCACTTTCCACAAAAACGCATTCGAGAGCAGGGCTATAGCTGTAACATCGACCGTTAATGTACTACTTGTACCTAAGCTTATAATACAAATTCTGGCCCTTAACGAACTGAAGCAACTTTTTCCTAGCCGGGCATGTTCTTAACGAATAATTATCACTTACGGTGATACCGTTATCTTTAAGTGTAGCTGACAGTGATACAACGCATTGCTGGGCTTCAAAGGAACAGAATTTCACGATAACCTGGCGGCATTTTCGGGTGAAAATGCGCCAATTCGATGAGCACGTCTAAACGCATCCTTCATAAGCACGGGCCTAAAACAGCTAGAAATCATTTCTAACAACCTTACTTCCGTACCGTCCCAATTTTCAGATGCGGAATCAGGCAAGCCAAAAAAACTAAATTTTTCCTTCGCTACCTGTCTTTCAGCTGAGATTGACTAACCCATAGCTTGGCGTTTTCACTGACCAGGTAATCCAAAAGTTTGCGCACGGTCAACCGCTCACGCTGAGTTTCTTCAGAGGGCGAAGTGTTTGATTCAACAGCCGACAGCCTCACTTCAATATCAGAAACGCTCTTTTTGAACGCTTTGTAACAAGGTCAACATATTGTCACGTACTGGTGACAAGGCCGTTGACACCAAAAGAAGACACAGGCTTGATGGCACTGAAATTAACAATTTATTGGGCTGACTTGCGCCCGCAAAAGAACTAAGCAACTGGGCGGCGGTGATAGCAACAAACGTGCTCGTCGATCGTCGTACAAAGAATACCCGTCGCACTCGTCAACGCTCAATTTAAAGGCTGTTCAGAACAATCTAGATAACGCCGCAAAGTGCTAGTAGCACAACCTGGAGCATTGTGGAAACATGCGCGAGTGTTCGGAATCTTCGAGACAGATCTCGGCGCATCGTTCGCGACAAAGAAAATAATAACGCGTCGTATCGCGACAACGAGCATGAACAAACACAGGATACAGAATTGTTAAATGCGCCAGAATAACAATGATAAGGCCGCATGCCAGCGGCTGGCGAACAGGAACAAATTATGATTTAGGCAGTTTGCGGCAATATATTTGTTTTGAATATAGCGAGGGTGTGAAAACGACTAGCTGCCCTGCTGTCGGCTCTTAGCAAAACTTCCCTCGAAGGCTTGCAAAGCACTAAGGTACAAGGCTTTCTTCTGCTGGAAGGTATTCATGGCTATATATATAGGTTCACATACAGGACGGCGAAAATCCGCACTGCAGTGCCTGTTGTGCTTAAGAACCTGAAATAATAGGTAGGGGCTGAAGAACTGTTAGCTGCTGCTTATTGAAGTAGTGTCTCGAATCGGCAACGTCTAGCCTTATACTGGCCTCGTTTTAGATTAGTACGGCGCTGGGGCGCAAACTATTGCTAATAGTCAACATGGACCCTTATATATATGCCTTCATTGAAGTGTCTGAGGACTACTGGTTCTTGCAAACAGCATTGAAGCTGCTTGAAAGCTTGAACATGCAAAAGTTTTTCTGCAAAGTGAACAATTCCTTCATCAAACGTATCGAATGATGAGCAACATGCGAAAAGCTATTTTTCAATACTGGCAGTCTCATATAATACCGAAGCAGGTGGGCGTACAAAATTGGAACATGGTGTGTGAGTCAATTATGGATTGCGTATAATAGGTCAAAGAAAGGAAAATACAAAATAAAAAGCATGTTAAGGAACAGTGATATTAAAACACTACAACAGTGATTGCACATCTAGTAGCCAGTTGTAATCATCACATTGTCAGTGAACTGGAAACAATAAAAATTAATAAATTCCCTTCAGAATACCATACAATTAGGTGCTGCGAGGGATACTAGTGGTTACCTAATTACTAATTACATGACATGAACTCCAGTCACGGCGTGACCTGTGCAGTTATTCTGCAGAAATAATGCAAGGATCTAGGCGATGCCATTCTGTAATCACATGGGGAATGTAGGAGCACGTGAATGCGTCGTTGTGACATTAGTATTTTGCTATATCATGTGCGTGTTTCTGCCTTCATGGTCGTGACTGCGAAAGCGATATGTATTTTTTTGGTATATCGTGTAGTAGCCATGAATTAGTTTGAATATTTTAGTCGTGCTAGTTACGCTTTAGATCGTAGCGTCAATATGCCTAAAATGGCTGCACAATATGCCTAAAATGACTGCAAACTTGGTGAATCAATGCGCGATTACTTGTCAACAAAAACTTATATGTTGTTAATGTCTAGTTAAACCTAGATGGGAGCGTAAGCTTGTTTTGCCTGCTTTATCCAAATCCACTTTATTTGCAACCTAGAAGTTGGGGGCCCCAGAAAAAAAGCCGTCACAGACAGCTTGACTGGGCCCTGGGGGCCTACCGGCAGCATCTCGCAGTGGATTTCATACCACAATCAAAAATGGATATGAACATAGGAGCAAAAGCAGTGATTGCACTTCCTAAAGAATTATACACACATCAGATATCAGAAATGAATGTGAACATCGCAGTAATATTTGCCTCATCATAAAATTTGTTAATTCGTATCTCAATGTGTTAAGCGGAGCAGTAAAGTCAATGTGGGGTTTAAGTTTATTATAAAGTGATGGTAAGCGGTAGTCAAGGGGGCCATAATTTGTTCGTGTATGTGGCACTGCGTTTAGTTCCCTACGTAAGCTGGAAGCATGCAAGGGATGGTGCGTATTATTGCGAAGGTTACGTTTATGCATATAGAGTTTGTAATCATATAATTTATTTGCTTTAAGCATATTATGTTTAGTAAACAACGAATCAGTAGATAGCTGGCTAGGGTTTCCATAAAAAGTTTCAAGAACTTGTAACACATTTTTTTGTAGCCGCTCGAGTTTTTTTATAATTATGGATGACTGTAACTCCCCAAACTAAAATGCGGTATCAAATACGAGAGTAGAAATTAGCAAAATATATTGCTTTTTTCAGCCCTACTGGATGTAATTTCTATTGCCAGCTTTCAAACATGCTTGTTCCACGACATGGTTTCTTCGAACCAGACGCCTGAAATTTTTTTTCTTCGCTATACCTTGAAAGTTTAGTACTTGCTCAGTGTCACAGGCTTTGTTATGAGGCTTTAAAATAATATATTTGTTTTTTTTTTACATTCAAGGTAATTTGTTTTAATGCAACCACTCTTCAAGTTTGATCAAATAACTATTTATGACAGTGTTCAATTGGGTTTCAGTTTGTGCGGAGAAAAGAATATTTGTGTCATCAGCGTACATGACCAGTTTCGGTGAAAGAGGCAAATTGCACATATCATTAATATACAAAATGAACAAGAAAGGTCCCAAGATCGATCCCTGAGGTGAACCATGTTTTACCATTGTAATCAAAGATGTCAGGCCACCAACTTTTACACACTCTTTTCTGTCTGAGAGGTAACTTGTGATAAGATCAAGAGCAACACCACGTATGCCGTAATCTTGCAACTTTGAGAGTAATATATTATGGTTTACACAGTCAAATACTTTCCCGAGGTCAATGAAGAACCCTACAGTGAATTGTTTGCCATCCATATTTTTAAGTATCTCATCTTTGATTTGTAATCAGGCCATTCCAACCGATTTTCCTTTCTGGAAGTTGTACTGCGATTCACTGATAGCATGGTATTTATAAAAAAAATTGTATGTTGACCATTATTGCCATTCTCAAAAACCTTAGAAAATATGGGCAAAACGGATATTGCGCGATAGTTTGATGTATCACTAACACTTACATCTTTGTGGACCGGGGTTATACGCACTTCTTTAAGGTCAGAAGGAAATTTACCAGTTTCAATCAATTGATTGATTATAAATGCGAGTGGTTTGGCTCTAATAGGCACTACATGTTTAATAGGGACACTTCTAAGGCTATCTAGTCCAGCCGCGATATTCTTTCGAGTTCTGGCTATGAAGCTGATGACTTCTTGGGAAGTAACTGGGGAGAGGATAATTGAATACTCAAGTCTTGGGCGAAGTCTCGAAAACAAATTAGCACTGTCTCTGTTTGGAGGAATATATTCGCCAACGTTAGCAAATAACTTATTCATTGTGTCCAACGCCTCTATATTAGTCTTTCCATCACCAAAAGCTGCAATATTAAGAGGACACTTAGCTTTAAGGTTATTGGACAATTGACTCACCTCTTTCCATAGTCTTCTTGGGTTGTTGTATACCTCAGCAAACAGACACTGATAATAGTACATTTTTGCCCTCCTTAAATCAGCATGTAATTTATTGCAGAATGTCTTGAATGATTTAGTAGGATAGTGTGACGTGATCGGAGGAAAGAATGGCACAATTTGTTTTTTACTTTTGTTCTCTTATGCAGGGTGGTCTTAATCCAAGGCTTGCGCATTTTTTCCCTTCGGTTATACTTGTACACCAACGGAAAATGTTTCTTATAGCAGGCCTTAAAACGGCTGAGAAAAAGACTGTATACGTGACTAGGATCTCACTTGGCGTAGACACCTTCCCATTGAATATTTTCTATTTCAGTGTAAAATTTCTCGAGCGAAGCCGAGCTAATGTCCCGATAAGTAGAGCTAAAAGTGACTTTCTGTTTGGCAATCGCTGTCGGCAAACATGTAAAAACCGAGAGGTGGTCACTGATATCAAGGTAAAGCACACCTGATAAGCAGTGGTCACAAGGTACATTGGTGATGCAGATGTCTAGAAGTGTGGCATTGGTATTGGTAACATGGTAGGCAAGGAAATTACATTTGAACAAGCGAAAGTTCGAAGTATGCTTTCTAGGCGCTCAGAAGGTCAATCTTCTCCAAGCATATTGATATTCACACCACCTATAACTAAGAAGGCTCCTTCCATGGAATGGAGGCTTGACGCCAAAGCTACCATGAATTCAAAAATTGGGACTCGTATCCTAATGGTGGCCTATAGACAGATGTTAAAGGAATATTTTCAACCGTACCCCAAAGCACTCAACACTGGGTGTAGTGCATGTTAATTCGCTGACAACTTCACAGGCAATTGAGGCTTTGATGAACATCGGCAATTCCATCGCATTGGTTTGCATGTCGCACGATGCCGTGATATAAATATAATCTGGTATTGTCGGTGGACTATCAGTTACTAAAGCCAAGATTCTGTGAATCATATCGCATCAACTGTATCCAGTAGGTCATCAAAGAACATGCGCAGATCGTCTATTTTATTTGTAATGCTTCGAGCATTTAGGTGAAATGCCTTAAAGTAGTGAGACGGCACTTTCAATGCTTTGTTGAAATTGACAGGCTCATAGTATTTACACTCTGGTGCAGTAGCCACATTGCTGTTGGAGCCAAACGGAGTTTGAAAAAGCATTGCAAGTCCTATTATAGCATTTTGCTCAAATCTTCCTGGCAGGTGATGAATACTATATCTGATGAATCTGTCTTTCTAGCACAAATTTTTCCGTCTTGTGTCGAAAAAAATTTCCATCCCGCCTTTTATTTCTGTACTAATGCTGCTCACACAAGCTGCTTGAGTTGCCTAGTCAGGTGCTCATTGACAAAAACAGAAGCATCTGCTTCGAAACCAATGTCTGTAGTGGAAAAACGTGCCTTCCTGGCTTTAGCCAGTACAGCATTTCGCTTTGCGTGGCGCACAAAGCGTACAACAATGTAGTTTTTATTAGATCTGTTGGTTGGCACTCTGTGACAAATGTCAACATCTTCCTGAGTTACCGGCTCCCCTACCTTTTCACAACACTTCTGCACAATGTCAAAAACATCTCCGCTATCAGGCACACCCTTAATTTCGAGGTTATTGGCCCGTGAGTACTGTTCCAATGTTGTGATTCGCATGTGCAGTTTGATTTTCTGCCGCAAGTTCTTGGTTGCAGTTGGGCGTTACGGCAAGTTGTTCACGTAGACTCTTTACTTCTGCGGAGAGTGTGTTGACACTGTCACAAGATTCACAGCAATATTCTACACTCTGTTTGAAGGAGCGAATTTCAGCACGAATCTCCCGTTTGAAATCCTCAAGCGTCCTAAATTTGACATCACAAACAACTAATTTAAAGTACTAGGACTTTTCTTTGGCAGCTGTGCGCGCAACAACAGTAATTTAATAAAAATTCGGAACGAATGGTCTTCACCTGTACGAGAAAGAACTTGGGTGAGCGTTGTGAGACCCGCACGCACTGCTGCCAAACTATAATTATTTCCCATCACTATCTATCAGTGTAGACCGCTACATTGAGGACACATAAGCGCAGCCTTAAGGTTATGACGCGAAAGCGTGAGCTACCAGCCCACATATAAAGTTCCGCTTTAACCAAGCTGTATGGACGTGCCTGCGTATCCTAGGCGTAATGTGAATGCAAAGGCTCCTGGCGGAATGATTCTTGTATCCCTCTCCCATATGAAAGGAGCGACCCGAGTTGGTAGCTCCTGGGTAGCTCCTGCCCGTCGCGTAGGGGTAACGTCAGTTCATTGTTATGGCAGGCTTATTCTACTGTCACCCTCGCACATGAAAGGAAAGGCCCGAGTTGGCGCTCTTACAAGGGATCCACCGACACTGACGCTGAAGGCTCGGGTCGGATGCCGTCGTGAAGCTTCCACTTCAATAAACTGTAATGCTTCACTCTGTACCTTTTCTAGGTCCTTTACTTAAGTCACAATAAGAAAACGAAGCCGCGTTAGCATACTCTAAAATTGGTCTAATGCAAGTAGTATAGGCAATAAGCTTAACTGACGTGAGTTCAAGGCAGAGATCTTCTGAGAAAAAGAGTTTCCTCAATGCTGTAAATGTTATATTAGCAAGGTGTGTGTCAATTATGTCAGAAGCTAGCGTTATTCTTAAATACTTGTGCTGATGAACGTTTGTCAGTATTTCGCAGTTAAATTAGTATGGAAAATCGTAACTTCGATATTTTCTTGTTATTGCCATTCAAGCTGACTTAGTTTAATATATCGTGACAGGCCATATTTTCCACCATTCGGTTAGCACAGTAGAGAGTCACTGAGTGAAATATAATCTTGGTACCGGTTAATAGCTCTGTACACAGTGCAGTCATCGATGAAAAGTTTGATTTTACAAACGATATTGTGGGTAATGTCGTAAACGAAAATTAGGAATAATAGTGGCCCCAGCAAGAATCATTGCGGGACCCCTGATGTGACGGGAACTCTCGCAGATTCCGTCTGGTGAAAGACGTCTGTCTCCGTCTGTCTCCGGTCTCCGTCTGTCTCCGGTTTGTTCAGAAGTCTGTAATACATTCTGTATTCTCCCCATCACCAACGAAACCTTGCATGTTTGCAATTAGTTTTCGATGGCTCAAGCTATCAAATGCTTTTGAAAGGACTAAAGGTATTATTCCAGTCTGGCTACAGTTGTTGATGGCAAGCGCTAAATCTCATATAACCCATAGGAAAAAAAAACTACATGTCACAATAACCTTATACCGATTTTCCCATGCCAAACTCCATGCATATATTCTATAATATTTCAAACGTTGAATGAAACTTCTATGCAATGATCTGATATTCGTGCGAGTTTAGTATGAAAACCCATGTATTAGATTGATATCTCATAGCTTTTTCAAAGATTTTACGGCAGTGGTCGCTCTAAAAATAATGTGATGGTTGATAAACCCCGGCGGAATCCGTGCTGGTTTGGCGATAACAGGTCGTGGGTACCAAAACGTTTGTTAGGTGCTTAATGTTAATATGCTCGAAAATTTACAAGTTGTACTAGATCCAGATATCGGTCAGTAATTAAACGGTAATGGGCTGTCTCCCGCCTTCTGTATTGGTTTAACTTCCTATTTTCCTTTCATCAGGTAAGGATGGAACAAAAGGGAATTACTATCAGCCCCAAGCATCTGCTGCCTCGGTCTCAGCACTGCTTCAGAAATTCGTTTGATATGCTATCGGGTCCATGTCACTTTTTATTGCCTAGTGTGAGTTGTAGATTAAGAATGCCCACATCAGATATGATGAAAGTAGGATACATGTCCTTCCATTGCGGAGAAGTTGCTATGCTCTAGGAAAAAGCTTATTATGTATGCATTGGCATTATTAGTTCGTATAGGCCTTTAAAGAATGTTAGCTGAGCAAAATGCTTTTATTCGTCCTCGAAGCCAATCCAGAAGAAAAAAGGAGCGGATTTAGGCAGAACAAGAGTGATAGTAAAATACAGTATATAATAATAGAAATGCAGCGCTTTATACAATAGTAGCAATGGCCTTTCTGAAGAAGCTCACATCAGTACTAGTAGCAACAGAAGCGGGGATATAGTTGCGGTCTGAATAAATAATCAGAATAAAAATATTGAAATGTAGAGCAATGCGGCAGTCAGGTGCGGCGGCTTTGTAGCTGTGCTCACTACAGCCTGAAGTGTATAATAATCGTTGAAATACCGAAAAACGTTCTGAGCCAACCGCTATGGTGTTTCCGACTCCCTTTATCCTTCGAAAATTTAAGAATAAAAAACAACAAGAACCTTCTACTTCCGTAACGCAGGAAGGGTTGAGTGGCTTCGATAAATGTAAGAGACTATGTGGCATCCTTCTCTTTATTTTCCAGTTTTCCTGGTACTGGTTATCATCATCATCAGCCTGATTATACCCACTGCAGGGCGAAGGCCTCTCCCATATTCCTCCACTTAACCCGGTTCTGTGCTAGCTGCATCCACTTGACCCCTGCGAACTTCTGAATCTCATCCGCCCACCTAACTTTCTGCCGCCCCCTGCTACGCTTTCCTTCCCTTGGAATCTAGTTTGTTACCCTCAGCGACCATCGGTTATCCTCTCTTCGCACTACATGTCCTGCGCATTTCCATTTCTTCTTCTTAATTTCTACTAGAATGTCGGAAACTTCAGTTATTTCTCTGACCCACTCTGCACGCTTTTTATGTCTTAATGTTACCCCTACCATTTTTCGTTCCATAGCCCTCTGGGTTGTCCTCAACTTAAGCAGAACTCTCTTGGTTAGCCGCCACGTTTCAGCCGCATAGGTGTGTACAGGCAAGATGCAACTGTTGTATACTTTCCTGTACTTATTATGGTACTGGTACTGGTTATGTGCGTCTGTAAGTACCTTTTCGGTGTAGCGCTGTAGTACTTTAGCCATAGAGCACAAAATAACCCACAAACGCAAATGATCAGAACAATTTAAATATTGAGTTGCTTGGTTTCTCAGAAGACGTTATATCTGAGCGCTCCTACAACAGCGGACTGCCCATTCACGCAGCGAACTTTGGGTGCGGTAGCATGTCTTTTCCGCCGTGGTGTTTCTTTGTAGTCGCTATAACAATAACGTGCCATGAGTGCTTATTAGAGCTCAAGCAACAGGTCTCAAAGGATGGCGCATCTTTCATATCTCCATAGCGCAACGTGCTTGGCTGCAAACGGCTACAGTCGCGCAAAGGGCAGCCTTGTCAGCGTTATGTCGAAAAATAGACTCAGATCCCTCATTAGCACTTTTGATTCACGTCTGTTGGCTCAAAACCAAACTGCTACGACTTGGGTACTTCAGCATAGCTTGGCGAGAGGGATACATTTATGCATCCTTAAAGAATGCTCCTATGGTTAAATAACAGACGCCGACATCGATCGATAAGCATTCTAAACGTGAAAGTTGGAATTATGTAATATGTTTCACTGATTGTAACCTCTCTCCACCATAACGTACCTTTTGTTTTCACGCAGGCGTATCTGATGGCGAAGCAGCTTACCACTGTGAGCCCATTGATATTTATTCTCGAGGATTATGATCTAGAGCCTCAAAGGGAGGTTACGTTCTACAATGTGATCACTGGGAGAGACGAACGCTGCAAAGCCGAGCCTCTAGGCTACACAACCAGGACGAAAGAGAAGCTTTTATTGTTGTCAGCACGCTGAGATAATGAATATGCACGATTTTGAACATTGTATAAAGACACTGCTTTCTATTGCTTCTGAAAGCTCACTTCCTGTTTCCCACCGAAGATTGAACGGCATGACGGTGACTGGAACTGACTACTTTGTTTATACTGATACTGTTACTGCCATATGTTTCCTCAGATTGCGGTGTAAGACAGCGTCGTATTCTAAAAGGCGGAGAAGACGCGAATGGGGAGGTGCGAGGAAAGACGCAAGTGCAAGCCGCCTCTTGGAGCGCGAGCGTTTTCACCGTTGCTCTGCCAGGTGAAAATCAATGCCCGGTGATGCAGCAGCTTTGAGAAAAGCTGTCTCCCAGTCCTCCAGGCATGAGTCCCAGAGACTCTCACGGCATGTGGCATGTTGTTAAAGCCAAAAAAGTGTGTATTGTTAAATCCATCGTCATCCTCACCGTTACGGCGGACATTACTATCAGGGTTCAAATCACGTATCCTAGCTTCAGAGCCTAGTAAATTCGTGCAACGTTAGCGGGTCTGCGAACTGACCGTGCTTCAGCGAGGCCCTCTCGGTCTCGCCTGGGCAGCTCCTGTTTCCGACACAGTACTCCGTGCAGCAGCTGTCTCGCAGGCTGCACGCTTTGAGTCCTTTCGCGCTTTATAACCTCGTTTAGGCAGGGTTGAACCTGCCTCAGCTTTGCGATGCGCATATGGCTTCTTTGAAATATCGTCGCATATCTATCTCCATTCTTCTCTTTTCGCAAGACGCAATAGTAGTGGCTCAGGCACAAACAGTTCACAGTACATAGGCTTCTCATTCTACCTTTCTTTCTTCCTTCAGTTAGTTTAGTTTAGTTAGTTCCAACAACACCTGCGTGTGCGCCTATCTGATGTGAGGCTCACAAAAAGCTGTTCACACTTCATCACAAAGTAACTAAAAAGAGAAATATAAGCTTACAAAATGGGTATATATGAGCTACACTTCAGTTTATTTCAAAACCTCTGCAAGGTGGATGGAGGTATTGTGGCTGTAGCGGGTTGTATGAGGGCCGTGGTATGAAGGGCGCGCTGCTCAGAGAAGCGATGAGGACGGTAGGTGGCGCTACAGGACGTAGGTGTGCGGCTGTCACCACTCGGCGGACAGCCGTGCGGTGGGGACGCGTGGTCCATCGCTGAAAACGGACGGACTGACGACAGCGGGAGCTTCCGAAGCGTCATTTAGATGAGTTCTTTCTTTTATTAACTTTATTTCGTTTTCAGCTAGTTAGGTTAGGTGCAGCCAAAAGAATAGATTTTAGCTCTTGGTCCTAGCGGCCTGGTTTTTCGTGCCGGCAGTTAGGTTTTCTTGGCGTTCATTATTTAGCTATCTTGTTTAGATAAATATTTTTTTATAGGCTATTGGCATTCGCAGAATTGGTTTTTAAAGCGTGTTTGCTAGTCGTTTCTTGTGTCTTCTTTTGGCAATTTGTATATTCTGAGAATTCGTAATAAATATAGTTCAGTCGATCAGCGCTTAAGATGTGCAATCAAAAGAAGGTAAAGTGTACTAAGTGTGAGGCGCAGGTTAATCTCAAGGAAACGCGTTTTGACTCTGTAGGTGAAACGGAAGGCAGCGACTTTTTGTGTCGGTGTTGCGTACTGAGTGCGCGTCTAGATAGATTTGATCAAGAAAGGGGGCAGTTTAGTGTCTCGTGTGGATGATTTAGAAAATGAAGTAAGTTTGTTAAGAGCGGAAAATCAGAAACTGCTTGGACAGCTTACTCAAATTGAAAAAAAAAAAGGGACCGACTTTATCCTTGGAACCAACGAGGATGAACATTCCAATGCGGGCCACGTGGCAGCGGTCAGCACTGGCATGGAAGGCATAAGCAAAGTAGGTCAGGCGGATGCGAACCGTCAGAGTTATTTAGAAGCAGCTAAGACGCCGGAAAAAAGGAGAAGTAAGGAAGAATGAAAATCCCAGAGATAAGGCCACAGATAACCGAAAGCAGGAGACAACAGTTGGGAGAGGGAGAGAGAAGGCCCAGGTGCTTATCGCCGGAGATTCTAACATGAACAGGTGCAAGCGAGATATCTTGGAACGTGTAAGGGGTGATAAGAGAGTGTTGGTTGGAGCCTTCCCAGGGAGAACAATGAGGGCAGTGCTAAAAGAGAGTAAGAATAGGCTGTTGAAGAATTCCGCAGAGCGCAGTATGGTAATAGTAGCCGCGGGGCTAAACGATGTCCTAAATGGTGACGCTGCAGGAGTGCTGGAAAGTTTAGCTAAGGGAGTTGGCGAGATCAGGGAGATAGCACAGCAGACGCAGATAGTTGTATGCGCAGTACCAGAGGTGCTAGGATTGAACGGAAAGGTGGAAAAGGACGTGGTGACAGTTAATCAGGACATAAGAAAGTTAAGCCTGGAGAAGCGTTTCGAAGTGGTTGAGGTAAACAGGGAGGTACATAAAGCAGGTTTTGGTACGGCTTTTCAGCGAGATGGCATTCATTTTAACAGAAGGGTGGGAGCAGAGATCGGCTGGCGCCTTGCAGGCAGGGCTGTAGCTTTTTTAGGGGGTCCGCGAGGACTCCGTGCACAGAGGTATTTAGAAGTGAAGCAGAAGAAAGTGTAAGAATGGAGGCTGAGCCCCCAAAAATGGCAAAGAGTAGGTCGAGAAAGAAAAGTACGAAAAAGAAATTTAACATTAGGATCAGCTACATAAACATGCAAGGAGGTAGAAAAAGAGCGAAATGGCTAGAGATAGAACAGCAGTTGAAGGATGACAAAATAGGTGTGTACGCTCTTTGCGAAACTCATCTCAGGGATCTAGAAGATCCGCCGTTTATAGAAGGCTACGTCTGGGGAGGGTGCAACAGAACGAGAACGAAAAAAAAGGGTGGACGGGTAGGTATGTTGATACACCATGGAACAAATTGGCAAAAAATTAAATCATCTTTAAAGAACATATCTGGGTTTCAGGAACAATTGCCGGCATAATGACATGGCTAGGGGTAGTTTATTTAGGAACAGGACATCAATGCAGGCAAGAAAACAGGGATCTTGTTGAATGTCTCATTGACGATATAAGCCAGTTGGGAAACGGGGCCAATATTATTCTACTGGGGGACATGAACAGCCACATCGACGATCTGGATGGATACACGGATTGTAACGGCAAGCTAATGCTAGATTTCTCTGAGCGACACGATCTAGTTATAGTGAATAGAGAAACAAAATGTGAAGGCCAAATCACGTGGGAATTCCGCAACAGGCAGACGACCATTGACTATTGTCTAATGTCGCAGGAAACTTATACCAAGGTCAAAAAAATGTAAATAGACAAAGAAGGGGAGTGTAGTCTGGGAAATGATCATAAACGTATTAGTCTGCAGATGGGGCCCTTGATGAAAAGAGAAATGGAACTTAGACAAAACGTAAACGCAAAATTAAACGACGATCAAATAGCGCAGATAGCAGCAGACATAGAGGAAGCAATAGAGAAAAGCCCCATGGAAGACTGGGATTATGAACAGGTAGAACTACTCATAAGGAGGAAAACCCAGGAGATTAAAGTAGCAAACCGCTGGAATGGAAAGAGGAAGCCACGGAGCTGGTGGAATAAGGAAATCAGGGAAGCTATTCAACAACGACGGGCTGCTTCAAGGGAACACCGAATGGCAAAGAAAGCACAGGTATCTCAGGAGGAAATCGACCAAAAGTGGAAATCTTATCGACAAAAGAAACTTCGAGTGCAGGCCCTCGTCCAAAGTAAAATAAGACAGTCCACCGATCGCTGGATGGCTGATATACACGATGCCTCTAGAGGCGGAGCAAGAAAATTCTGGAACCATATAAGCTGGCTAGAGAAGAATGAAAGAAAGCAGGGTCAGATTCAAGATAACGAGGAAAATTGTTTAAAGGGAGACAACGCAGTGAACTACATTACATCAGTTATAGCCTAGTCATTTAAGAGTGACGATAGGGCAATCTCCGCAAATCAGGAAGCAACACAAGGTAGCAGAATACAAAGCAGCTTAGAACTGACCAATCTAAACTGGAAAAAGGCAGAAAAAAATATTCCTGAAAACACATCTACAGGAATATATGGAATTCCGATCAAGCTGATTAATGAATTCGGTGCAAAAAGTAAGGAAACGCTGTTAAAAGCTCTGGAAACAGTCATAACGAATAAGCAAATTCCGGACAGCTGGCGACAGAGTAAAATGAATTTGATTTATAAAGGGAAAGGAGACAGGATGCACATAAAATACTACAGGCCGATTACCATAACATCTGTTATGTACAGGTTAGCCATGCAGGCGGTGAAATTAAAGGTGCAAGCATGGGTTGAAAGTAACAAGATACCCGGAGAACTTCAGAACGGCTTTAGAAATGGTAGGCGCTTAGATGATAGCCTGTTCGTGCTTACCCAATGCATCGAAATATCTAGAGTGGAAAATAGACCTTTGTATTTGGCCTTCCTGGACATAAACGGGGTGTACGACAACGTAAGCAGGGAACGCCTGTGGAACATATTAAAAGAAGAAGGTATCGGTTATGAGATAATAGAGTTCCTACAGGAAATATACCGGGATAGCAAAGTAGAAATTACGTGGGAAGGGATAAGAAGTACGGAGGATGTCAAAGTATGCAAATGATTAAGAGAAGGCTGTCCTCTATCACCGCTGCTGTTCATGCTTTATATGATAAACCTGGAACGGAGGATACAAGACAGTAACCTAGGTTTTAACCTGTCATATAGATTAGGTGGAAAGGCGGTAGAGCAGCGCCTCCCCGGTTTGATGTATGCAGACGATATGGTGCTGCTAGCTGAGAGTCTGGAAGAATTGCAAACTCTAGTTAAGTATTGCGTAGACGAAGAGGACGCTAGCGCCACAGTGGCGAGCCGTATCCAGTTTGGATGCGTGTTCGCGTCGCGTGCCAGGCCGCAGGGATTTACGTGCGCGCGTGCGACGTGCACAAGAGTGCTTTTTGTTTGTTTTGTGGTTCCTGTGCATTTTTGCTTGCTTATCTGCATCTTGCAAAATAAACATGAACGGGGTATTACCTCACGCTTCATAAAAAAAAAAAAAATACATGTCCATATCGAGTATGTCACGCTGGAAAGGACATATCATCAGTCGCGGTCTTCGGCGCTTGAGATTCTTTGACAAGCGGTGTCTCAAACGAAGCGCTGCTGTCGTTAGGCGCCGTGTCAAACCAAAATAAATTGCTGCCGTCAATACAACTTAACGCTAACGCTCAAAAATGATATAATTCTGTTTCTATTTGGCATACCGCAACTGCTGAAACATGCCACCGCAGACTGCTGCATAGCAAAATTCAGTTTGAACAACCCACTCTGTGCCTTAGGTATCCACGATAGAGCTGTCTGAATATTTATTTATAATATTATTTTATTTTCATTTATTTTTTTTTGCTGTTAATTCTCTGTCGTGGTGTCTCAGTTGTAGGGCTAATTTCGATAATGGAGGGTTCAATTCCGGCCGTTTCTAAAGGCACTCCTCGGCTGTGGAATTTGACTGCACGTTAAACAATACCGCACAGTAAACAACAACACCGTTAAACAATACCGAGGCCCGCCCTACATCATACGTCATACAGCCGATGTCGAATGTTAAACTCATATATGCATTTCATTTCATTTTTTTTTCTATTGGAGGATTCTGCGCATCCATAACATTAATGAGCACATTTCGCTTTAGAGTCAAACGTTCGAGAAACAAATCTTCGCAGCACCTGTTACACTAAATATTACATAATACACATAGATCAATGTACCCTGGTAGCCCGACCAATAGAATTATTAGAACCACTTGTCGCCTATGCTGTGTTTCGGGCAAACTGGTTGTTTCTGACAAGGGGAGTAAAATAGCTTTTTACGGGCTTAGTCATCGATGTTTAGTTCCGGAAAAAATACATTTATAGTCTCATGATAAGATGAACTGTATTTCTTTCAGTATAATTTTATATCCGCCACCTGTTTTGGAAGTAAACGATAGAGCCGCCCCCCAAGTCAACAATAATTACAATGAGAAAGAAATCATCCTAAAAATTTCTTGACAGAACATGACAGCGACCGCAGATTTTTCGATGTCTTCGCAGTTACTGATTCGTAGCTTGCACTTTAACGCTACTTAAAATTATTCGCTGACCGCCCTAAATTTTCTCAAGTGTGTAAGAGTTCGGTCACATGGTGAAATTCATAGTCATTGAAAAAAATTAATTACACTACTAATTTACCATTTATACACATCGTACACATAAGAAATTCCTTATACTTGTCTCAGTTTCAGGAAATCATTTAGAGTCATTTCACAGTGCAACACCGGATTATTTGCCCTAAGCAGTATCCACCTTGTTGTGAGCTCGGAATACTCAGTCCACTCACCGCTCTACGCGTGAGCAGTCAGCTTTCCTGTGCGGCGAGGTTTTCTGTACAATGTAGGCGTGATCTCATTTCTGGGGAATACTTGTGCCTCGTTGTCTAGCCAGAGATCATGTCCACTCAGTCTACGGCAATCCGCCGGATAGTACGCTGTCAGTGCGGCATTTCACCTACTTAATCCTCGAGTCAAGTCCGATATAATTAGCCATGGTGATCGATTCAATCTAAAGTACTAAAGGTCAAAGCACGTACCTTGATCCCCGTGGGCTTGACACTAAATTTCTCTGTCGCACTCCTATAAGACACACGCACGTTGTTGAAAAGGCGATAAGATGTGTCATATTCAGGCCAAAGTATCAGGCCTGTGAGCGCCGTACGACGCAAAAAGCGTGCAAAGCGATGCCAGTAAATTGTGCCTTGTCTTCCTAAAATCAGCTTTTTTTTTTTGTTGCAATGGCAAAATCCATAGATTATGTTTCTTCTTTCTACAATATTGGAACACTCTAAACAGTAAATCGCTAATGCATTGCATAAGAAACGTTTTCATCTCCAACAAACCCGCCGTAAACTCGGAAGCAGACATACGCCGCGTGCGGTTCTGCGAGCGCCGCCGGCTGTCCACCCCACTATTGGAGCGACGGTGGCGCCACCTTTAGGTCAATCTCGCGGCGAATAGGGTTGCCTCACATTACGTTTGGCACCTCGGCGCACTCCTTCTAGGTGGGAGGTTATATCTGAATCAGCATGCCAGGACATTTGCATGCACGTACCCCCTAGGAAAAGCAGGCAGGTTCATAAGGCTTGGTTAAAGCGGGAATTTTTTATTAATATTGTTTATTGCCTCAGGGCATAAAGGAATGTAAATAGAAAATAAAAAGGGGGAAAACAAAAGCCGAGCGTAAGTGTCCATCTAAGTTTTTTTGTTCCAACTTGAGAAAATTGGACGGTCCTCGAATGTTACATTATTACACAATTTATACAGTCAGCAGGGTAGCATCCTATCTTGCATGCTTCCAAAATCAATTTAAAATGTGGAGTATAACAAATAAAGAAACTCACCACAGCAAAAGAATCAAGACAACGAAGAGTAAACATTTATTTAAGGCAACGTGGAAAAGTAGGGCGGCCTATTTGACCCTTCTAAGCTTCAGTTGTTGCTAGCGCTTCCTTTGCAGTGCTTTGTGCCTGTTCAATGACTGAAAAAATGCAGCCTCGTGCTCACAAACAATAGAATAATTTTGCTGTGACCACTTTACAATGCGCCTCACAACTAACTTGCTCCAGATGTACAGAGCTCAGAAATTGCATGAAATCATGAATGCTGAAAGTGTACAGTTGTTGAGAAGAAAAGAACAGCGTGAAGGGGCTTCCAAAACAAGTAAGTTTGGCGAGCTCACTACCTGGGTATAAAATGCTTCCTTTATCGAACGGCTGAGTGAAGGCACTATTGATACCTTGGTCAGCCACCTCTTTGTTAATAGTCAAGGTCGAGGCACATTGCTCATAAGCAATTTGCTTCTGAATTTTCTGGAGACGTACCCGGACATGTATATAAGCTGGCTGTCCCTCACCTCAACTACATAGCTTGTGTGGTCGCTGCTAATACAATATTTAATCAAGTTGCCAGCGCCATCAACATTGCCGTCCTCTAGCATGTCCTCGACAATTTAGCACATGCCAACAGTTTAGTCACGCTCAGGCCCTGGAGACTCAAGTAACGCATTATTCGGTTCTCCTCAGCCGTTCCCAGACTTAGTTGGGCGGGCTAGGTTATAAAAACTCAAGGAAATTACTGTTACCAGGAACTGCAGCCAGTGCTGGGATGGTCATTCGTACCACAGTATTGTCGGATGATGCCAAACATGTTTTCCAGCCTGTCCTGGCTCAGTCTTGATGTTAGCAGGTGCTTAAACCCTGACTATGTGAGATACTTGAGAAGTGAGAATGGTCACTCGAAGGCCTTAAGTACTGCTTTTGCTGATAAAGCTGCCTACACACTTTTTCGCTGCTGCTTCGCTGTCATTCAAGAACAAAAGGAAAGCTTTGAGGTTAGCAAGACGCTCTGACGTTGGTCTCAGAGCCTGTGAAGTCCTCGAAGTCAGCATGAATATGAGGCGGCTCATGCTCCTGACAAGCACCTCAGTAGGTGCCGCTAAATAGATTGCCTGCTGCAAGTTGGCTTTGTAAAGGAACATACCCTGAAGTACTTCCTCAGTGAACAACGTTAATGCGAGTTGGACTTTCAATTTTTCAAAACAGTTAGGTCTAATGTACGCGCTAGGTATTTGTTGCATTGCTTTCAATGTTAGACACGCTAGTTTTTTTCCCATGCACATTCTATGTGCATCTTGAAGGAAGAATGGTGCAGAAAAAGACTAGAGACATAAAGGAATACACCCAACATGCCCAACTTTTTGCTCTGCTACATTCAATGTGAATGTACGCACGGCCATTTGGGGTTGTGAATCCCATTACATAAATGCATCTCTAACACATTTAACCTGATGCGGAAAATCTAAGCAGAAGTGCAGCTCCATTTTGGCGTCCACTGGATGTGTTGCTTTGCATTTGAGTTTGACCAGCAGATGCTGAAAGGCAAATTCAATGTGACCACCACCTCTGATTACGCTGCCTGCTGTGGCTTTGGCACACAGCGTTACAAATGCTTATGAGGTGAACCCAACTAGAAGTCGGTAGCCATGCCGATCATCCGTCTGTTATGCTTGTAACCGTATCCCACATATGGTTCATAGTCGGTCGTGTACGCGCTGACAGCGATTAAACTACCATACGAAATGCAAATGCCATTTATAGGCTGAGTGATATGTCAGTGAGCTCCTTACGCGCCAATTTTCAAGACTGGATTAATAGCTTCTCTATGAATGCATAATAAAGTCCAAGTTACTTTTTTTTACTTTCTTAGTTTATGGTGCTAAGATAATACTGCTACTGCAAGCGTGCATAATGAAAGTGCGTAACTCAAGCAGAAAGCAGCGGTTAAAAAAAAAGTGGGGAGAGAGATTCTGATCGTTCGCGCACGCGCTGACAGCGATCAGCTCATAGAACAGCCGACGAGAAGTATTGGGAAGATAAAACAGGCTCGGTGACGGCGGTAGGTACTATACGTGACAGCGGAAGTTGTAACAGCGGTACTGCGATAAGAAAAAATTTTCAGCATAGCTTCCGTGAAGCTCGTTGGTGGTTGGGTCTGGTTATCGTCCAGAAACACTGCCTGTGCATCTATCAAAAACTATTCCGACGGCTTTGTGCATCTTATTTTCCGCCGGGTCTTTCCGCTCCTAAATATAAATAAATCGCCGAGCAATTCATGCTTCTTAGCTTTATACTATGCAGTACACGGTGCGTTTAATTAGACTCACCGAGCTGCGGCACTCATGTCAGCTGCATAAACCCCACGCGAACAGCGAGTACGTATGTGCAAGCACTAAACGCCTTTAAAAGCTGACCGAAACTTATCATTAGAGTGTCTCCGCTCCGTTAGCAGTTTTAGGACACATTAATAGAGTAGCCACATAACAAATTGGGCCTGAGGGCACGGATGTATAAGGAGAATAATTAGATTTTATTAAGGATTAAAATACTAAAAGTTAAGCCAGGTGGTGACAGGCGCACACAAAAATATATACGACCTAACTAACTTATGCTGCCACGCTTAAGACGATGCCGCATCAGCTCACAAAAACTGCAGCACAGCACTTTATTTATATTGCCACATGGTGCCCCCAAGTTCTTGCTGCGCCTGGAAGACGAAGACACTGAAGTCGGCTCGCGCTGTGTTCGGAATGCTGCCTGCTCCTACAGCTTAGCCCAATCGTTCACGGCTTGCCCTGTTGTCCGCGACAATATCTTTTCCCACTTTACATACTTATATACCCCTTTTTTCAAAATAGATGTCATTGCAGGAAAACGCAACAGGGGAAAGGAAATTCGTTGTATGCCTCCAGCAGTTTCAAATCGTAACGGTCAACGACGGCCGGAAGAAAGGTCGCCAAAACTATTTAGCTAAGTAAATTGCGTTGTACGTATGCATAGCTGTGGTCGGTAGGAACACTGAAGAAGGGCTCTCCGCTCTTGCCAGATGTGCTGTACCACTTCGCACAACAATACATGTGCGCCATTAGGCCAGTTGAAACGGTACGTTGCTCGCGGATAGTTATCGTTTCATCTGGTTTCGCTTGCGCGGTGCTCGTCTGCTGATGCACCAGCGCTGCTGCGCTATAGGCGCGACCGCAATGCGTAACGTGCACTAAACGTTTTTCAAATGCCTTATTTTTAAAAGTTGTTGATCGTTACTATTTAATGCAAGAGCACGTTTTTATTGTCTGTGGTGGTCAAGTAATTTCATTTTTATTGATCTTAACTTCAGCTGCGCTTACCGCGGGTACCAGGTTCGCTGCAATTCTTTCGACTGTGGTGGCATCTACGGCGCAGGCGTGCAACTCGCAGCATACCACCACATGTAACTTTCGCCGTATAGACACACACTAGAAAAACCTCTACACGTCCGCGGCTGCCACGTATAACGCTCACGTTCACTACTTCTCGTCATATAGGTCAATCTTCTAAAACATCCTCAGTAAGACATCAAGTGCATCCAAAAACCACCTCGAATAAACACAAATCCCTCCAACAACTCAGGAGAATTCCTTAAGAAAGAAAATTCCTTTTCTGCGTAAAGACAGTGACTCTTCGCTAACACATGAGCTATGTTTCTTTTGTTTCCAAAACGCCTCTAACATTTCCCGGGCAATTTACCTCTTCATTGTCAAAAGTGCAAGTGTGAGCCATTGCTGAGTAGGCTCAGGATTTTAGGTAAAGGTCGGGACAAGACTGCCCATAAAATTTTAGAGGCATATTTGATAAAAAAGAAAGCAAATGTGTTAGTGGAGCCTTACTATCTTTACGCAGAAAAGAAATTTCCTTTCTTGAGGAACGCTCTTGGGTTGTTGGAGGGATTTGTGTTTATTAGAGGTGCTTCTTGAACGGACTTGATATCTTACTGAGGATGTTTTGGAAGATTGGCTTATATGAAGAGGAGTGAATGTCAACGTATAAATACGTGGTAGCTGCAGATATGTAGTGGTTTTTCTAGTGTGTGTCATTGTCGTGGAAGTTGTGGCTGTTATGCTTGGACAATGTGAGGGGGGGCTGGGATGTTTGTGCTGCAAACATTTATTGTTGGCTGGACGTCTGGTTGGCAAAGAAGAGGTGAGTGAGATGTACTTGGGAGTAGTAGAGGAAGTTGTGGCTGAGTGTTGAAGAATTGCGTGTTCAGTTTCATATTACAGTTGGTAGTGTGAACCTGTGCTGTGTTTCTATTCAGGTGCTTGCGTACGTTGCGCTGCAGTTCTGGGTACTTCGCTTACGTAAGTACGCAAGCGAAGTTCGTTTTATCATATTGCCATTGCTCGCAAATTCATTTTTTTTGTTCAAGTTTCGCCTGTTTACACAGTTTCAGTAAATTGGGCGTAACAATAAAAAATACTGTAAACTTTCCAGCTGGTTCCAGGAACCGGCAGTTTCTGGCGTGATTCCGTTTCCTCAGCGGTAGGTTCCGCTGAACAGCGTATCCTGGCGGAACATAGCAGAAATACTGTTAAAAGGAAGAAGAGCGCTAGTAGCGCCTGCCCATTCCGTCACTGCTGTGGCGCAATGGATCAACGCTGCGTTTTCTGACGCCGAAATAGCAGTTCCAGTCCACTTGCGACATTTTTTCTAGACTTTTGTTTTACTATTAACAACTGTTAAACAAATTAAACTTTCGCATGAGGGTATGCTCTCTTTTAGCCATAATGCAAGCTTTTGATTATAAGTAGCCGTATAAACAGCCGTATATGAGTAGAGAGGCAACATTATGCAGTGGTATGGCCGCACTAACACTGTATAATCCCGCAATATTTTCTGCAATTATTTTTCGCCTTCAGTTGGTGTGTGTTTCCTTTACATTGCATACAGAAGCACTTTTGCGCCGGAATGACCATTTAAGTCGCTCAGTGCACGTTAAAGAACCCCAGGGTGTCGAAATGTTTGGAGACCTCCGCTACGGCATCTCTCATAGCCTGAGTCGCTTTGGAACATTAAACGCCACAAACCAACAAACCAACCCTTTAAAACGCTGACAACAATCATTGAGGAGAAAGATCGTAATTACGCCAGTCGCTGCTGCGTGCCCTGATGAAACTATTTCTGCATACGCGCAAGAAGCCCGCAACAATATTCCGAATTCGACGAGCCAAATTGCTTGTTGACCTTTCACTTTCGTCTTGCGTATCACGTTAGTTAATGTGAATATAATGTATATTAATAGCGATATAACTGTTAATCACCCTAACAGGCATGAACTAAATCTCCCCGATATCGCCTGAGAGATGAAATCAGCTGATATGTTCACATTCAATTTAATTAATCATGCGATAACTTTGCATGCTAACTTGGTTGGTTTTTATGGTTTGCATCTCAAAGCAACCCAGACTATACCGATGTTCATAATAGAAGAAGCATTTAATACTGAAATTATTGTGCCTTGTGAATATGAATACATCCCTACCATCCCTCCTCCTGTTCATTCACTCTCCAGCCCACCTCTTCATTTCGAGAAAAAAAACGAGCTCCAAAAAGCAATAAAAACGCAGCACTGGAACTAGAACGCAGGCCAACGAGGCGCCGACACGCGCTGCGGCGTTGTCACGTGGTATGGCGAAATTGCCCAGGTGATCAAGTGGCATGCGTCAATTCCCCAATCAGCACTCCGCCTTGTGTGCTGCTGCAATGAGCGGGCAGCTCGCAGTGGACGCATTGCTTCTTTGTAGAGTTGTTTCGTTCTCGGTGCACGTGGTTAGCGCTCACACATAATGGCAAGGCTTGGATACCATCCCCACTCAAACGGGGCCCTTGCCATCACTTATTCTTACCCAACCACACGATACTGGCTATTTTTCTTGGTACGGACGCTGCGGGCGTCAAAGAATGGTCATGCAAGTATGGACGTCTCAGCACATATAGTCAATGGAACCCACTCTCACACTAGCTAATGTTGTTTTCTACCTCGAAGGCACGTCGGTAACAGGTACGAAACTCACGAATAGCAGTTGACAAGTTGGGATACCTGCAAACAGAAGATCTGCAAAGTGTTTGGAAAACAAATTGGTCTACAGCTTACCTCGGCATGTACCAAATCTTAGGTGGCTTACATTCAGGATATTCTCATCTTTCCTCAAAAAGTAGATGACAAATATCTGAGTCCGATAAAGTTGGCCACGTATTGAAGGGCATACATATCAGATGAGGCATTCAGTTCGCTTTCGTACAAAGGCTGGTACAGTTGATACCATCATAAAAGAATGCCGTCGTTATGAAGGCGACAAAAGCTATCGCATCGCACCGCCATTCACCCGACTCGATAATTCTGTTCCAATATCTTCACGTCAGGACTTTCCGCCCTGACACCAGCCGACATAGGCAGAACATTTGACCCGTGCCGTCCGCCGGAACTCTAACCCATCTCTCTCGATGTCTTGCCGCCACTTCTGCCGACAGCAACCACCCTGAGGTTCACGTAGTCCAGGCCGTTGCACACCAAGAGCTCACCAACTTAGGTATGAACTCTGTTGCTGCCATCACCACACGAAATCCACCTGACGTTCGCGCCATGCTTCCTGGTCGACTTCCTTGTATCGCCCCGCGTTGACGTAATCCAGGCCTATTTATTTGCTTGCTCTTGCGTTTAAGCTAACTATTTCGACCAATTTCAATCTTCTTCATGTTGTAAATTATTAAAACATACAGTTTCTGGCTATGTTAGCTCATTTCTTTCAGAAAATAATATTTTGTTCCCTTTGCAATAAGGCTTCAGAAAGCGCATGTCCACTGTGACTCAGTTACGACAGTTATTGAATTCCAAGTTCTTGACAAATCAGGCGAGGTTGATGTCTTTATCTTGCACTTTCGGAAGGCGTTTGACGCAATTCTCCGTAGTAAACTGATTTATAATTTAGAAAGCATTACCTTGTTACCTGGATTTCTGATTAAAATAAATATAGGAAACAATACGTAGATGTTAATGACTGCAAATGAAACGAGCTACCAGTTACTTTAGTATACACCAAGGAAGCATCATAGGCCCGCTGCTTTTGCGAATTTATATCAATGACCTGCCCATTTCCATTTCCGAGGATGTCTCTTAAAGCTTTTTGCTGAGCTATTGAAGAGCATAAATGAACAGAATGATCACTACATTTTGCAAATTTCACTCTTAGCAGTTCATGAATGGTGTGTTAAATGGGATATGCAGTTGCCTAGAAAAGCTGTTCCTTTGCGCATCTCGTGTAAAAAAAATGTTCTTGTTCTTAAAGCCTGCTAAACTAATACTTTCTGGAAGCTACATATGTAAGGAAGACAAGGCGCCAAGATCTGACGTCACCGCCAATGCTTCGCCATTACGACCCTACTGCCTCTACAGAACTTCGCACTGATACCACTGGTGCCGGCCTCTGTGCCGTCCTCGCCCAGCGCAAGCCCGGCTTCTCAGAATACATTTTCGCCTCCGCAAGCTGTGCTGTTACCAAAGCCGATTTCAATTACTCTGCTACCGATAAGGAGTGCTTAGCTATCGTGTTGGCTATAACGAATTTCGCCCTTACTCATACTGCCACTCCTTCGAGGTAGTTACGGATCATAACGCTTTCTGCTAGCTCGCGTCTCTCAAGGATCCGTCTAGCCGTATCGGCTGCTGGGCTATCAGGTTTCAGGAATACGACATCCATGTAGTGTACCGCTCTGGCCGCAAGCATTCTGACGCCGACGCTCTTTCTCAGTCACCGGCGTGCTCGCCTGACTCGTCGTCACCTTTTCAAGCATCATTGACAGCACTCACCATTGAGGGTATGTCTTTTGAGCAACGACAAGATCGTTCGGTTTCTAACCTGTTAGAAATCCTTGGCACCACTTCCGCGGCTACGCATCCTCGGGCACTCCACCGACAAGCCCCCCCATTTCACCATTCGGGACGGCCTCCTCTACCGGAGGAACTACAACTCAAACGGCAGAAAATGGCTTCTTGTCATTCCGCGCCACCTCCGCTCCCATCTTTGTGCCCACCATCATACTTACCCGCAAAGCGTTCATGCCGGCATCCTACAAACCTATGATCGTATTCGTCGTATTACTGGCTGGGAATGTACAATTTCGTACGTTGCTGCAATCGTTCTTGTACCGCCTGCCGACAACGGAAGACTTCTCGCCACCCCGCTGGCCCTCTCCAGTCTTTAACGTATCCAGCGCGCCCTTTTGATCGCGTGGGAATCGACCTTTATGGTCCGCTACTATGCAGTGCCGCTGGTAATCGATGGGCAATCGTCACCTTCGACCCCCTGACCCTGACCCGTTACGCGGAGACCGCCGTATTTCCCGCGGCGACAGCCAGAGACGGAGCCCATTTTCTTCTGCATCACATCGTTCTTCGACACGGCGCCCCTCTTGAGGTACTGAGTGATAGAGGTCTTGTCATCCTTTCTGAAGCAATCCAAGAGCTTCTGTCTTCTTGCAAATCGATACATCGTGCTACAACTGCGTACCACCCGCAAACTAACGGTCTCACGGAGCGCTTCAACCGCAGGCCGGGGGACATGCTCACAATGTATGTTACATCTGACTCTGGGAGCTCCAATTGGGACCAGCTACTGCCATTCGTAACGGTCGCTTGCGACACGTCACCCAATCAATAACTGGTTTTCCGCCTTTCTTTCTTTTATATGACAGTGAGCCATGTTGCACACTTGACACAATTTTGCCATACCATACAGATACCTCTGAGTACAGTGCTTTGTCAGATGTTCTACAGAAGGCCGAGGAGTGCTGTCAGCTAGCTCGCACGTTTACCTCCAACACTCAAGGCTATCGCAAAGATCAACATATTAGCGACACACCTGCTCCGACGTTCCTCTCCGACATCTTCGTTTGGCTATGTGTTCCTATCATCAGTGAACGTAAAACCAAATACCATGGACCTTATCGCGTTTTGGAACGCACATCCCCTGTAAATTACGTCATCGAGCCAGTCACCACTTCTTCCGACCACCGCCGTCGCGGCCACGTAGTTGTTGTTCTCCTCTAATTTGATGGCACATACCCACATAGGGGGATCGGTCTCAAGCCGCCTCAAGCCAAGCGTAATTCTGTCTTCTTCTTCTTCTTCTTTTTCTGCCTTCATATATGGCCCATACCCACGAAGGGGGATTGGCCAGGGTTCAATGTGAACTGCCACATGTACTACACAAAGTGAATTAGTGCGTTTAAGTAATTGTAAAATAAACAAAAACATAAGATTTAAGATCACAAAATTGATTGAAAGGAAAATATACGAAGCAAAAATATGGACGTTTGTAAGTTTGGAGTACAATTAGCAAGGGAGTCTGGCCGTAGCTGCGCTGTAGTTATGTAAGTACTGACAAATTTGAGGCAACGAAAATTTTTTCGCACTCGCACCGAAGTTGAGTAGAAGCGGGACCGACAACTTAAATCCCAAGCGTGCAATTGGAATTTCAAAATGCACCCTCCTCTGATGTAAAAACCTTCGGCAAGCGAGAAGGAAGTGATCAATATTTTCAACCTCACGAAGGTTTGTGGGGCAGATCCCGCATCTACATAAATAAAGATTTAGGCGAGGAATCTTGCATCTCATGAGAGTCATTCTTACCTCACACTGCTGTGATTTACATGACCGAACTTTCCATGAGTGTATGAGACGCTGGTATTCTGCTGTAGATACCAAGGGATCATTGCCTAAAGTGGCTAGGTATTGCTAACGCTGAAAACGGGAAATTACAAAAATGGTGATATTAGGGATGGTACATGAAACAGATGCATCAAGAGCTAGCCAGGAAATCTGCCGCTTCGTTCTTGAAAATACCACAGTGACCGGGGAGCGTATTAGCAAACCATATCCCGTAGGAGCACTCGAGCAGACGACGCTTCGGCGCGTGATTTCTCTGAGCAACACCGCCTGGCGACAAATAGTATATATATTGTCTAAAACGAATAAGAGCGCATTTAAAGACCACCGTTTCGGTCGTTTTGGTAGCGCAATGTATCAACATCACCCATCTACACTTAAGCATCTGTTCGACTCCTGTGCTCAATTTTTTTTTTCAGAATATTTTTTTTTTGCAATTGCCTTCAGCACAATTATATCCTGCCTTCAGTGAGTGTAAGTCACCTTAGGTTGCGTTCAGAAGACTTTCAGCAACAATCGGCATGACGACACTTATACTAAGCAATTTCTTTCCCAATTATCATTTCCTGCGTCAGTCAGTGTATGTTACCTTTAGGTTGCGTTCAGAGACATCTTTCAGCAAAAATCGCCGTTTACAGTGAAGTTAAGCTACCTTTAGGTTGCGTTCCAAGAGGCCTTTCAGCAACAATCGTCGTTTAACTCGCTGAGAGCGTCGTCTGCTCTAGTGCGCCTATGGGATATGGTTGGGCAATGCGCGACCGGGGACCCAGATGAAGCGTATTTCTTTCACCCACTCCGGTATGAAATACTTTAGTGAGCGGCTCAAAAGAGCATCCCGTGCTGACTCCAGTGACAACAAAACAGAAAGAGTCTGATAGAAAAATGATTTTTGATTGACTGCAGGGAACGTTTAGTAGTGCTAGCCCAATTTCCATAAACTCTGCTAAAAATATCGATGTGTAATCCGGTGAACGCACCGAAAAACGCCAGGAAAGAGACCCTGAAAAAAATTCCAATCGCTGCTTTCTGCGCAGTCACAGACGCATCAGTGGCAATTACAGTGGGATCGGGGAACTTTTCAAGGTGATCACATAGGAGACTGGATATTAGACTTGAAGGTAAGTGCTTTACATTAGATGGAAATATAGAATCATAATTTATATCCGCAAAGGACGTTGAGCAACCAATAGAACATATAGAACCGAGGTTCACACCAATGTTTGCTAAAATGCTTTGCGTGAAAACCTGGGGCATGCAGAGTTAAGGTCCGGAATGCGGGCCTCCAAGTACAGAACAGTGGTAGAGACTGACTATGGAAGCCCTAGGCAGAGGCGCAGCGCCCCTTCACTCAACGGTACGGTCCTGCAATTTCTTTCTCTTCACGGTTGCCTCTCAGCGGGTTAAACGGCGATTGTTACCGAGAGGTCTCTCTGAACGAAACCGAAAAGTAACATACACTCCCTAAAGACAGAAAATGATTGCGGTGAAGGTAATTGAATAAAGTTACCGTTGTCATGCCATCACGTCGTGGCTCTGTTCACGGCTGGTTTTGCTGCTGTTAGGAATTCAAAACAACATAATGCAAACTAAAGGGGAAAAACACCCCAAGCGAGATTGTAGTGGCTTAATCGAAAAACACACACACACACACACACACACACACACACACACACACACACACACACACACACACACACACACACACACACACACACACACACACACACACACACACACACACACACACACACACACACACACACACACACACACACACACACACACACACACACACACACACACACACACACACACACACACACACACACACACACACACACACACACACACACACACACACACACACACACACACACACACACACACACACACACACACACACACACACACACACACACACACACACACACACACGCACACACACACACAGTTTTTGCGGCATATATTGAAAGCAGACCAAAATTTGTCTATGCCGCAATTTTTATACATTGCAATTGCCATCTTTGGATAAAAGCATTAGTTTTGCTGGTTGAGCAGCGCACAAAAAAATTACACTAAATTGAGCAAATGTCATTCGGCTGGAATGACTTCGAACTTTTCTGCTGGCAAAAGTATTGCGTCTGTAGGATAAAAATATTTCGCAGCGATGCGGTTTTTGGCTCAATATACAGGCAGCAATGGAAATTTAGACTAGAAGAAACGATCGCTCACCCTCATATATATGCCGGGCACTTGCATCAGGGCATGTGAGTGCAGAAATCGATGAAGAATTCTACAGATGCTTAATACGACAGTAATATAGCCGCATTCAAGATCGCTGACTCGTTCTGCCCTCATTAGCTATGTGTACCGAGTAGTGTTTTTTTAATATTTCATTTGTTACTGAATGACGAGTCATGGCTGTCACTGCACGATGACATCGATGACAACTCACGGGCATCAAATCGCATGCTCTATATAGTGCTGTAGGTGATAGCGTTTCACATTCGCACACCTCTACATACCGGCAGCGGGTGCCTGCTGCTCGGCTGCAAGCAAAAACAGGGCTCTCCAGATTCCGTGCTGGTGTTTCAATTTCAATTCAAGTTTTTGCTTATTTAAGATTACTGTTTGCATTTTATAAAGAAATTAAATCGCGTACTGTAATTACAAAGCCTTTAGCAATATATATCAACCTTTAGCTCTGTACGGTCCAAAAAAAAAAAAAGCGCTGGAGGGGAGATGCGGGGGTAAAGGGTAAACTTTTGAACGGTTGAATCGATTGCAATTTAATTGCTGATTGAGTTATGCTCCTCATATCGAATATATTATAAGTTTCCTCATTTTAGCACAAATAAAAAAGAGTTGTACATATCATGATGAGCAATTAGGTCTGCCAGCTTAGGAAAAGTGTCATTTCAAAACTCGTGAAGGTGTGCTAACCATTTGTGCTCAAATGGTTAGTAATTCATTGTCCTTCAAAGGCCATTCATTGTGTAGGATGAGGCCAGTTGCGGATTATTTATGACAAGGTTTGCAAAATCTTAGCCCTTTTAAAACAAACTTCTTTTTTTTTTGTGTTCGTTATGTGTCACATAGTTGATACTTTTATTTCTTATGAAACAATTAGAAATTCTACAAGTACTCTATCTAGTTCCCAACAAAATTTTAGTCACAAACCACCTTGAAAACAGTTTTTGGCGAAAATGTTTGGAAAAGGTAGTAACGGCTGTGCTCTTGCAGAAAGTGCAAACTGAGAAAAACGAGTTCAATAATTTCGAAACTAAAGGGATCTGATACATTACTTTGACCGTCTTTTTCAAAGCGACACTACTCTGTTGTGAGTGCTTCACTTTGCCTTCAGTTTTTGTCCAGCTTTACAGGTGTCCAGCGTCCTTGTCTTCACTAGTAAACTGCTTTCATTTGTTGCTTGCTGGGCATGACTCCTCGTCTAAGCTTTATATTTTATCTCCAGCTTGTCGAGCTCTTTGAATAGCCAGCCTGCAAGTGGTGCGAAACCAGGTCATGAAGGTTATATGCTGCGTTTTAGTCGACCCAAATTTGTATTTCGGCCTACCAGCCAATGCACTGTTGCCAAGGCAAAGAATTTGCCTTTTATTCTTTTTTATGTTTATCTGTCTGCCATTTTCTCGATAGCTGATTCATTTTGGCTAGAGAGAGCGAAAAACCATTATTTTAATTTAAGGATACACTCCGCGTTCAGTTCCTTTCCCTGGTGCTACTGCGTCTTGAAATCAGCGTTCATAAGAGCTTTTAGAGTCGAGTGCATCCCAAATCGCAAAACAAGTTGTAATTTTTTCTACTTTACAGATGACAACCGAACTTGGCAAGACTTTTTAATACATGCACAATCCAAAACAAGAAAAATTTAAAAGCACGATCTTCTTTTGAGAAAATTGACGTTAGTCCCGCATCCCCCCCTAACTCTGCGGGTGGCTGGACATCTATGACGGTAGTACCCTGGTGGCTAAACTTTCGCACAAAAGTGCTTTATCACGACAGCAGTATAGACACGATCTTCGAGCAACAAATTTGAAATGAAGGTTTTATAAAACTAGTATTTGTAATGCTATGTCGCAGCAGACAATATTTTATTACCTTGTTATATGAAGGCGGAACATTATTTTAATTAAACGCTGTAATATATAAATAAAAATTTCTAACACCCTTGTTGCACTTCTTATCTATAACTGTGTTGCATTCACGTACAGTGAGACTTTGAAGGCCTTGTTGTGGTTCTTACGAAACATGCTACTTTGGTAGCCTGCTTCGCAGCTACTCATCGCTGCCGTCTCACTGTTGGCGCTGGTGCTCCCGGGGATGGTATGATGTTAGCTGGCTAGCCTGAAAATGTGCCGGCTACGAAGCATTTGTCTTGCAAGTAAGTTATGCTTTATTATTGTATATGTGTGGTTTATGTAAAAATTAGCGAATATATACGAGCCATGCATGGTCGACACCGCATTGCGAATTATGGGTTACGCCAGCGCTTTACAAGTCATGCTTTATAGTATCCTGCGGCTAAGTATCTGCGGAATATTTCTAATCAGTATGCGCGCCTGTCCCTTTGGAAGTGATACTGGTTTGCTTCCATCCTCTGCCGGCTTCTCTGCAACCCACATGTGTTGAGTTGCAGAAGCATTCTAGAAAAGTTGAACGGCAGAGGTTGACGAGAGCTGATAGGCCTTCTTCAACAAAACGCCCTCCTAAATACGGCAGGATGAATCCAGAAGAATGTCAATTATTAATTAGTGCCAATAACACATGTTGGCGTTACATCACTATTTGTCACAAAATTTTCCTTTCTTTGTACATGAGCCGCCATGTTCTTTTTTAACGTACGGGTGTCTATGGAGACCTTGCTACCAAGATTCATAATACCATCGTACATCAGGCTGACTCGTGCCGTTCGCCAACAGGTAAAGCGGCTCCAGGATGATTCCCACTAGAATCATCGAGACGCGCTTCCGCCGCGCTTAATAACTCTCACTGCCGCACCGATGACATGCCGCCCCTTAGATAAACAGCTCGCTCATGCGCAATAGCTCTGCATCCGCATGCACAAAGACTATTGGGAATGAGCACGCATATTTTGAGATTTTATAAGATTGGCCTTGGGCCTCACGGTCTTAATTGGTCGTTGTATCAATATGCTAAATATGTGATCTCATATTGCTGTTTTTACCAGAGACAAGCATACGCAGCAGCGTCTGTAAACCAAGAACGAATTCACGGAGTCTTTTTAGTCGGGAACACAGCCCAGACCAGTTTGTCCACGGCAATTGGTGAAGTAGTTGTAAACCTATACGTGAGACCAGCCCCTTTTCTGAAAAAGAAGAAAGGAAAGTATGGTGGAATAAATATAGCTCCTTGGAGACACAAGATAGGGCACGAAATTATGCGACGATAAACAGGTAATTTTGAGATGGAAAGTGATTGTGATTGAAAGATGAATGTGACTGTCAGCGAGTTATCATAAACGTTTGCAGCAACAAAAATTCATTTTGCAACAACCCAACCAAAAGAAAGCATCTGGACAAAAAGGAGAACTAGAGAAGAAATTAGTAGTCAAAAGATAACAGCAGTAGCAGCCGTGTCGTGTGCGTCAAGCTGTGATATCAATCTGGGTCCGTATTTTTGCATCATTATCGAAGTCATGGGATTAGTAAAAACTATAGAACCGCTTGACACTAATAATTCTAATACCAGTGTCTCCACCAATCAAATGACTCGAGATTGGGGGGATAAACGACGAAAACACAGAATGCGAACGGTTTTCTTTCAATGTTAGACTTTTTCTCCATGAACCGGTACTTAATCGCTTTGCATTCGTTAACATAAATGTCAACCTGTCCTTAAAGACAGCTGCATTAAGTTAACTGAGAAGCTTCGGCTAGATAAGCCTTTATTTGAGGCGCATAGCTTCCCCAGAGTGCAAACATTTATTGTACGCAGCATGGAAATAAGAAGAGGTGCCCTAAAAAATTCAAAGTAAGACAACGAAATACGGCACTCATTACACACACAAACAAATGAAGACGGCAACGGGTTTGTTGTTACCTCTTACCTTGAAATGCTATTGTGTTAAAATGATAAGATTGCGGCTGCTACATCATGCGCCAGTTGGTCCAGCTGTTATTGCGGCTTCCATAATGTCACGTGCCAGATTACACTATGGTTGGCGCGTTCTGTGTTCAACGCTCTTTTCGACGCCGCCTAGATACAAACCTTCATTATATGCAGTGGAATCAATGTTTTGCTTCTGGGAGTCGACTAGTGGAAAGCACGTTTTGTTCATATCGTTTATCTAGGGATTTAGTCTGTTTTTAATTTGTTAAAATATATTAGTAGGTTTAACTAGCCTGTTTAACTAGATCAGTAGGTTCCCTCATGCTGAGCACCGAAATGACGTTTGGCGCCGTCCTTGGCTAAACCGTTGAATTAGGTAATAATGGCGACTGACGTCATTAGTCGCTGACATAGCAATCAACTCACTGTGGTTACTGTAGCAACCACTTGGTCTAAGGCTCCCCCCCCCCCCTCCTTCCCCGCAATTCCTGTTTAGAGTTTGCAGGCACAAACAATTATGAGCATGCATCCAGCATGCTGCCGCTGGCAGGTGACGGATACCGGATACTGATTTGTCGGTGGGTTGTCTAATGATCGATTTGAAAGGAGCTGTCAGCTCGGGTAACTAGCCCATATGGAAGCGCAAGACTAGAATCGAATCGATAGTCAGCTGCGTGCCTAGCAAGAGTAATTCTATCTCAGGCCGGCGTAGCTCGTTCTGTATAACACCAATGGCTGGCCGTCACCTGACTTTTGACAGTTACGTGGCCTTGACCAGATTTTTCCTTTGACCTTGTCCTAAAACATGACCCAAGCCGTAATGCGGAACTTTCTGTTAATGACGTATCTAGATAAAGTTTCTCCCAATATTTTACTTAAACGTCTAAAAGTAGATTCGCACGGAGAAACAAGCAGTTGTTTGGGATATTCACAAGACTAGAGGATTAGTGTTTTAAACTTGCTTGCGTTCAGAGAATACAATATTTACTTAACGAGATGCGGTAGAACGATTTCACCATGCCCGTTAAACCATTTTCAAATGTAAAGACGGAAGCGGAAACAATGCTTTGTTGCTTTGCAGCTCGTAAAGGAAGTGTGATTTTGCGTTAGTCCGTGTTTGAGGGCTAGAAGTCTGAAATTTTTCCTAGTCGATTATTGAAAATCATAGCAGCAAACATGCATATTTTAAAGATGTCAACAGACAAAGATTATCAATACATGTATTGTAGCGTCCTTACTTTTGAGGTGAAAACACGTTACTGAGCACAGGTATTATGCGCGAACACATGCAAAATTCTTGTGTCTAGAGGAATGTGATCGGCTCAAGTAGTGAAACTAGACGTAAATTCACTTCTAACAGCTCTGGAAACTGTCCAGTGAGTATCCCAGAATCTTTTTCCATGCTTCTCGACCGATTACTCAATATGTGCTCAAAGGCTTTTGAGCACATATTAAGTAATCTAAGTATGGGAGTGAGAAAGATCACTTGGATCAATACTCGCACGTCATGATTCGTTTATTCGTGTGCTTTGCTACAAGCCGGGTTAAAGTATCTTTTTTCATCCAATACGCGCCGTTTAGGCTTAGTGTGCTTCTTGTTAAGAAATTCTTCTATTGATTTATTCGCACATTTGTGCCATTCTGTTGTTCCAGTTGCTTTCTGTACTAAAACTAACTGTAAACTGGATTCTTTATTTGTGCCGACGACTTGTCAATGCTTCTAAATTATTTTGTTTGCTTTATTTCTCAATCCTGCAGGCCATAGTAACTCATGCAAAATAGATATAACAAAACGTGTTATAAAATGTTTGCACTCCAGGTGTTTTCTAGTGCCAGGAGTGTGTTTTAGTTTACATCTCAAGAATCAGTTTCTTGAACGTGTATAAGTGCCAACTTGTAGTGTGGAACAAAGTGCACATGGCAGTCCTGGGAGCTATACTGGTACGAATCAATATTTGTCTTTTGTGCTATCTGCACAAGCATAGATTTATCGATTTCACTTTATACTCTATTCTTCACACCAGTGGCTATTATTTAACCGGGACTTATAAGGGATCTGCGTTAGATGATATTTCTTTAAAAACAACAAAATCATCTGCGAACAATTTTATAAGCACTGGAGAAGAAACTGCACCTTTTAGATAATTTATATCAATGAGAAGTAGTAGAGGTCCTAACTCTTTCTTGAATGACACCCGAAGTAAGAGCAAAGTTTTTAGAGCACGCATTTTATCCTTCAGCAAACTGAGTACTATTTATCCTTAACCCGCTCAACAAGATACCAGGGAAATCTCATCAACTGTAATTTGTCAGCTTATTTGGAATGCGGCACACTATTGAAGGAAGCAAATGGTTTCACTCTTAGCTTTATCTGGAACAGGGAGCAAGACAACGACGTTCATAAATAAATCTTGACACGCAATTCATCTGCAGCAGCGAAACCATTTATAAGAACATTTTCCTCGAGCATTTTAGTTTCGGTTTCATTCGATGAAGGACCGCTAGTGGTGTCGTAGACACGTTTAGCGCACGTGAGATATGAAGGCTGCGATACTAACGAAAAGGAAGTATTAGGAAATCATCATGAGCCTGACCATACCTACTGCAGGGCGAAGGCCTCTCACATATTTCTCCAATTAACCCGGTTCTGTGCTAGCTGCATCCACTTGATCCCTGCGAACTTCTTAACCTCATCCGCCCGCCTAACTTTCTGCCGCCCCCTGCTACGCTTTCCTTCCCTTGGAATCCAGTTTGTTACACTAAGCGACCATCGGTTATCCTCTCTTCGCACTACATGTCCTGCCCATGCCCATTTCTTCTTCTTGATGTCCACTAGAATGTCAGTAACTTGAGTTATTTCTCTGACCGACTCTGCACGCTTCCTATCGCTTAATGTTACCCCTACCATTTTTCGTTCTATAGCCCTCTGAGTTGTCCTCAACTTAAGTAGAACCCTCTTGGTTAGTCTCCACGTTTCAGCCCCATAGGTGGGTACAGGTAAGATGCAACTGTTGTATACTTTCCTCTTGAGCGATACCGGTAAGCTGCTAGTCATAATCTGCGAGTGCTTACCAAATGCGCTCCATCCCAATCATATTCTTCTTGTTATTTACTTTTCATGGTCCGGATATTCGGTTACTACCTGTCCTAAGTAGACATATTCGCCTACTACTTCCAGTGCTTCGCTACCTAACTTAAACTGCTGTTCCTTCCCGAGGCTGTTGAACATTACCTTAGTCTTCGGCATATTGATTTTTAAGCCTACCTTTCTACTTTTCCTGTCTAGGTCATCAATCATTATTTGCAGTTCATCCCCCGAGTTACTTAGCAAGGCAATGTCATCAGGGGTTAGCCAGCCGCCAATTTTTATCCGTTGTTTCACCCGCCACCGCTTAGGTGGAAGACGGGTGTTGCGGCGCGCATCTTTGTCTCCCTGTTCTTATTCTTTTAGTGGGTAGCACTACTAGCCGCAAGCACGGATTTCGCCGATGTCTGTCCGAAGCCACTCTCTCTCTCTCTTTTCGTGAACTTTAAGTGAAGAAAGAGAAGGTGGCGACGCGCGACGTTCTGCATTGAGGAGGCGGAGCGGTCGCTTAGCTGCAGCAGAAACCGCGCTCTCTCTCTGTCCATCCGCCTCGCCGTGACCTTGAAGAGGAGGAACAGAAAGTGGCGACTCCCGCATCACGTGACATAACACTGATAGGGCGGACCAGCCGCATAGATGCACCCAGTGAGAGAGTAAGACAGTGAGAGAGGCGGCGGGTCTGTTGCGGGTGTGGCGGTCGACACTGGGCAGCGTTGCACAAGCGTGTTCTACACGAACGTTAGCAGTAGTGTGTCGCTCGCGGGTCGTCAACTTCGGCATCTCTCCCCTCGCATCAGTCACTCCTCAGCCTTCACGGACAGCAGACGTTCACAGGCGGTGTTTGGATCTTGGCTCTGAGCTGCTCGCCGCGGCGTGAAGCAGCTTTTGCTCACCTCCGCGCCTTAACTGGTGCTCGCTTTTAAGAGCGTTTTCCTCTCTCTTTTCTCATACTCTCTCCCTGTGATCCCGCCCTAGAAATTTCGGCTGAAGAGCAATGCATTGTAAAGGGGTACATTGCGCCTGTTTTCGTTCATTTCCGAAGATGGTGTAAGAAAAGCTGGGGATGCCGCTGCTCCTCGCGTTTGTTTCGCGTCGCAATGGATACAGCCGGGCCGTCTGGTGCTCAGTGTGCTTAAGTACAATGGGTACGGAGGTAGCGGGATCGTGAGTATACTGATTCTGATATTACAGCTAAACGGTGCAAGAATCTAGCATAAAGAATGAGGAACCGTGCCGAACGTGCTGAGCGTCGTCGTGAAACGGGTGCCGAAGCGAAGAGGAACAAATGTGTGATAAAAACTCCAGGGCAACGGGCTGCGCGAATGCAAGCGATGGAAAGGTATAGCATGGATAAGCACTGCTGCGCAACTACTTCGCATTTGATTAACTATCCAAATCGGCCGTAATTTTTTTCTCTACTTTCTCTCTCTTCTGTCCGCACGAGGCAGCGGAGGTGGCTCAGCTACAGAGCCAGTAGCAGGCCCGTGCATTTTCTTTTCCTTCTTCCTACAGCCACAACAACAACAACACCTTATACACGTAAGTTGCAACAACAGGACTGGTCGTGACCTCCCCTTCAGAATGACTTCTGCGTACAGGCGCGCCCTTGCGTACTCTGTATCAAGCACATTGTCACAGCCACCGCTAAGTGTTCGGGATAGCCCGCCGATCGAAGCTTCATATGCGGGTTAACGCTGGTTATCAAAGCTCTCCATCTTCATGTGACAGCAAAGCATATCCTAAAGCTTGCTTCGTGATTGCCCACTTGATTATGTTGGCATGCGCCGAATCATAAGAAAGTAAATCTCCACAAACTCTGGGATGATAGCACCAGCAGACTCCATTCTGTGTGAACTCAAGATTTAGGTCTAAAAACTGCAGGCAATAATGTTCCAGTATTTCTGATGTAAACTTTTAGCCGATTGTTAACGCCATGAACCTTTCCTTTTTGTTAAAATTCTTTACTAGCCCAGTAATTGGTTTCTCTGATCTGCGATATGTTCACTGCTTATTCATTTCTTTATTACTTTAGGTTTCGGTCACGCTGGTAAAATGAACAAAGCAGCGGCCTACTGTGATTTTTGTTCGCCTTCCGTAATCGCAGCTGGTGATGGACAGCACAACCATCGTTCGGCAAATGGAACCGAAACCGAACATGCATCAATAAAACAATGAGTCATAAATTATTCACTACTTTTTCGCGCACTCCAGGTCACTTTTCAGATGATCAATCTGCCGCACATCATTCTGTGGATGATGAAGAACAACTACTTTATTTAAAAAACACCGCTGCAAACCACAGTAGAATTGACAGTGACCTTGAAAAGGAGTAAGACATTCAATCCTTCGGACATTCGCCTGTCGAATGACGCTACGGGTGCCTGTCTAGAACAGATACCAGAGACCGCCAGAGAAAATCAAGACAAAAGAGGAAAAAAAGGTCGGCTTCGACGAGGAGAAACAGCCGCCCATAAAAGACGAAAAAGAATTCCCCCAGCTAGAAGCCATGAAGAATACCAACGACAGATGCAGGCCGGAAAAGAGACATGAGATCCAAGAGCACGAAGCCGCCAAGCCTCGGCACAAGTCCAAGACCAGGGGCAGATCAGTGTCCAGAAACCCTGGACCCCGAGGAGGAACCAAGGACATGAACAGCAACAATGCCTGGGTACGTGGACCACCTCTGTCTCCCACTGACGCTTCTAATTTAGCTGAGAAATACAAAAATCTCTATGAGGCAGTAGTTAAGATCAGACAGGAAACGGACGCACAAATTAGAGAGGCGGATTCGAAGATCTAATGAGGAAAATTGAGCAAGAAAAATTCAACTCAAGCACACAGATGGAGGTCGGAAACAGAAGAGTCGAGCGCACGGAAGATTTCGATATGGTAGACGAGAAACTCGAAATATTAGTTAAAATGCAGAACGAAAAATTGAACAACGTAGCTACAGTACACGACGCGCGACACGCAGCAATTGAGGCTAAGCTGAATGATATAATCGCGGTTCTGGAGAAGCTCGGGCCACGTTTGACGAAGATAGAAGAAGATTGAATGTTACGACCTAACGCAGCAACCAAAAGAGAAAGGTCGCAAGAAAGCATACCAAACAACAAGAATAAAGCCAGACCAACGAGAACTGAAGACCAACATGGCTCACGCCACTAACAGCGTAGCCACCAGGAGGAAAGACACGTGCCGCATCTGGCAGTGGAAGTGTAGAGGTTTCACGAACAAGAAAGACTTCAGCTTGCATATATTAGGCAGCAGCCAAAAGCCTCATGTGATACTTCTACAGGAAACCTTAATTACTCCAAAGATATCAGGATACGACTCGCATGTCGAGAACAACCAGACACGAGTGGCCACACTCACGAGCAAAACAGTCACAGCGATCAAGCACGACAAGTTAACGCAAGACACAGAGCACATATTAGTAGAAGTCCTTTCTAGAAAAAGAAAGGATAAAAGCCTATTTATACTCAATATATACAGCCTTCCAAGGGACAGGAAAACGGACTTCGGGTCAATCATTGAACAGACTCGGAAGATTGCAGGAAAGAATAAGCTATTTATAGCGGGGGATTTCAACGCGCCACATCAGACATGGGGATACCGACAAAATATCGCGAAAGGAACTCTCCTACTAAAAGCAACGGAAAGGGTCAACCTGAAGTTGCTAACCGACTGCGGCGCCCCGACACGAAAGGGCAACAGCGTAAACAGAGATACGTCTCCAGACCTCGCATACGTAACCGAAGAAATAGAAGCGGAGTGGACCAACACGAACCTCAACTTCAGGAGTGACCAATTCATATGCGAGACACTGGTGAACGCAGGAAGGCTGCACAGTGCACTAAGAAAGTCCAAAGTAACGGACTGACATGAGTTCAGGAAAGGCCTGGAAGAACAAATTGCAGAAAACCAAACCCAATGGACAGATCAGATTCGAGCCAAACATAAAAAACACACTAAAACAATATCGGCCCAGGACCACGTACAGGAAGTAGACCGACACCTACTTAACCTATGGGAAGCGAGAAGAGGGCTGACCAAACGATGGAAAAACCAAAAACATAACAGGAAACTCAAAATTCGGATCACAAAGCTCAATGACAAAATTCAGAGCTACGCGCAGACAGTGACCAGCAACAACTGGAAACAAATCTGCAATGGATTCAATGGAAATCTAGGCAATGCTAAGAGCTGGAAACTAATTAGACGTCTAATTGACCCAAGTCACAGGAGGGATGAAAATGGCAAGGCAATAGAGAGGATGCTTCACCTGAACCAATCGACAGACTCTGAAATCGCGGATCAGATCTGGAATAGGTACATCGGAGAGACAGACGGAACAGTCAACACCGACCAGAAATACGCACGAATACCCAACCCAAAGCTGGACGCGGACATTACAGTAGCAGAAGTATACGCAGTGGCTAGATCCTTCGTCAAAAACACTGCACCCGGCAAGGGCCAAGTTAGCAACGCAGTCATTAGAAACCCTAGCGAGCAGAAAACGGAGGAAATAACGAAGTTCTTCAATGAAATATGGTCTAGCGGAAATCTACCGAAAGAATGAAAACATGTGGAAATTATAACTATTCCAAAACCTGGGAACAAGCTAGGCCTTTACAACTTAGGGCCTATCTCGCTTACTTTTTGCATAGGAAAATGGCTCGAAAAAATCATCAATAGCCGACTCACAGACTACCTGGAAGACGAAACACTACTGCCAAACTCGATGTTCGGCTTCAGGAAGAATCTGTCAACACAGGACGTAATGCTGCAAATCAAGCACGACATCTTGGACAGCATATCAGCCGAAAACGAAGGTACCATCCTCGCGGTGGACCTAAAAGGTGCCTTTGACAACATCAGCCACAAAGCAATTCTCGATAGCATATCGGAAACTGGGTGCGGGGAGAGAACGTGCAATTACGTCCGGGACTTTCTCAGCATCCGGACAGCAACGATAAGTATCGGCGGTATCAGGACCAACGAAAGAGAAACTGCCGGGAAAGGAACCCCGCAGGGATTTATCATCTCGCCCCTTCTCTTTAATCTGGCCATGGTGCCAAGAGCGAGGAAATTGGAAAGCATACCTGGAATTCATCACGCACTCTACGCCGACGACATTACTGTATGGACGACAACAGGATCAGTGGGAGAAAAGGAAGACAAATTGCAAAGAGCCCTGGATGGCATTGAAGAAATTGCAAGAAGAAACGGCATGTAATGCACCCCTGAAAAAAAACCGAGTTCATTAGAATCCACAAGACAAACTTCAAGGCAGAGCCGATTCCAATCCAACTTCAAAACCAAGAAATCAAAGAAGTAAAAACATTGAGGATACTAGGTATGTGGCTACAGAGCCACGGAGAAAGAACGCACACAATCAACCTACTAACTCGGGCAACCAGTCAGGTCTGCGGCATGATTCGAAGAATAGCAAACAGGAACGGAGGGTTAAAGGAGAAGGACGCGATCAGAATAGTAACGGCGATGATAGTCCCCCGCTCGACGTATAGCCTCCCGTACCACAATGTCACCAGTACGGAATCACAGAAAATTGATGCGCAGTTTCGGAAAGCTTATAAACTAGAGCTCGGATTACCAAGTCATGCATCCCATGAGGCTGTTATGTCATTGAGCATCTCGGCCACCTACGAGGAACACAAAGAAGCAATCCTGGTCTGCCAAGAACGCAGCCTAGAACAAAGTCGGACTGGTAGACGTCTACAGAACATCATAAGATGACCCATCAACAAAAAACTCACCCCCTAAGAGAAACACTCACTCGCGAAAACAGAGCTGAATACCAGGTCCTTCCAATTCCCAAAAACATGGACACCCTACACAACAGCGAAAGACGAAAAGTGAGAAGTCGTCACATACAAAACAACGTCGTCAGAAACAATAGCGACATACTTTATCCAGACGCCAGTCCATATCTGGGGAGAAAAGCGGCAGTAGCCACCACAGTTGACCACACCGGAAGAGAGGTGACCAGCTCATCGATCAAGACCAATAATCGCTCTTGAAGTTAAACACGCCAGCAGCCAAGGTAGAAAACACATAATACTGAGCGATTCCCAAAAGGTCTGCCGTGCCTTCCTTATGGGGCGCGTATGCAAACAGGCACACCGAATAATGGAGCAGGAAAAAAAGACGGGCTACATGAAGCACACAATCATGTGGATACCGGCAAACGAGGGAATTGACGGCAACAACGCTGCCGACAGGATAGCCCGAGCGCATACTTTCCGGGCACCTGCGTCAGCTGCCCCAGAGCCTTCAACCCCTCTCACATACGCGGAACTAATACAGTACTTCAAGTTAGAAAGAAAACGATACGCAGAACCGCACAAAGATCTCAGCAGGAGTAGGCAGTAACCTGGAGGAACATACAGGCTAGGACATTCCCAAACCTTGCAAAGCATCAAAAAATCTGGCCCGAAAAATTTAAAAATAACACATGCACTGCAAACGGTGAAGTCTCGGACATCCTTCACATGACATGGAACTGCAAAGAGCAACCCTACTGAAAAATCCTGTATAAAATTCGTACAGGAAATTGTATACAGATTTACTGTACAGGATCTTAGATACAGGATTGAGGGCTATTTCAGGAAATTCCTGTACCGCCCTGAAAAGTCCGGAATG
The DNA here is from genome assembly GCF_055883805.1 of Amblyomma maculatum. Taxonomy (NCBI): domain Eukaryota; kingdom Metazoa; phylum Arthropoda; class Arachnida; order Ixodida; family Ixodidae; genus Amblyomma; species Amblyomma maculatum. The sequence continues at coordinate 200,386,655 of NC_139345.1, forward strand.
AATTCGCACGAGGCTCTGATACCGGAATGGCCTGTATGGTTGATGGCCCTCGTTTCCGGAAAGAAACGCGTCGCCAGGGTGGAAAAAGCATGAAACAATATAAAATAAAACGACTACATTTAAAATAAAAAAAAATTACTACCAAGTGTGGAATCGAACCTCGGTCTTCACGGTCTTCAGACGGGCAGTTTATGGTTACAGCGCTTATTATGTAGTATATGTAGCTACTTTTGCTTTTTTTTTTCTTTATTGCCTGGCTTTAACACAAATACACCGCACTGGAACTCAAAACAACAGGAAAAAAGGAATAATATATGTACACAAAGGTAGCTAGCGTTGCCTAACACCCACTGAGGGGCAGGCATTGTCATGTTAAAATTCTTTGAGCACGGTCAAAGGTTCCAGATTTGACAGCCACTCAGGAGCACATGGTTGCAATTTAAGCACGTCGAGCCATCGCTGCACACTTTCACGGAAATACATGCGGGCTGGCCGTGCATCTGGATCGCAGTGATAACCAGCCATTCGTGCGCGCCATATACTATGGAGGCACATTAACATAACCTAGTCTAACGGCATATCATCGTGGTTATCCAATGGCAAATACCTAATGCCATAGGAATCAAGTGGCAACTGTTTTTTTATTGTCCTTTGCAGAACATCCCACAAATATACCCCCTCCCAGCAATGCAAAAACACGTGATCTATTGTCTCTGGCTGTTTGCAGATGAGACATTGGGCCCCCCACGGTAGGAACATACCCTTCTCCTCCATAAATGATTTTACACTCAAAGTACCGGTATGTAGCATACAGAAAAACGTTTTAGCTCCCGGAGCAACTTGCATTTTCTTTACGCGTTTTAATACATTACTTCCTGTGCCTCCATAGTATAAAGCTCGGTACAAGGGCACCGGGAACACCACTTCACAAACATCCTTGTATAATGTTCTCCTGTTAACATTACTTAAATACTCTTTCGAAAAACGTGCGCTTAAGAATTTCACGCTCAAAACAATTTCCCTAAAGAATCCAAACAGAGAACCAGGCATACATTGAGTATAAACTACGAAATCAGGCAACGCTCGACCAAGTCTTTGTTGACACACTGTGCGCAGGGATGGATCGCTGGCATCCCTAAAAAACATAAACCGGTTGACAATCTGTCGCACAAACAAATGACCCAGACCAAGCCCCCCATGCTTCACCTGCCGGAACAAATTTGTCCGACTGCACCTCTCCCAACTCGAGGCCCAAACAAACACCGCAAAAACTCGATGCAATTTTTGCACATTTACACGGGAGCAATGCAACACTTGCATAACATACCATAACTTACTAATTAAAAACAGGTTGCAAACTGCGGCTCTTGCAAATATTGATAATTGAGCGCTTTTCCATTTCTCCGCTTTTTCGCTGGTTTCTTTGACCTGCTCTAGCCAGTATGGCTCGCTTTCCTTGTAAAATTTCAAGGGCACACCCAAGTAGTTTGCAGGCGTTGTAACCCACGACACATTAGCGAAAGTGTCGGGGGTCAGCTGCCATTCTCCGTGCCAAAATCCCAGGCACTTACCCCAGTTAACTTTACTCCCTGTGACTTTGCTAAAATGTTTTTCCACATCCACTGTCCTCTTTATACTCTCCTTATTTACACAAAAAAACCGCAACGTCGTCTGCGTAAGCCAGCAATTTGACTTCTGACTCCTGCAGTCGAAAACCATCAATGTCATTGTTTTGTAGGATGCTTAAACACAACGTTTCAATATAAATGCCGAACAAAAGAGGGCTGAGGGGGCCACCTTGGCGCACCGAACGTCGTACGTTGATGGGGGCCCCCAGTGACTTATTGACAATTAATCTCGTAGTGCAGTTACGGTACGCCAAAGCCACTCCCTCTCGAATAACAGAGCCGACATTAACATAGTCTAATATACTGAACAGAATAGTATGTGCCACACAATCAAAAGCTTTCTCCAAGTCCAACTGCAGTAACGCAACACATGCATGGGTTGCATCGCAGCATTCGAGCACACTTCGCGCTTTGTGAATGTTCTGAAAGATAGATCGCCCTTTGATACCGCACGTTTGGTGAGGGCCCACTAGTTCGCATATAACCGTTTGTAGTCTGCCAGCAAGCACCTTCATATAAATCTTGTAATCAACGTTTGTCAGAGCAATGGGCCTGTAAGACGACAACTGCCTAAGCTTATCTGGTTGGTCAGTTTTCGGAATAAGTACTGTGTGCGACGATCCGAAAGACGCAGGCAGTGCCTTCAGTTCATACGCTTCATTAAATAAGGCACACAACAAAGGAGATAGCTGTTCCTTGAACGCTTTATAAAAAGCCGCACTCAGGCCATCAGGCCCGGGTGATTTCCCTGGGTTTAAATTTTCTATTGCCTGCTGCACTTCTTTTTCGCTTATTGGCCGCTCCAGTCGTTCTTTTTGTTCCTCGTCAATTTTTGGCATCGCGTCAAGAAAGGATTCTTTAAAACGGTCCAAATTAACCTCTCGGGACGAAAATAGATCTTCATAATACTCCCGGAAAGCTTTCGCGATTCCTTCGTTATCGGTTTCTGTGCGTCCTGCCCAATCTACCTCTGCCACGTGATTTCGCCTTGCATTTGTTTTTTCTATTCCCAACGATCTTTTTGTCGGCGTCTCATCCATGGCCAATTTTTCCGCTCTTGCACGCACTAACGCTCTTTGGTATCTGTCTTCTTCTATCAAGTTAATCTGTTCTTTTATTTTTCGAATATCCTCTATCCATCTGCCGGGTGCCTTACATTCCTGTTCGTGTAGTTTTGCGAGCAAAGCCTTAAGCTGGGTTTCTCTAATTTTCTTCTCGTACACCAGGCAACTGGATCTGTCAATGACTTTAATTTTAATCTGTTCCTTGCACAACTCCCACTGTTTCCAGATTTCGAGCCAAGTCCCTGGCCTCACTTTAATCAATTCATTCAATACCACGCGTCTAAAGGCATCATCCTTAAGCAATTTATTGTTCAATTTCCATAACTCCCAGCTAAATGCATTGCTTCGTTTTTTGGTGCCGAATAAGCATTCCACCAAACAGTGATCCGTGAATGTCATAGGCACCACTCGGTATTCATTGCATGAATGAATCAAATCCAGCGACGCGTAAATTCTGTCCAGACGCGCGTGGCTAGAACCTTGGAAGTGCGTGTACTGAACGGCACGCGGTCCTTCCAAGCAATCAGCCACATCCTCCATATTCCATTCGCTTGTTAACTGGTATAACACTTCAGTGCTCTTGTCTCTGAATCCGCGTGTGCTGGTTTTGTCTCGAGCATTCAGTACACAGTTAAAATCGCCCAGCAATACTACCTGCCTTTCCGTACTTAACTGCTGCATAACATTCTCGAAAAACACTGTTCTTTCCTCCATACCGTTAGGAGCGTACACACAAATAATGCGCCACTAAACACCGCCGTATACACAATCAGCCACTACACACCGTCCAGAAGAGCATGAGGAGTAGCCCTTTACAACCAGACCAGGCAGCTTTTTGACGAACAATACACACCCGGCCGATGTCCCAACTGCGTGGCTAACAATGGCGTAAAATCTAGCCGTGAAACGTCGCACCATGCTCCCGGTCTCTTCCTCCCCTTCAACCTTAGTTTCTTGCACGGCAAGCACGTCAATATCGTGGTCAGTTAAGAGCCGGTGCACCTGGCTCTGCTTCTTTTTGCCTGCCAATCCCCTGACATTTAACGTGGCTACTCTTAAGGTGGTTTCGGGCGCCATTTTGATCAAGGGTGAAGAGACCAAAAGCATGGTGCTTACCTTTCTCGTCTAGCGCGTTGCTAGACGCCGTCGTTGGATCCATCCCCGTCCGGTGCGAGCGGCTGACCCGGCAGCGGGGGCACTTTATCCGCTGCCCGTCTCTCTGATGATATGTTTGGCCGCGGACGTAGCGTGGACCGCCGGGATTGCCCCGTTTTTGCTGGTGGCTCGTCGATGCTGGGGGCTGACACCTGGTTACCTTCGGGTTCGGACTGTGTGTGGGATCGCTTGGCTGGGGCTGGGACGCCTGGCTTACGAACACCGCTGGTGTCCGAGTGGTCCTCCCCATTATCCTGTTCCATACCGTTTGCCGGCTCAAGTGCCGTGCCTTCCTCATTGCTAGGGAGCTCAGGTGCAGAGTCCGCTCTCCCCACATCCCTCGCAGCATTGCCGCTTTCTGCCGAGTCCACCGACGAATCCGTCTCCCGTGTCTTCGTTCGCACCTCTCCGGCACCCTTCGCCGCCTCCTCCGCCTCGACCACGTCCATTGTGAGCTCCGCCGACCGTTCCGCAGTTCCATGTCCCGCGGCCGAAGCGTACGAAAGCACACAGGCAGCCTCGTCATGTCTGTAGCGTCTACACTTTGGACAACGCGGTACCTTACATTCACGTCGAACGTGACCGGTACCGCGGCAGCGCAGGCACTGCATCGCTCGCCCAGGCACCACGACAAGGGCTAGCTCTCCGGCAACTCGCAGCTGGTGAGGTAAGTCGTCGACCTTAATGCCGGGTTTCAATTTGAGGAGCACAGTCCTCGTGGTGGACCCCTTCTCCTTGACGCCTTGAACTCTCCTCCTTTCCCGGGTCACCTCTGTCACATTCCCAAACGCAGCAAAAGCCGTCCGGATGTCGTCGTCTGCCACACCGTGCAACATCCAGTGAAGTCGCAGCTTCACCTGTTGGTCTTCGGGATCAATAATGAGGCAACGGCGTCCCTTAACTTCGAGTTCCTTGAAAGCCGCCAATTTCTTCGTTGCTTCTGTGCTGCTTAACGTGACCGCCCAAACATGGTTGATCTGATACGCCCCCAACGCCACAACGTCGGGGAGCGCACCAGCCTTGACCAGGGCGTCGCGGAAATCCTCGACCCTGTATGGCCTGACTCGCACATCGCCGTGCAAAAAAAGCGTGTTAAAAACAACGCGTCCGGTGGGCAAAGTTGGCAGAATAATCTGATACTCGGTATCGTCCATGTCGTCGAGCCTGTTTCCGCGGCTGGAAAGGGCCGCTATCGACGCTCCGCTGGAGCACATGATTCTGCGACCGTTCACTACGGTGGCCGGAAGTAGAATGATTTAGCTACATTTGCTCTTTCGTACTTTGTAGTGTTTTCCTTGGCTGTAGAATTTGAAGCTGTAATTCACCGATCGCCCTTTAAACACGCTGAATATCTTTGCAGGCTATCACGAGTGTTCACAAATGTGCCGTATCTTTATAATACGTGGCTGTATTGAAGGCAGACCTCAAGATATTATAATTTACTAGTGCTGATGTGTTTTCAATCGTCTACGAACGCTTGTAAGTTTTCCTACATACAGAGATATCCGGTGCCCTAATAGTTGTAATACTGGGTGTTTTAGCTTCATGTGCTACCAGCGGAGCATCGATGTCAATGAATGCACTTCCGACTGACCGGTTTCAATATGTAAACATTCGAGAACGCGTCGCCCAGTGTGCGGCTGTCTGCACATCTTTTGATGGTCAGCGATGTTTGCTTATTTTTTCTCGAACAGTTTTTTTGTCATCGCTAGCGAAACGATACGTTCGTGCTTCCACTTTCGCGTTGAAGGCGGCAGATCTTCAATCGCAGATATGAAGACGCACCGCAAGATCGTACGAGCTGCAGCGACTGTTGTACGCGCAAAAGCGACGCGACGCGCGTATATGCTTGCTAGCGCACACTGCGATGGCTTCGCATTTTCGAGGTATTTGGGAACCGAAGCGTGCCCTTTACATACAGAATAGTTGTATAATATGTTTGGTATCATGCTTATTTAGTGCGCTGGTGTGTCCGGCATGGTCATTCTGGTTGAGCTTCGTCGATCGGCCCGGCTTCTGTTCAGAAGCCGAATACTCTGCCCGGTATCAGTTTCAGAAATGACGCGTTCGTCCGGTTTCTGGTTAATTGATACAGATTGAACCGAAATGAAACCGCGCGGAGCTCTCATTCCGGAAATTCCTGTATGGTCCGTGGCCCTTGTTTCAGAAAAAAACTCGACTCCAGGCTGGAATAAGCATGCAGAGCTATAAAATAACGCCACTACATTTGAAAAACAAAAACAAAAAGAAAATAGAAAAGAAAAAAATTTACATGTGATTCGAACTTCGGTCTTTTCAGCCAGCAAACACGCACTTTAACCACTACACCACGGCGTTTTTTTTCTTTATTGCCGGTCATCACCAACACAAAACAAAACCAACAAAAACGCGCTACAAACAGAATGCTCACAGCAGAGCGGTTACCACAAGCATGACACTGTTAATACAGACGCCGGCAGGCTCATACGATTTGCCTTTGTCAAGTTAAAATTCCTTCAGCTCGCATAGTGGTACGACTCTTGAAATCCAGTCTGGCACAGTGATCTTCAATTTGTGCATTTCAACCAATGCGTGTATACTCTCGTGAAAGTAGAGCCTTGCAGGGCGGGCGTCAGGGTCACAGCGAAAACCCGCCATCCTGGACCGCCATAGACTGCGCAGGCCTATTAGCATAACCGTATCAAGTGGAATCCCATCATTATTTTCAGTTGGCAGGAATCTAATCCCGTATGAGTCTAATGGTAATTCTTTTTAAAAGTTCGTTGCAGCACATCCCAAAAATAGACGCCCTCCCAACAGTGCAGAAATACATGGTCTATTGTCTCTGTCTGTTTACATATTAAGCAAAGTGAACCCCATGACAGATAAAAGCCCTTGAATTCAAAAAGCTTTCGTACCGATAATGTTCCTGTATATACCTTAAAGAAAAACGTCTTTACCCCAGGAGAAACTGGCATTCTTTTGACATGCTTCAATACGTCTTGACCTAGACGGCCGCTATACAAGGCTGTGTACACAGGAACAGAGAAGAAGTCGTCACAAACAGCTTTATACAGGTTCGTTTACACTGAACTTAAATATTCTGTCGAGAAGCGAGCTGACAGACTTATGTAGTCGACATTGCTCTTTTGTAGTTTGTGTATTTTTGTAGGATGTAGAATTTGTGGTCGTAATTGAACGATCGCCCTTTAAACACGCTGAATCTTTTTCCTGGCTATCACGAAGGGTTATACGTATCCCGCATCTTTACAATGTATCGCTTTCTTGCAGACAAACCTCAGAATGTAGCAATTTACTAGTGCTGATGTGTTTTGTCATTGTCTTCGAACGCATGCAATTTTTGCTACATATAGATATATGCGGTACACCAACACTTGTAATACTGCTTGTTTTAGCTTCACCTGCTGCCAGCGGAGCCGCGACGTCAATGAATTTACTTCTGACTAAGTTTTTTGCATACGTAAACACTCGAGGAAGCAACTCTTGATGTCCGGCTGACCTGTGTATATCTCGATGGTCAGCGATGTGTTTCATTTATTCTCGAGCGTATTTTATCCGCGCTAACGAAACGCTACGTTCTTGCTTGCACTTTCGCGTTAAAGGTGGCAGACCTTCAGTCGCAGATATGAAGATGCGCCGCAAGAACAGTCGCCGCAGCGACTGTTGCACACGCAAAAGCAAAACGCGATGCGTGTATGTACTTGCTAGCGCACACATCCACGGCTTCATATCTTCTAGGTATTTGCGAAATAACGCGTACTCCACATATACAGAAAAGTTGTAAAATATAATATGTATGGTTTCATGCTTATTTAGCGCGAAGGCATGTTCCGACGTTGTCATCCTGGTTGAGCTTCACGATCCGTCCGAATTGTACTGAGAAGCAGAAATACTCTGTCCCGCATCAGTTTCATTCATATCGGGTTTGTCCGGTTTCTGTGTAACCGGACATGACCTGTCCTGTATATGAGTTCAATACAGGACTGGTCCGCCCTATTTCATATTCATACCGGACTGGGATGTCATAAATAAGTTGCATACTGGAAATGGCTTGCCCTGTAATAACTCGATACCGGACTGGACCGTCCGGATTGAGATTCATACCGGACATGACCTGTCCGATATAAACCCATTTAGGCTTCATACAGTGCTGGTCCGCCCTGTTTCATATCCATACCGGTCTGTCTGTTTCATATCCATACCAGACAGCCCAGGCCCATGGTACCCTGGACTGATGAAACCACACAAGCTTTCCGTTATACATTTAAAGTTTTCTCTCTGTCTCACTCTCTAGACATTTTTATCATTATACTCGGAAGTTAGGTATGCAGGCGAACCTTCGCTGCGTTTCTTTCTTTCAATCGGAGAAGCAAGCCTAGTGCTACCATCTCACGTATGCGCAAGCAGCAAACGATAAGCAATTCTTTCGTCTTCTGTGTAACAAAAAATTGCCTATTGTAGAAGTTCGGTGCTGAGGCAAGAAGTTTTGCGATTATTTCTGAAAGAATGACAGAAATAAATGCTTGCAACTAAAGCTGTGAAATTAGTGATTTTTTTCTATAAAGACCGAAAAGCAAGGCCCCCTCTCATAGAAGCTTATTTTAGTAGTAGGTATTCTTAAGCAGATGCACGTCGCCGACAGACCCGTATCAGGCTAACAAATAAGGGAACCTATTTGTCGTTTGCGAAAGCACAAAAACAAAAAACTCACAGCTTGGTCATTTCCTATTCAACTGAAGACCAGAACAAAAGCCTTTTCGAATATAAGGAATGCCTCGATAAGCATGGTCACGTTTTCTACCAACATAAGGCAGACCTCTTCTGTCGAGACCTGTTTAGAAGTATCCAATATGTAATTATCATAGAAGATGGTACAATGCACGTGCTTGAAAACCTGACGAAAAGGAACCGCGAACTGCTGAAACACGCAAAGGAATGGGCAAAACAACATGACTTCAAATATGTCTGGCACCGAAATGGCAAAATACTGGTGAGGAAATCTGACGGCTTGTCAGCGATAGTCATCTCAAAGGAAAGTAAACTTGATGAACTACTTAGGGGCCAGGGCCAGGGGGAGTAATGCACTTTGCGAACACTAAATGAACCCGCTTCCTTCCCTTTTCAGCCAAACAAAGTCTCAGTTCTTCATGCCACCTATTCTAAACCCTGCGTGTACTCAGAAAAAGAAAAGCATGTCCTTCTTTCCCGTTAATGCACAATCATTGCGTAACAAAGATGACGAGTTTGAATCATTCCTTTCTGCACTTAATTTTGCTTCAACATAGTGATGGTGACTGAAACATGGTATCAAAGCCGTGACGAACCTTAGGATTGCCAACCTATAATACGTATGTGCAAAATCGCGTTGATAGACGAGGTGGGGGCGTTATGATAGCGATAGACAGAAATATGAAGTGCAACGTTCTTACCGATTTCACTGCAACTAATGATGACTATGAAATACTCTCTTTGCAAAGTGGTAAAAACATCTTTTCTGTATTGTACAGAAAAGATGTACAGATGCCCTCCAAAAAGCAACTTCTTGAATTTCGCCTTCTTCCTTGACGAATACCTCCAATGGATCACAGAGAACAATCTTAACGCTTTCTTGGGGGGGCGATATAAACATAGATTTTCTTTCACATTCAGCTAATAAAGTAGAGGTAGAGTCAATACTGCAGTGCAACGGCTTTAATAACGTCATAAATGTCCCTACGCGATTACAAGCACCGACAGCAATCGATGTGTTTTTTACTAACTCCTCAGCTGATGGCCTCACTTCTGGAGTAATAAATGGCCACATAAGTGACCATCTTCCAATATACATGCTTACTGAGAGTATCTCTTGTCCTAAATATTGTATGTTCCCATTTATTACCTTTCGACGAATTAATCATGACACAATAGATCATTTTAGGGCAGTATTATTAAATGTTAACAGGAATATTGTGCGAAACAAAGAGTACCCAGAGGAGGCTTACAATACTTTTATTGCCATATTTAAATCTATTTACGAACAATGTTTTCCTCTTGCAATATCCAAAAAACCCCGCGGAGGTCGCAAACTATGGATAACCGCTGAATGCCTCAAGATGATAAAAACAAAAACAGACCTGTACAATCGCTTTATCCTAACCTGGTCATCGGATGATCTTGTACAATTCAAAGCATACCGGAACAAAGTTACGTCGTTTCTTCGTCAGGCGAAAATAGAATATATGGAAAAACTATCCAACCAAGATTTATTAAAAAGAGCGATCTCATGTGGCAAAACATAAATCGAGTTTTAAACCCAGTTACAACTGCTACTAGTGCACTTGAAATGTTGGTGAACAATGAAAGAGTGAGTGGGAAACAACTAGCCGATGAGTTCAATAATTACTTTGTGTCTCAGGCAGTTTCCGGGAATAACAGTTCTAGTAACTTGAAGTGCATTGACTCGCGGGTTGTTTCCGGTGCATTCTTGTCTCCAACCAGTGCTAACGAAATCGAAAATTGTATCCTGGCTTTACGAAACAGCAAGTCGCCTGATATCGACGACCTCAAAACTTGCCCAGTCAAACATGTAGCTGATGTAATCAGTCCAGTGTTGGAATATATTTTTAACTGCTGTATTGAACATGCAGTATTCCCAAGAGAATGCAGTTTGCCAGAGTCACAGTCATTCACAAAGGTGGAGACCGGAATAATTTCTCAAATTATTGTTCCATATCTATTTTACCTGTTTTCTCAAATTGTTTTGAAAAGATCTTGTTCACACAAATATTTAGTTTTTGTGACAAATACAATAAAATAACGCCGAGTCAGCATGGTTTCAGAAAGAATTTTTTAACAGAAACTGCATTGCTAACACAAAAAGAGCTAATTTTAGAGTCTTTTGAGCACAAACGTCTAACCCTTGGCATATTCGTTGATGTTTCAAAAGCATCCGATCGCATCAATCACAAAATAATGTTGGCTAAACTCGAACACTACGGTTTCCGCGGACAGTTTCTTTATATATTACAGTCCTATTTAAGTTTTCGATCACAACAAGTAAAAATAAACAATGACTTATCAGATGTCAAGCACGTGGTTTCTGGTGTTCCGCAAGGTATATCTTAGGACCATTGCTGTTTCTTCTTTACATCAATGACGTTGTCCGTATCAGTAATCTACCAACTTTTGTGATTTATGCTGACGACACTAGTTTATTTTTCAAAGCTGCCCAATTGGTAGATCTTGATAAACAAGCCTCAAAATGCCTACAGTCGCTTCTAGAAGGGTCTCAAAATAATGTTTTAAACATAAACACTGAAAAAACCAAAGCTGTGCTGTTCAGGCCTCGAAACAAGTTGACAAACATGCCACCACTCTGTTTAAAGATCGGTGCGTCATGCATCCAAACGGTCTCGGCGGTAAAAAGCTTGGGCGTTATTTTCAAGGAGAATTTGAGTTGGAATGATCATGCTGCTATGGTGGTGAACAAGCTGTCAAAAGTTATCGGTATCTTGTGTCCATTAAAATATTTTATGCCAAAGCGTATTAAGGAAATATTGTATAATGCTTTGTTTTCTTCTGTTCTAAGTATTGCTTTTTGGTGTGGGGTACCACGACGTTTACTAATATTAACCGCTTATACCTCCTTCAAAAGAATGCCGTTCGAAATGTTATGAATACTCCCCGACTTGGACACACTGATCCAATTTTCAATGAACTTCGAATTATCCGCTTGCCACAATTATACGAAACTTAACTCTTGCGGCGGTATGAAATCGGTGTTCACAAGAACAACTGCCTGGTAATACAACTCTCAGGATTGCAACGCAAAGAGTCAATATACACTACACGAACGACACCCAAATGGCTTGTACCGAAGATCCGAACAAATTATGGTTACCAAATGTCGAGCTACACTCTCCCGCATCAATTAAATAAACAGTCTGAACAAATGTATAGATAATGAAAAATCGATTGTTTTATGTTTGTTCTTGTTTTTAATAGTGATATGCTATGTACCACTGCAATGCCTCTGTAGGGTGCGTCGGCCTCGCTAAGCCTTTCTACTGGTTTTTTGCCGGCGCACCCAACATCCTCAAGATGTTAAATAAACATTATTCTTATTCTTATTTCACTAGTTACCATGAAACGATATATTTGCCCAGCTGTGGTGTCTCAGTGGTTAGGACGCTAGAATTCTAACCTCGAAGACGCGGGTTTGATCGCGGCTGTAGCTGATTCCGACGGAGAAAAATATCGGAGAGTGAAATGTAAGTGGACATTAGAGAAACCTAACTGGTCCAAATTTCAGAATCCTTCTAACACAGCCTACCGTGTAATAAGTATTGCTTCGTGAAGTTATACCTTATAAATCAACCAATAACGTTAACTTGTGCAGGCAGGAGTTTCCACCGGGTCACGAAAAGCCTCCGTGCTCAGCCTTCTGTTTTTTGCACAGAAAGAGAAGTCTGCAACATCTCCTGGCTGCTCTAAACGTATTTGTTTCAGACTTCTTGAAAAGTTTCTTTTCCGGTTAGACACTACCGCCCATGATCTGGAAGCAATTAGGCTACAATTTCAACTTATTTATGTCCAGTGCCTTCATTTGTTTAGGTTAATTAGCAACATACCTCAAAATTACCTAAGATTTCTTGCCTCAAACTGTGATTAACGCCATATCATGCTAGTTAGCCTTGCGAGCCTAGAAGCAGCAAATACTTGCTTCGCTTTGCATTGTCATATTTTAAACTGTTCCTAGCGAGAATGGCCCAGTCGTGCAACAACACGCAGCAGCCAAATCTCGTATTAACTCTAGGCAAGAGAGTTACAAAGTTTAAAGTGCTCGGTTTGTGAGGTCTGAATGTTCCAAGCCCCTATTTGTGGCTGTGTGAGAACCCCGCTTTGAATGGCTAAGCAATAAATGCACGGGCTGAGCCTGTAGCAAAAAAAAATCGCAATAGTCTCTGTTTGTACCTAGCGCCATACATTCAGACTGAAGAATATACGATATCAAACGCAAGACAATATATATATATATATATATATATATATATATATATATATATATATATATATATATATATATTTATATATTCAATCCTTTACAAAGGTCGGAGCCCAGCCGAAACGTCGGATTAAAGTTTGCTGTTTTGGTACCGTGCGTAATCCCCTTTACGTTTATATTAATACAAACTATAGTCGACGACGAAGCGGAGGCAATTAGTGGCTGATTGGTGTAGACGATGAAGTGGTTGCTGGTTGGTGTAAAAGACAAAGTTGGTCGCCTGGAACCGCTCCTCGGACCGCTCTCGGACTTCGGCAGTCCTCTAGGCTCAAGGCGTTGCCTGGACGATGTCGTCATATTTTCGACCACCTTCGACCAACCTAGAAAGGTTACGCCTTGTGTTAAAAGCTCTCTGAGACGCCAACCTGGCAATCAAACCGGAGAAATGTCACTAAGGCTTTGAGGAACTTCGCTTCCTTGGTCACGTGGTCAGCGCAAAAGGCGTTTGCCCGGACCCTGAAAAGACAGCGGCCGTTTCTGGTTTTCCGCGCCCAACTGACAAGAAAGCTGTTCGACGGGTCTTAGGCTTGTGCTCCTATTACAGACGACTTGTACAAGACTTTTCGCACATCGCGGAACCGTTAACCACACTAACTCAAGATGACACGCCGTTAATGTGGGGAAGTGAACGAGAGGCCGCTTTCCTTGAGCTTCGCAGCCGCCTACAGAATCCCCCGATACTAAGTCATTTTGATGAAAATGCCGCAACTGACGTCCACACTTATGCCAGCAACGTTGGGGTTGGCGCAGTACTAATTCATTGGCAAGACACTGCAGAACGGGTCATCGCTTACGTGAAACTAGCACTTAATCGCTCCGAAACCAACTATTCTATAACTGAGAAAGAATGTCTGGCGATAATATGGTAATATGGTCGTAGGTTTTGTGAAACCATAGGTGACCTGCCGTAGCGTCATCGCAGCAGCACACGAGGGAGGACTGGATCCAGCGGGTTCCCTCAGGGGTAGGATGACATCTTCGAGCTTAAAGTTTGCGTAACTCTCGGCGGAGCCTAGCATTGGGTGGCTTCAAAGCGCCATTAAGGCGGTCGATGGGACCGTAGTGCACGTCGGCTAGTTGCTGCGAGCGGAGAGCGTGTTTGTTGCCAGAGGTGTCAAACGAAACTGCTGTGATATGCGTTGGAGGCGGAGAGAATCGGCTCTGGTCAGAGGACGGAATACACTGCGTAGAAAAACTGCAGGTCGATGGCGAAAGTGGGCAGCGAGAAAGCGCGTCGGCATCTTGGTGGTGGCGCCCCGATTTATAAACGACTTCGAACTGGCACTCTTGTAGGCGTAGAATCCAACGACCAGGTCGGCCTGTCAAATTTTTCAGCGAAGACAACCAGCAAAGAGCATGGTGATCGGTCACGACTGTAAAGTGGCGACCATAGAGATAAGGACGAAATTTCTGAACCGCCCAGACGACGGCAAGACATTCCTGCTCGGTAATGGTATAATTTTGCTGAGCTGGAGTCATGGTCCGCCTGGCGAAGGCAATCACTTTTTCACGGGACGTTGCGTTGCGCTGTAGAAGTACAGCGCCGAGACCACTGGCGTCAGTGTGTAGGATGGTTGGAGCGGTGTCGCTAAAGTGAGCAAGAGCAGGATCCGATGTGAGGGCGTGCTTGAGGTATTTGAATGCAGTTTCGCACTGTGCAGTCCACACGAAAGCGCTGCACGTTAAGTAGTTCATGAAGGGGAGCAGCAATAGTTGCAAAATGTCTAATAAAACGGCGGAAATAGGATGGGGGCTAGGCCGAGAAAACTGCGCAAATCTGCAGTTCGTGGAGGACGAGCAAAATTCAGGACCGCAAATGATTTTTTAAGTGTCTGGACGAATTCCGTCATGACTAACTAGATGTCCCAATATTTTAATTTCATTCTGTGCAAAGTGGCACTTCTTGGTGTTGAGTTGAAGTCCTGCTGAAGCGAGACATGTGAGAACTTCATTCAGGCGCGTAAGATGTTCGCTAAAAGTTGACGAAAAGATAACAATGTCGTCCAGGTAACATAAACAGGTTCTCCATTTTACTCCACGAAGTACTGTATCGATCATTCTTTCAAATGTCGCTGGTGCGTTACAATGGTCGAAGGGCATAACATTAAATTCGTAAAGTTCATCGGGAGTTGCGAAAGCGATTTTTTCTTTGTCATCTTCGTGCATAGGTATTTGCCAATACCAAGAACGGAGGTCCAAGGTCAAGAAATATTCAGCGCCTTGGAGAGAGTCAAGAGCCTCATCAATTCGCGGTATCGGGTATACATCTTTGCGGGTAATTTTGTTGAGTGCACGGTAGTCAACACAAAAGCGTACCGACCCGTCCTTTTTTTTAACTAATACTACTGGAGAGGACCATGGGCTTGTTGAGGGACGAATAATATTACGACGGAGCACGTCATTTACATTTTCTTAAATAACTTTTCTTTCACAGCGCAGGGCACAAAACAGCAAGGGGATCAAAACTCACCTCCAACACTTGTGGAAGAAGGCAAGGTCGACACGGCAAGTTTGAGATGGCAAGGAAAGAGATGCCGTGTCTGGCGTTTATTCCAATGAACAACCGAGGTGCGTGCCACCGGTGCCGCGGGATGATGACGATGGCGTGTACACGTAAAAGAAGAAGATCCTTGGAAGTCTTACAAAAATTGTGTGAGCCTTCCAATGATCTTCTTTCACGTGTACATACCATCGTCATTATCCCGCGGCGCCACCGGTGGCACGCGCCTCGGTGGTTCATCGGAATAAACACCAGACAAGGCATCCCTTGGCTTGAAGCCTCAAACTTGCCGTGTCGACATGGCCTTCTTCCACAATATATATATATATATATATATATATATATATATATATATATATATATATATATATATATATATATATATATATATAAAGCAGACAATTGAAAGGGATATGAGGGGCTCGTTATTAAAGCATTTAAAGGAGCGAACAGTCTACGAGTGCAAGGGAAACAATCGGTTTTTTCTTTTTTTTGTTTATACTGTTTACATTTACAGGAATTTTGTCTCATGGTGATTATTGTAATAAAGTGCATTATCAATATATATATATACATATTCGAACTGGATGTCACACAACTTTCCCGATTATCTATTTTATTCCAACAGTGTCTGACTGTGGACCGGCCTTCTTCAAGGTAGAATTGATTCTCAATTCTACCTTGAAGAAGGATGCTCCACCGACCGGAACTGTTGGAATAACATAGATAATGGGGAAAGTTGTGTGACATCCTGTTTGAATTTAACTCTGGCCCATTAGTAACAAGCAAACCATGTCTATATATATAAAGTGTTAAGCGGGGATCCAGGCACTGGTAGCGGGCACTGGTAGCGAGAGGAACCGGAGTGGTTGTGGCTTAACATTTAGTCAACTGGTCAGCAAAAGCACTTCCTCTTCTTCCTTCTCGGCTATCGCTCCGCTTGCTTGGAACTTCTTCTTTACAATGGCCCCCGCAAAAAAGAGGAGCCATCCTGGCGACTCAAGGAGACGAAATGATAGCAGGATCGTAATACGGTTTTAAGCGGTCGACGTGAACAATCTTACGCCCACGGCGGCGAAGGTCGGTAGAAGCGGCTAGCGGTTCAACTAGGTAATTGACGGGAGAAGCCTGTTGGAGCACTAGATAGGGTCCGTGGTACTTGGAAGTAAACTTGCTGGTCAGACCGGGTGGTGTCGATGGGACCCAGAGCCATATGTGAGAACCGGGAGAGAATTGGAGGACAGAGTGGCTGCTGTCACTGTGCACTTTCTTCTGGGCTTGCTCGTCCGAAGTAAGCGAGCCAGCCAGCTTGCCACATTCTTCAGCGTGCCTAGCAGCTGCTGAAAGTGATGTATACTCTGAGATATCAGGACGGTAGGGGAGGATGGTGTCGAGTGGAGACGAAGGTCACGCCCGTACAGCAGAAAAAATGGTGAGAATCCGCTAGTTGCTTGAACGGCGGTGTTGTACGCATAGGTTATAAATGGGAGAATCTTGTCCCAATCGTAGTGGTCGGAGGCGATGTACTTGGACATCATGTCACCGAGTGTGCGGTTGAAGCGTTCTGTGAGGCCGTTAGTTTGAGGGTGGTACGCGCTGGCTGTCCGGTGGATGGTCTGACATTCACGTAGGAGCGCTTCGACAACCTCGGATAGAAACGATTTGCCTCGATCACTTAGAGAAGTTCACGAGGGGACCCGTGCCGTAGAATGAAATGATGAAGAAGAAAGGACGCAATATTGGGTCCGGTGGCATCCTGAAGTGCTGCTGTCTCCGCATACCGAATAAGGTGATCGACGGCCACGATGATCCAACGATTCCCTGCAGGTGTATATGGCAGAGGTCCATACAAATCGATGCCAACACGGTCGAATGGTCGGTATGGGCACGGAAGATGCTGTAGTGGAGCCGGCTGATGGAGAGGGGGCGGCTTGCGACACTGGCAATCGATGCACGAACGCACATACTTACTCACGAAGGTATACATACCACGCCAGTAGAAGCGCTGTCGCAACTGTTCATAAGTCTTAAATACACCCACATGGCCACACTGTGGATCGATATGATAAGATGCGCAGATATCACTACGGAGGTCGTGAGGTACGACTAGCAGCCACTTACGGCCATCTGGAATATAATTGCGTCGATAGAGGAGACGGTCACGAAGGGCGAAATGCTGCGCTTGACGACGAAGAGCGCGAGGAGCCGGTGAAAGTGACGAGTTCGTTAGAAGGTCGATTAGTGATCTTAGCCACGGATCTTTGCGCTGTTCTGATGGCATGTCGTCGATGGACAGGGAAGACAATGCGGAGCTGGAGGCAGAGGACAACGGAGCGTCAGGTGGCACCGGCGAGCGAGATAAAGCGTCTGCGTCAGAGTGCTTGCGCCCTGTACGATAGATAACTCGTATATCACACTCGTGCAGTCTAAGCTACCAGCGGGCGAGACGGCCGGTGGGGTCTTTTAATGAAGACAAGCACAAAGCGTGGCGGTCTCTAACAACATCGAAAGGGCGCCCATACAAGTATGGCCGAAATTTCTGAAGCACCCAAACAATAGCCAAGCATTCCTTTTCTGTCACCGAGTAGTTGGTCTCGGCCTTGGTCAACGTTCGACTTGCGTACGCCACAACGTATTCATCAATACCGGGTTTTCTTTGAGCAAGAACAGCGCCGAGGCTGGCGTCGCTGGCATCGGTGTGCACTTCGGTAGGAGCAGCCGGGTCAAAAGGGCGCAATACGGGGGGTGAGGTAAGTATCGTGTGCAAGTTTGTGAAAGCAGTATCGCAAGCCGGCGACCAGGCAGAAAGATCTTTGTGAGCGCTGAGAAGTCGTGTCAGAGGGACAATGATGGTCGCAAAGTTCCGAACGAAACGCCTAAAATAGGAGCATAAGCCTATAAAGCTGCGTAATTGCTTGATAGATGTCGGCTTCCGAGACTCAGCGACAGCACGGAGTTTAGACGGATCCGGAAGGATGCCATCCTTGGACACTGAAGGCCCTAACATAGTGAGATGGCGAGCGGCGAAATGGCACTTTTTCAGATTGAGCTGCAGACCCGCATCGCTAGGACATTGCAAGGTAGTTTCAAGGCGAATTAGGTGGGTCGCGAAGTCTGATGAAAATACGACGATATCATCCAAGTAGCAGAGACATGTGTGCCACTTCAAACCACGGAGAATATTGTCCATCATGCGTTCAAAGGTGGCGGGCGCGTTACACAAGCCAAACGGCATGACGTTGAACTCATAGAGCCCGTAGGGGGTGACAAAAGCTGTCTTCGGGCGATCGTGCTCAACCATTGGAACTTGCTAGTAGCCAGAACGTAAATCGATTGAAGAGAAAAATTGTGCTCCATGCAAAGTATCCAGCGCGTCGTCTATGCGTGGCAGTGGATAGACGTCTTTTCGCGTGATCGCAATAAGGCGGTGGTAGTCCACACAGAATCAAATAGACCCGTCTTTCTTCTTGCATAAAACGACCGGGGACGCCGAAGGGCTACTGGAAGGCTGAATGACACCCTTACTGAGCATCTCGTCGACTTGCTCATCAATAATGCTCCGCTCTGAGGCTGATACACGATAAGGACGTTGGCGTAATGGGGCGTGCGTACCGGTATAGATGTGGTGGGCAACAGTTGATGTACGACCCAAGGATAGCTGCTGGATGTCAAAGGAAGCTCGGAATCGGTTTAGCAAGTCGGGGAGCTTGGCGCGTTGATCTAGAGCGAGAACACTGTCGATGGCTTTGTCGAAGGCAGCCAGAGGTGACGAAGGAGACGAGGAGCGAGGTGGGCTAAGGGCACTGACGCTGTCGGAGATTGTGTCGGCATAAGTGGAAAGAAGCGGCGGGACGGTCACAATTTTCTGATCGAACAGGCTCGGCATGCCCAACACACTCGCCACGTTGCAACGTGAGTGTATACAACGAATCATTACTAATGGCGAGTTCGGTGCGGCTGCTTCGTACGCTAAGGACGGCGCAAGGGAGGGGAAGGCAGCGTCGCGAGACGAAAATGGAAGATGGGGTGAAGAGCACTGTACTGTCTTGTAGAGAGGAACAGTTTATAGGCACAATCGCAGCAGATGAAGGCGGGATATCCGTAGCATCCGCAACGTGGCATTTGGCTTCCCCAAGAATGTTATCGGCGGTCGGTGCGGTGCACAACGGTGAAAGCTCTACTTCGGCACGAGCGCAATGAATTACGGCGCGATTGCGACACAAGAAGTCCCATCCTAAAATAATGTCATGGGAGCAGTCACGGAGAACGGTAAAACTCATGACATAGAGAACGTTCTGAATGGTGACTCGAGCCGTGCAGGTACCGAATGGTTCGATGTGCTGAGCAGTGGCGGTGCACAAAGAAATCCCAGAATACGGCAGAACAACTTTTCGTAACAAGCGGCACAGTCTAACGTCAATAACCGACACAGCAGCGCAAGCGCAAGAGTACAAACATTTTCAATGGTAAGTTCGATTAAATTGTTCGGTGGCGAAGCAGGACTTTCACTTGTCGACGAAAGCGCAGTTTTTGCCTGCGGAACTGCGTCTAGTGGTTTTCCGGCATTGGCGAGGTAGAGCGACGACGCGGAGAGATTGAGCGGTGGCCGTTAGAGAAGTGGTCAAAGTGAGACGAGGGCTGAGGTGGTGCACGGGGTGGGGACGGCGGCTGTGCGTAGGCAACCGGGCTCTGATCGAAAGCGCACGGGGTCGGGCGACGGCGGCACAGGCGTGCAACATGGCCAGGGAGACCACATGCAATGCACATGGGCCGGTTGTCAGTTGTGCGCCAAGGGCGTTGAATAGGTGGCGCACGGCGCTGAGTGAAAAATGCGCGCTGAGGCGGACCATACGATGGCAAAGGCGTAGGAGGGGGTGGTCTTGCGGCAACCTCAGCATAAGACAGTGGAGTGGGTCCGGACGTCGGAACAGCGCCGGCATGAATAAGCGGAGCTGTCAGTGGAGCGGCATGTAGACTTGGTTGTCGAGGGGGCGGAAGTGCGTCGGCAATTTTCTCCTGAATAACCTGGCGTGTGGTCGGAGCCAGGCCCGAGCTGGAATGCGCAACGTGTGGAATTAGCAATAATTGCCGTGCAACTTCCTCCCGTACGAAGTCTTTGATTTCTTGAATAAGTGTGGTGCTCACAGTGCCACCTGACATAGCCGAGATCGTAGGTTCAGGTTGTCGAGGGATGATGCGTTGGCGACGAAGGTCGTCGTAACTCTGACACATCGTGATTACCTCACTTACAGTACGGGGCTCTTTTGCCATCAGAGTGTTGAATACGCCTTCGTGGATGCCTATCATAATATGGCGAATCTTCTCGGCTTCACTCATCGATGCATTTACACGGTGGCACCAATCTAAAACGTTTTTGATATAGCTAGTGAAGGTTTCGCCTGTCTGCTATACATTAGTGGTGCGGGCGGAGTCTGACTTTGGACTGCATATTACCTTATGTCTGCTGCACCCGCTCGTGCAAACGGTGTTCGGCGCGAAGTTTGCGGACCACAGGTCGACCGAAGACATCCACAAATTGGGATTTGAACGAGGCCCAAGTTGTAATGTCAGCCTCGTGATTTGTGAACAACAACTTTGCTACTTGGGTCAGGTAAAAGATTACATTGTTAAGTTTCAGGATGTCATCCCACTTATTGTTGGTGCTTACGCGTTCATACGAAGAAAGCCAGTCCTCGACGTCCTGATCGTCGGTACCGCTGAAGATCGGCGGGTCCCGCTGTCGAAGCACCCCGGTGCGTGGAATAGAAGGGACCGAGGAAGCGGGGCCGGTGCTGTTTGTGCTGGACTCAGTCACTGAGGACGGAATTCGATGGCTGCGGAGCTCCAGGGTGAGGAAATAGTAGATAAATCCCGCGACCTCCACCAAGTCTTAAGCGGGGATCCAGGCACTGGTAGCGGGCACTGGTAGCGGGCACTGGTAGCGAGAAGAACAGGAGTGGTCGTGGCTTAACTTTTAGTAAGCTGGTCCGCAAAAGCACTTCCTCTTCTTCCTTCTCGGCTATCTGTCCGCTTACTCGGAACTTCTTCTTTACAATATATATATTATAAGTCGTGCCTTGTTAATATGGACACTTTGCTTTCCGACCAAAACTGCCCATAAAGCGAGTCATCCATCATAACGAGACATGAATAAAAAAAACGATTTTATTGAGAAAAAAGAATTGTAATTAATGACTGCTTTTATACATATCGGTGGGCACTGGACTCAAAATTTCACAGAATTAATACCGGCAATTTTGAGTGCACTTGCTTTTTAATAATGTTTCTGCTACATGTGCATGTGTTTTTTTTTTTACACGGACCCCCCCCCCCCCTTCCTATGTAATACCCTCGAATGAGGGCCTTTAGGGTATATTGAATAAATAAAATAAAAAATTATCCTTGTCATTGTTGTCTTCAAAAAATTGTAGCGCGGTCTGAAGTGACTCGAGTACCATGACACCTTTGCTCAGTGACGAGGCCATTTTGGCCTCGTCACTGAGCAAAGTAGCGGCTAAGTAGTTGCTTGAGATTCTCCTGATGCGAGGAAACAGCTTAGCTGTCGATACTAGTCCCTCACGGCTTGTATTGACTGAGATGGCTTTTGCCGCTTGTATTCACAGATTTCTTCGCGCCTACGTTCAGCTCTGTTCTTTTGAGTTTAACTGCCGCCATGCCAAAAGCCAGACTCAAGTTGAGGGTTACAGGCTCCTGATGCTTTGCAGTTTTTGCCTAGTTAACCTTCCTGCTTTTCCGTTCTTCTCATTCTTTCTTTTTTTGCCTTGTACTATTTCCGTAAGGAAGCAAGGGAGTCAAGCTGGCAAACTGCTATCCAGGGGCTATCGAACATCCCATCTTCTTGGAGCCGTTTCAATGTATTCCTATAAAACAAACACTGCAAGCTGAAGTACAGTTTAGAACGACGGCTAGCCGACTACGAAGAGCTCAGACCTTGTCAAGGCAGCATCGTTGACTCAAAGCGAAGCCGACATGCGTACCCTGGTACGCAAAATGTGGCAGTTCAGCAGCGCAACAGGGACGAAAACCAGGATCATAGGGGGGAAGCGCGTCCAAGACGGGACGCCCGGTCCCGGTAGCGTGTTCGTACGTCGCCTTTCTTTGTCACTCTACTTCTTGAGTGTGTCTCAACTCTCACCGAAAATCGTTAAGGGCTTCATGGAACACACATTGTGCTCTGGGAAAGAGAACTTCAATTTCTACCACCACTGTAGGCACTTGTCTTTTTTACTGTCATTTCTGTCTTACGCTTTTACTGGCCTCCGTGTTCACGTTCAGCAAAATTTATTGCAACCACATGTTGCTGTTTTCCCGACTGCGGCGGCACTTCCGCTGCACTCAGAAATCTTCCGGTTCCCCCCTTTCGGGGTCTTTCTTACGCTGACCCTCGGTTTGCTGTGTACGTCCCTCTCCGCTCTTGCACCCCCCCCCCCCTGAAACTGCGACACGCCCGCTTTGGTTCTCTCCAACCCCACAGGACTCGTTCAGGCATCCCGCCGTATCGGCTGTCGCGTAGGTTCGCGGACGGTGCGCCCTTCTTTAACTTCCGTTCGGACTCCTTTGCTTCTTTTCAAGCAGTGTCCATGTTAACGAGAAATATACATGGGCCCAAGTGGGCTGTGTGCATTCTTTCCCTGTCCATTTTCCGGACAGCGAGTTTCCATGCTAAGGAGGCATAAATACATTGGAAAGGTTTCGTCCCCAGAAAAACTGTCCACAATTCGGGTCGTCCATATTAACGTTGGTCAAATTAACGGGGCACGACTGTATATATATTCCAGACCTCGACAAACCAGAACATATAGTAAATAAAATAACCGTTGAAACTGTTCCGCAGACGTCCTCCGTAAAGCAAGAGAGTGTTACGTAGACCAACTGTTTATCATTATGCAAGCAATATATAGTTCAGACAAAAAGATGCCTAAATGAAAGTATAGTTAAGGAAAACCAGTACGATGTGTACAATGCAGTGAAAGAGCACTTAATCATATATTGTAGAGACTCTGCAAAGCGATATTTGTCACTAATACTCAGAAAGAAGAGAAATGAGCTAACGCTTCAAATGATCTATGCCAGGAAGAAAACAGAATGTAACAATTTATCTCACGTGTGAAAACATACATTGGTGAACAACTGCTTTCTGGCAATTTCTCAGAAGAAGTAGAATTTTAGTTGCAAAACAGCGATGAAGGTATTACCATCTTCATTACATTATGTTGTGTCCATAAGAATTTCGATTTGTTATGTTTTGTTTTTGCTCGGTGCTTAACTATTTATTTGCCGATTCGTCCGTGCAAAACAAAAATTTCGCGCAAAGGCAGCTCCACTCATTGCGAGCCTTCTTTTGTCCCTGTTTGCTCCGCGCTGCTAATCTCTAATAATGAGGAATATAAAGGTACACAGATATCAGACGTTTTAGCAGCAACAAAGCCTCGACTAAGCATACATTATATACTCCTTGCACGACACAATCAAATCACGCAGGCATAAGTCGCGTTCAGAATGGCTGGCCTATCAGGTAGGAATGTGTTTTTATTGCCATGCCATAGATATCTATTTGTGACACGAATTTCACTTATGCGTTTTCAGCGGGCTCCAAGAATGCTAGTTCACCACTTCTTAACCAGTAATGTTTTATTCGACGCTCAGAAAATTTATACATGAAGATAAAACACTACGTGTGAGATTATACAAGATACTTTGAAACAAAAAAGGAAAACAAACAACAACAACAAAAACATAAAATACGTTTCTCTGGTTGGCACACTGCCCTGAATCCGAGAATTTCATCTCTTTTTTTGTTAGCGATAATGACGGACTGCTGACACAGTTTTAGGGTCCGTCTCTTTTGATTGCAGCGGCCTCGACAATTTATGTTGTCACTCTAACTGCATTTCTACCAATCACCTCGCATTCTTTAAAACAATTCCGGCAGTGCCGCACTAAATTTCTGGAACCACTATCCCTCACTTCCCTGGTGGTCGCTTAAACGCTCAGAAAGGCGTCGGCCTGACTGCCCCATGTGCGCTATGCCTGATGAAAATGGTAGTTTGCATATTATTTCCGCAGTGCACGGCACAAAGGGGCTCTTATGCCGAATTTTTCAATTATTATCAGCCCTGCTGTCACGACAGGTGGCCTTACATATGCGGGGCAATTGTTCCGGTGGAGACATACACACCTTCACTCCCACTTATTGTGCGACCTTTTTGAAGGAGTGCGGCAGTTTGTGAATATATGGCACCCCCACTATCTTGCTATCCATTTTGCCATCAGTTACTTCTCGTGGTCCTTTCCTACTGCTGCAGGATTTCAGCAACTGAGACTAGTAAGTTTGTTTCGCACAGCACAAAGGGGATTTTATGCCGAATCGTGCAACTATTCTGAACCCTGCTGTCAGGACAGGTGGCCTTGCTTAGGCGGGACAATCCGGTGCAGACTTGCCCACCTTAACTCCCACTTATTGTTTGAACGTTTTGAGGGAGTATGACAGCTTGTGAATATATGGCACCACCGCTATCTTATGAATACCCACACTATATGAATATATATATATATATATATATATATATATATATATATATATATAGAGAGAGAGAGAGAGAGAGAGGAACATGGTTAGCTTGTTACTAATGGGCCAGAGTTAGTCACACAACAGGATGTCACACAACTTTCCCGATTACCTATTTTATTCCAACAGTTTCAACGGTGAACCGTCTTTCTTCAAGGTAGAATTCTACCTTGAAGAAGGGCGGTCCACCGTCCGAAACTGTTGGAATAAAATAGATAATCGGGAAGTTGTGTGACATCCTGTTTGAATATATATATATATATATATATATATATATATATATATATATATATATATATATATATATATATATATATATATATATATATATAAATATATATATATCATATGAGTATATGGCACCACCACTACCCCTTCGCCATCAGGTACTCTCCTCGTGGCCTTTTTCTGCTGGTGCAGGCTCTCAGTAATCCAGATTAGTAAGTGTCTCGGGAATCCTGCTGATCTAAGGCAGTCCACCTGTTTATTAAAACTAATATTCATCAGGGATGCGCGGGACATGCTAACTGCATTTGAAAGGCACGTCTCCACCACTCCTCTCTTGACCAGCTCCGTATGACAAAAAGGGCAAGAGAGACTTTTCTGTTTTGGGCTCATACATCCAACAAACGCATGTCGCAGTATCCAGCTTTAGGTCAAGAAAGCGAGTTATGCCCTCAACTAGAAGCTCATGGGTGATCTTCAGAGGGTAAAGACACTCAGTAAAGGTATAAATAGCGGTAGCGGCTGTCGCAGAAACGTCACAATAGCCCTTACGAAGTACTACTAACTAATCAGCAACGAGTCTGAAGGCTCGAATGACTACCGCATCATTAAGATGATCTTTTAGTCGCCTCTCCAGACTCGCAAGGTAAAGGTCACTGAGCGCAGGGGCAATGCAGGAGGCAACGCAAACATCACCCTTCTGCAGGAATACCTGCTGATTCCAACTAACTAAGGCCGACTTCAGATATAGGGACAATAAACTCAAGAAACCGTGAACAGACATATCCGGTTCATTCTGAAAGGCAACAGCACCAAACTATGGATGCAGTCTTTAATGCATTTTAAAACCTGCTGATGCGGCAATGAATAATAGATCCTTCTAGTGAAAAAAAATTCCACATCTTGCTCTTTAAGTTCTTTTAGAAACTCAACCACTTGTTCTGAGTTTCTCATCTTAACTGCTGCTTACTGATCTGGGGTTCTGCCACTACGACTAACATTGATCGACTGATTGTTCTCGAGAAGCGAGCCATGCGCTGCATTGAGAACCTCGAGGGGCTGCAACACACTGCCCCCGGTTTTTCTAATGCACAACGTGCTTAAAGTTTTATACGAGCTGCAACTTGATACATATATCATAAACCGAACTATATATACTAGATCCATCTAGAATATCCAGCCTGCGCTTGCCTAGTAATACACTGTACGACCTGAGACAGCTTGTCCAAACTGCCTGCTGTAAGGACGCGTTATGGTACCCAAACACTGATGTACTTAATCCCTAACTTTTTTTTAACACAAATATATTTTTCCTAGATACCATGCAACAATTTAGATCGCCTGGGAGCTTGAAAAAGTCGTTCAAAACTTACATGCTGTCGCTTTCAATGCCCTGAGTGTTTTCCGTCGTCTTACATGCCACAAATATATACGTCTGAGAAAGCTTGTGTATCTGTGTTGTATGTTCTCACTGCCACTTGTATAACAATTTAACCCATCACTTGTGTTTCCCGACCTGTGCATGGGTGACAGGACCCTCGTCAGGCAGAGAGTATCTGCCTTTAGCCCTATCATCTAAGGCCAACTTAGTCTGAAAGAATGCCTGAAATAAATAAATAAATAAATAATCAGAAAAGGGTCAATATTTAAAAATTTTAAATTTCGTTGTAGAAATAACTCTACTTCCTCCTTCCATGCACAAGGTTCAGATATGATGAGGCGGAAAGGTGCTTCAAGCTTATTCGTCTTGGCCAAAAAAAAAAACATCTCGATACCACGTTTACCAGCATTCTGGACAGCGAGCGCAGGCCTAGACAATTTAAGCCGTACACATAACCTTTTTTCTTGCGCTTTTAGCTTGCATAAACGCACGCTTTGCTGCTGATTAAAAACAGAATCTACTGCATCACCCGCCTTCTTAGGGTACATGTCCCATAGAAATAACACAAAGCCACCTTCTTTGTCGAGGCTGCTGCAATCGAAAGAGCCGGACCTGGAAGCTGTGTCAGCAGTCCGTCATTGTCGCTGACAAAAATATTGTCACGGTGTTGGTGACTGGGGCTAGATTAACAGAGCCGGTACAGGTAGAATAACACAGTCCAAGGTTTAGATACGTCCTGCGAGTCCGGAGCCGATTCACTTCAACGTCGTCTGTCACTCTGAGCGCCCCCTGGCATTCCTCCCTCCTTAAGCGTAACGCACACAGTTACACGTGCACACAAGCGTACAAAAGCAACCTCCCACCCTCAAAAAAAATGTTTGTAGATGTAGTTTGTCAGTCACCGTGCAAAGTACGGCTTCAGTCGCAAGACATGAACTGTCTCTGGACGAGGTAGCCGACGACCTGTGTGCTCTGATCCATCCGGGAGCACCTCGTAATTGACGTTACTGATGCGTCGCACGATTTTATACGGTCCGAAGTAGCGGCAAATTAGCTTGTCTGAAAGGCCGCGGCGTCGAACAGGAGTCCACACCCACACCTGGTCCCCGGTGTTGTAGGAAGCTTGTCTGTGGCGGAGGTTGTACCGGCGTGAATCCCTGTCCTGTTGCTGGGTGATGTGGACGCGTGCTAGTTGGCGTGCTTGCTCAGCATCTTGGGCAAACTGCTCTGCGTCAGAACAAAGTTCGGTATCTGTTTGGTAAGGGAGCATTGCGTCCAGCATCGTCCGAACCTCCCTGCCGTAAACGAGGCGAAACGGCGTGAAACGTGTAGTCTCTTGGACTGCCGTATTGTATGCGAACGTCACATATGGTACGATCGCATCCCAAGTCTTGTGCTGGGCGTCGACGTACATCGCCAGCATATCCGCGATGGTCTTATTAAGCCTTTCCGTCAGCCCATTGGTCTGCGGATGGTAAGCAGTAGCTTTTCGATGCGCCGTACCACTGAGATGAAAGACTTCGGCCATCATTTTTGAAGTAAAGGCAGTCCCTCTATCAGTAATAATACAGGTAGGAGCACCGTGCCGTAGTATGATCTGGTGTACAAAGAAATGGGCAACTTCAGACGCTGTACCACTAGGTAACGCTTTGGTCTCGGCATAGCGAGTCAGATAGTCTGTGGCGATGATTATCCAACGGTTGCCACCAGAGGACCGAGGGAAAGGACCGAGAAGGTCCATGCCGACTTGATCAAATGGTGCTCGTGGTGGTATTATGGGCATGAGGAGGCCCGCAGGCTTTGATTGCGGAACCTTCCGACGCTGACATTGCCGACAGCTCTTGACATAGCGCTTAACAACAGTGGCAAGGTTGGGCCAGTAGAATATCTGTCGTATCCTAGCAAGTGTGCGAGAATAGCCCAAGTGGCCAGATGTTGGTTCATCGTGGCACGCGGAAAGGATTTCCTCTCTCAGAGCTGTGGGTACCACGAGAAGGTAGGTTCTTGACTCGGATCTAGAGTTCTGCTTATAAAGCACTCCACCTCTCAGGCAGAAAGTTGAGAGGCTCCGAGAAAAGCACTTAGGTATGGTGGCTGGCTGACCTATAGCTCTGAGCTGACATCGAGATTGCCGAGGGATGTGGGCGGTGGCACGGTTTCTGCGGACAAGCACTCGGAGACATCAGATATGCGTTCGGCGAAAGCTACGGAAGTGTCACGAAAAAGGTGCCGATACTCGTGCGAAAAATTTGTAACAAGTACCTTGGACTGACCACGGTGAAGATGTATCAAACTGCGGGCCACGCAGACTCCTTGTGTCAACAGTAACGATACGTTAGTTTCGGCTATTGCGTCACCATCGTTAAGGGCATTGCATTTGACATTAACGAAGGTGCTGGTTCGGGGTGGCAGAGTGACACTGTCCTCATAAACTCGAAGCACATTGAGTGGTCGCTTTGCACCGCTGAGGGCCACTGCTTTCTCAGTAGAAAACGAGACCTTAGAATTCCGGAGGTCAATAATTGCGCCATATTCACGAAGGAAATCTACGCCCAGAATCAGGTCACGCGAACAGCTTTTCAGAACAAGGCAGCTTACCACAAATGTTTATTCTTGAATTTGAACTCTGGCCGTGCACATGCCCAGAGGAGTAATCAGATGACCACCCGCGGTGGGAACGTTTGTGCCGGCCCACGGAGTCAAAACCTTCTTGAGAACTGCGGCAAACTGGCTGCTCAAAATAGAATAATCAGCGCCAGTATCCAACAGAGCCCGAACATGGTGACCATCCAGTACTACGGGTATGTCCAACGAAATCTGCTCGCGAATGTCAGGCTTCTGAGTCTTTGAGTGCTCTGCGTTGGTGTACGCGGTCTGCTTCACCTGCAATTCGTCGTCGTTGCAGGTGCGTTGTTGCAGCGTCCGTTCCACCGGCAGTTCGTCGTCGTTGCGGGTGCCTTGTTGCGTCATGTGTCCCACCGGCAATTCGTCGTCGTTGCGGGTGCGTGGTTGCGTCGTTTGTTCCACCGGCAATTCGTCGTCGTTGCGGGTGCGTGGTCGTGTCGTTTGCTCCACCGGCAATTCATCGTCGTTGCGGGTGCGTCGTTTCGTCGTCGGTTCCACCGGCAATTCGTCGTGGTTGCAGGTGCGTCGTGGTGGCGTCGAGGTGGCGGTATGATCGGTAACGGCGGACTTTTCCAATGTCGATGCGTAGTCTTTCCGTGTCCGCATCAATGGGGGGTCTCCCGCGCCGCGATGTCCAGCGAGCCTACCCCCGAAGGTCGCTGGTTTCAGTTTTCCCTCTGGGGACTGGGCGAGCGGCCCTGCGCTGCCCATGAGGAACTCGTAGCAGATGGCGGCGGGCGAGACCTGGGTGACGGTGATCTAGATGGTCGCAGACGAGACGGAACGATCCGGCGCTGATCATTGACAAAATCTTCAACGGCTCGAGGCCGTTCGCCGTAGCGAGGCCGCGGAGAATCAGCGGAAAACCCTTCGAGACCTAGTCGACGGTAGGGACAGCGCCGATAGACATGACCCGGTTCGCCGCAGTGAAAGCATAGCGGCCGTCGGTCGGGGGTACGCCACTCGTCTGCTTTCCGTGTATGCGGTCGAGAATCTGTGACGTACTGGATCACGGGGGCTGCTGTTTTCGGCCCAGCTACGTTCGGAGGAATCAGGGACGGCGACGAGGGCGGAGAGTATTGCAGCACCTGGGAGTATGTAGGGCGGTGACACTCTGGTGGTGTAAGAGGAGGAGTAGGGCCAGGTTCACCGATTGGAAATGGAGGCCGGAGCGCTTGCTGCACCTCGTCGCGGACAACGCTGGCGATGGAGGAAGGAGCTGGTTGAGGTGTGCCATACATCAGTCGGAGTTCGTCGCGCACAACGGAACGTATGAGCTCCCGTAGCGCCGATGTGTCCATGCTATGCGATGGGAACTCAGCAGCGACGGAGGCGGCGTGGATGGTGGGATCCCGTGCCGAAGCTCGCTGCTGAAGCACTTTCTCTATAGTGGATGTTTCAGCAAAGAATTCTGCAACAGTTTTCGGCGGGCTGCGCACCAGGCCAGCGAAAAGCTGCTCTTTGACGCCACGCAAGAGGTAGCGCAGCATTTTGTCCTCGGACATCGTAGGATCCGCACGCTTAAACAGGCGCGTCATGTCTTCGATATACGCCGCTACAGTTTCGTTAGGCATTTGGATCCGAGTGTGAAGAGCGCGTTCGGCCCGTTCGCGGCGATCTGAGCTTCCGTAAGTTGCCGCAAGATGATCTTTAAACTCACTCCAGGACGACAGCTGCTCTTCATGGTTCTCGAACCACGTCCGAGCGCCATCCTCGAGGCTGAAATATACATTTCGAAGCCGTGCGGCGTCATCCCAGAGGTTGAATGTAGCTACCCTTTCGTAGTGCTGCAACCAGTCGTCGACGTCTTCATAGGTGTCCCCGTGAAAGGTCTTTGGGACGCGGGGGTTTTGCAACGTCACGTAGGTGGGGGTCGCGCCAGGCATTGCGACGACGTCGTGGCTACTGGTAGTCATGCCCGAGGGGGAAAACTCAGGTGGTAGGCCTCGTTGCCTGCGGCTAGTGCGTTGAACGGGCGTTTCCTCAAATATATGACCAGCACTCCTGCTTAGCGTAGGGGTACGGGACATCAGACCTCACCTCCACCAGATTTGTCACGGTGTTGGTGACTGGGGCTAGATTAACAGAGCCGGTACAGGTAGAATAACACAGTCCAAGGTTTAGATACGTCCTGCGAGTCCGGAGCCGATTCACTTCAACGTCGTCTCTCACTCTGAGCGCCCCCTGGCAATATATATAAGATATGGCATTCTTGGATTCAAGGCAGCGTGCCAACCGGTGAAACGTATTTCATGTTTTTTTCTGTATTTTTTTTCTTTTTGTTTACAATGTATCTGGTTTAATCTCACACGTACTGTTTTATTTTCATGTATAAATTTTGTGACTGTCGAGTAAAACCTTAGTGGAAGTTTATCGCTTGTGTTTCTCCCTTGTGTTCTAACTGCGCTATGGAACATAACCCACTAGTTCGAACCCTCACCCTGTTTCTTAACCAGCTTTACATGGGCAAGTTCGACGTGGGCAGCAAACATTTCTCAAGGGCTTCAGCGATATGATCGCGTAGTAAATAGATTTTACACATAGGCCTTGTTATTTCTTTCCGCAAAATCATCAAATGCCCTTACAAATGAAGGACCGAGTACGATACCGCTCCTATGCTTACGGGAGAGGTTGTCCGTCTTGGGGCGCGTTCGAAGTGGCGTTTACTCCTGGCGGAAGAACCAGCGTCAAATGCACCGGAGTCACCCAGCCTTGCTCTTCGAAGCAGGGAAATGCGGCGTGCGCTTGTCCTGGTTTTGAATTCAGGCGCCCTTCCCTGCGTTAATATCATTATCGTTTATTGACAGAATGGTCACGGGCACTTTAACAGGGTGGAAAGTTGGACAGTTTGCTTCATAATCATATGGCTAAAAAAAACAGCGCTAACACGAGACGAAGGAGAGAGGCGATTGCGTCGTGTGCCCTCTCTCATTAATCTTGTTTAAGCGCGGTTTTTATCCATATGGTTACAGACATTCACGCTAATGAACATGCTTGTATAAAAATGGTTTAGTTATTTATGCCGATCGGCATGACGAAACGGTTTGGGTCATTCTGGTAACTAGGCTCATAGAAATGCCGATGCTATTAACGAAAAAAAATGTGTTCGACAAAGACATGATGGCATCATGGCGAAACAGAAGTGGAGTCTGTTTTAATGCAAAGCAATCTACTGGTTATGAGCTTATAGCTTTTTTCGCAATCTCCGTCGACACACGCACATCGCACTGAAGCAAGTCACAAATAAGGTTAAATACGTCATCAGCGCGCAGCATAGCCCACTGACATATGCTTTCATTTCTATAGTATATGCGGATTTTTTGTCTCTATGTGCAAAACAAAAGCAGCAAGGGGCAACTAAATATGAGGGAGGGTGAATTATGGAAGACCTGGTTTGGACATTTTGATATCGTCTTGCCTTGAAACTGACCCCGCCATTAATTGTCACTGTCTGTACATTGTCTGTTCCCGAAGAGAACCTGCAATACCAATGACCAGCTGCAGGTGAGTTTTACAGGTAGCCGCAGTTAAGAAAAGCTGAGTGATCTTATTTTATTCCTTAAGGGTACATTATGATAGCATCAAATATTGTACAAAAGTATTGGCGTCAGTAATTGGTATAACGTATTGATTCGTGGCGCTCATTACTCTGAATAATATTTGAAGCATTGAGGCGGTGCAATGAGAAGCAAGCTTTTGGTGTGAGGTCGATGCATGAGGACTCCAATCACTGTGATAAACGAGCTATCTGTTAGTGGCATTTGTGCTGGAGGACATAACATGGCGTCATTTCTCAGCAAAAATTGGGTAACATTCACATGAGGTACAAATTGGGATGAAGCAATTTGAATTGATGATGTGTGATGCTTTCCTAGGCAACCTCATTGCGAGTTAATATAATATTTATTTTTCTTCCGAATGTGTGTTGCCGTCTGGGTCAGGTTCAGTCTAATGGTAGGTATTAGGCTCACTCTTTCGGCAAGAAAGCATTTCACCAGTTCAGCGATTTGTTGAAATTTAGCCCTGCGAGGTTTAACGACTGCAACCATGGCACGGTGCAACTGGTATGGAAAAAATGGTGGGACTTAAGTTGTACAAGCGAGACCTTCATCGAACATGGTTCTACATATTTTAGCAAGGTGTTGAACGGTTTGATTGGGAGGACAGTAAAGCTTTTCTTTAAGAGGAGGTTAAATAGTGCCTTTAATCATCTTTTTATTAAGCGATTTCTCATAAATTGTGTTTAAATTCCTTTTGAAAAAGAGCGCACAATATATGCTTTATTTTGGAGGACAGGTGGCGAAATTTGAAGCTGCACCCTAAGTATAGAGCTTACACTCAAACATTGAGGCTGCCCCAAAACCAGTTGGAGGTAAGCTGTCTTGAAATCTCGGCAGCAAGATTTCTCTGCGAGAGGAGTTGATTCGCTTGGCGTTTGACACATGCAGTATGCCTTGAGACCGTGTCGCTGGATGTCACGTCATGACCTGGTGTGTCATATCGAGTTCCTAATCATTAATAGTGATGTTTAGCGATAATAAAATATGAAGATGAAAATGATAAAAACGACAATTACAGTATTACTAATGATCACAGTTACTGATGAAAGTGATTGATGTAGATAATTAGTCTAGGGTAGTTAGTGACACACAATAAGTGTAGCGTAGTTTGCAATAAGATAATGAGGGATGAGGTAATCACAATACGATAATGAGTGACGATATCATAAGTGATAAATTGAATATATATAGATCATTATCGATTCGTGTTTAGTGATATGCTATTATTAAAAACATCGAGGCAGACCTATTGCCTTCGCATTCTCTCAATGTATTTTTTGAAAGAACATTTAGGATTATTTTATTTGTTTGAATTTTATATTTAGTAAACAAAGGCACCTTTTTTTCCTATATATAGTCCCGAAAACTCGGTCAAGGTGAATCTCATGCGCAGAGAAGGAGGCACTCTATTGACGTGCTTTCATTGCCATTTGATTTCTAAACTTTCCTTAAGAGGGTGCACTCCTTACTTGCCACTGCAAAGACTGAAGAAAAAAAAAACGTAAGAGTAGCATAAAATCTCTAAAGGGAACATTTTACAGGGAATTGCACAGAAAGCAAGACACACGAAATATAACTTGGCAAGCTTGATAGGACAAGAAGCGAACAATATCCACTTGGACAATCCAAATGTTGCGGAAAGGAAGTAAATCAGATATCCCGAACGCCTTGCAGAAGTGATGTTATCTCGTCTTCTGATAGGGTGCACATATCTGGCACATATCTCTTTTTATAAAGCAAGACAAACTGGTATATTAGGACGTATATTAGGACTCGCGTGTTAAAACCTCGAACAAGTCTAAAACATTACAGGAAAAAGACGTCAAGTATGAAGCAGCATCGAGTATAAAGACAATATAAGCTAAATTGGCCCTGTTAGACATGCTGAAACTTTACTTAAAAGGTACACTCACCCAGATCATGGCGATCATTCGACGTGTGGCCTTCAAGTACTATCCTTATAGCCCCGAAACCTATATACTCCTGCAGGCGTGCCTCAATATAGCTTTTCCCAATTACTCCTAATACCGGGCAAAAATTGAGGGCAGGCTAAACTCACTTACAATACGATGGCAGAGTGTGCAGAGCATGTGCCATAATAGATAGCGAAGGGATGGCTGTCGTTGTTGTGATTACTTTCCAGCTCAGTAACCTTACGTGCTCATCGGTACTTCTTCTCTGTGCAGTTAGTAGGCCGTTACGTTTTTGAAGATGATATTTCTGGCAAAGTTGACCGAGCGTTCACTCACGTTGGAGACAGAGTGATGGGTCCATCAGCAGCGGTCTTGTCGTAGTCATAGTCCATCGCCAGAATGTACGGCGTTCCTGCTGCCAGCTGCTCTTCGAGTTCCAAGATAAGGAAGGAAGAGCTCAGGGAGAGGCTGTCAATGCCCTTTCTTTTTGGCCTCGCACATGTAGGACCAGATGTTTCTGATAGTGCAACTTTGATTCCTTTGATCCGGTCTTGATGTGCTTTCAGAACAATCTTACTAGCGGCAGCCTTGGCCATGAACAGTACCTCTACATTCCCGGTCACCAGAAGAGCAGGGTCACCGAGGCTGGTTCCTGTCGGGTTCGAGAGACACAAGCAGGCCACCACAGAGAGCGAATAAACAAAGTGTTATAGTCGTCGTGCACCATCTTAAATTCAGAACTATTGCCACAGCTACAAAACGGCTTGACATCGAGCTGCTGAAAATCTATTCATATAGCCGTATGTTGAAGTTTTCGGAAGGAAATTATTGTTTTATGCAGCGTATCTGAACGAATGTCATGTGTCAGACCGTTTCCGTTTCTAAATTGCGATAACCCTTCAAAAATACGCGCAGTAGCCATACGTCAAGTCTTGCTTAGATATCCAACTCCCCTTAATGGTAGCCGCTTCAATGGCTGCCACGGCATCTGCCGACACTACCCTGGCACTTCAGGCCCTCTCGCCTCGTCACTATACTCGTCCACCTCCGGCTTCGCCAACCCAAGCTATGACAACCGCCATGCAATGGAGGACGGCCTGTTAGACCCAGGCTAAAGCCAACCGTAAGACTCAAGGTGTGCACGCAGATTTACACCTTGTATCAATAAATTATGTGCACGACAAATACCCTCTGCCGCCTCAGCGTCCACGGCAAACATTCCTACCTCCTCGGCGCTGTTACTGCAGCAGCTTCTGCGGCCGCGCAAGCCGCAGCACACACTGCCATTCAACTGCGCCCGTCACAACGCTTTGTCGTTGTCAAGAGGCCGCATTAGCATATCGTTTCTCTGTTCAGTGATGGCGCACACATCAGTCTGCAATGCTAGTGCCTGTTCGAGAGTACAACGTCCATCCTGTCAACGCTGGTCATGGCGCCAGTCTTGGCGTCGTGAATACCATCTCATGAACAACCTTGAGTACTACCAAGCCGCTGCTCTCAATACTCGTTCCATGGAGCAAGGAATCGCTACTCATCACTCTTGGGGGTTCATTTGCTCCCCCTTATAGTATAATACGACCGTGCTGCCGACCGATGCCGCTTTCACCCTCGAAAAGCCCACAAGAGCACACGCTGCCTGAAATATGGACATCGCATGTGTACTTGACCTGAAGCCAACTACCATCGCTATATATGCTGCACTGAATTTAAAACAACCACCGAACACCACCGGTGCCAGCACTCAGTGCCATGCAGTCTCCAACTTTAATGAAACCTACCTGCCTTCGTATGCAACCCAAGATCGAACATGTCGAAAAGACACCTACGAGCAATGTCTTAAACGTCTAGTCCAGAGCAGTTGACTTAATCCTCACACATGGTACCATACTAATAACGTGGCACGACACACCCACGCAGCTCTCTCGGTGATCGTTATATCCTCACACAGCCACTTGAGATCTCTTATCGGAAAAAGAAACAAAGACCTTCTCTGTCGCTGATTGCGACGCCCGTTGCAAAAATTTCTAAACAATTGGCATCCCTCACTCCACCACACACTCCCTCGTTGCCTAAACCAGTTAGCAAAACCAGTCAGAAAAGCAAGAAACAGGCCGCCCCCCCAAAAAAAAAATAAAAAAAAGAAAACACCGCACTGCCATTTTATTCGCCCATGGTGAAGTAGTAAACGCTTCCTACTACACATCAAAACATCTTTAAAGGAGCCAGCAGTCTATGAGTTCAGGGTAAACGTATGGGGATATTATTAATATTTTATTTAGTTTTTGTACTTCATCTTGACCAGAATTAGTCCTGTGATGATTTTAGGAAGAAAGAATATAAATGCAAAGCGGAAAAAAACAACACGCCAATGATGGGAGACGAACCCACGACCTCCGAATATCGCGTCCACTGCTCTACCAACTGAACTACAACGACGAATGTCCAACCTTCCGTTTTTTTGGGCATTCATATTGACTGCAGCCGAAACCTGAAAGTGCTCACCATCGCCACCCTCAATATTGCGGCGGATACGAAACATCCTGTTATACCGCAAGTGTTACGTGTGCACGTGATCATTAGGGTTGGCGGCAGCTGTGCTAGAACCCTCTCAAGCCACCTTTATGGCCTGAATACTGCTAAAGCCGAGATCATCGCAAGCTATTAACCAGAAAATTGAAGGGGAAACGAGGGTGACGTTATGATACAATTAAAGAAGCCAGCAGTCTATGGCCCCAAGGTAAACTTATGGGGGTATTATTTTTTTAGTGTTTTGTACTTGATCTTGACCAGAATTAGCCCTGTGATAATTTTTGGGAGAAAGAATATTAATGTAAAGCGGAAGGAAAAACAACGCGCCGACTATGGGCGCGCCACCATAGGCGAGTTCTTTTTCCTTCCGCTTTGTAAAATCGGGACGGATGGTTCTCGAAGAAAACTCTATTTTAACTTTCTCGAAAACGATGCCGCCACGACAAAGTACGCTTCCCCGAACCACATCTTCAATCGATGGCAGCCTGCGCTCCCAGTTTCACCTGCGCAGCCTGAATGGCCTCGTACTGCTCCCCGCCGCCACAATCCGTGGCGCACACAAGATAATCGCCCGATATGCTATTTCAGTGCTGTAGCTGGCCATGTGGCGCGGTGATGGGCACGTGGATCCCGCTTTTATGAATACGGGCGTGCTCCAGCGTACGTGCCTTTTTCCGAACCTGCGTCCGGTCGTACGCCCTTACATCACTCTTCGACACGTTCCGATTCATATAGCCACCGGTTGCCATCTACCCGCAGTCGGTCCCGCTCTCCTACTATCCGCCGATCACCACCTCTTCAGCCGAAAAACTAGGCGATTCAGTTCCGGAGGCAAGAACTGCGCCCTCAGTAAACTGTGTCAAGCCCTGTAAACCATATTTCCTTTCATTTATTTCATTTTCATTTTTATTTCTCTAAAGACCGCTTTGGGGGGCGTTACATAAGGGGTGGGCACAAATATTGGATGTGATAGCACACAGCCATGTGCTATGATAGGTGTATGCTTTTTGCGCGAAGTTGACAGGTTGTTGCAAGCTCTTCGGGAAGGCCTAACCAGTCGGCGGCGGCGCGTAAAAAAATGAGTTTGCGAAGGTGACGGTTCGTGCACGTGGACACTTGATCTGGGGTTGGTGGAGGGTGCGATGAGATATGTGCGCCGGTTGGACTCTATAGGGTGAAGTTCGTAGATGGCTGTAAAAAAACATGAAATAGTGAACGACTGGCTATGCGGCAGCGTAGCTCGAGCGGCTGTAAACCTGAGAATTATTTCAGATATGATACACTGTTACAATCCAAATAATAATATGCAGAAGACTAAGGTAATGTTCAATAGCCTGTGGAAGGAACAGCAGTTTACGTTAGGTAGTGAAGCGCTGGAAGTAGTAGGCAAGTATATCTATTTAGGTCAGGTAGTAACCGCAGATCCGGACCGTGAAAGGGAAATAACAAGGACAATAAGATTGCGATGGAGCGCATTTGACAAGCACTCCCAGATTACGACTAGCAGCTTACCGGTATCACTCAAGAGGAAAATATACAACAGTTGCATCTTACCTGTACTTACCTAAGTGGCTGAAACGCAGAAGCTAACAAAGAGGTTTCTACTTAAGTTGAGGACAACGTAGAGGGCTATGGAAAGAAAAATGATAGTAATAACGTTAAGAGATAGGAAACGCGGAATGGGTCAGAGAAATAACTCAAGTCAATGACATTCTTATGGAAATCAACAAGAAGAAATGGGCATGGGCAGGACATGTAGCGCGAAGAACGGATAACTGATGGTCGATTAGGGCAACGAACTGGACTTTAGGGAAGGAAAGCGTAGCAGGGGGCGACAGAAAATTAGGTGGGCGGATGAGGTTAAGAAGTTCGCAGGGGTCAAGTGGATGCAGCTCGCACAGGACTGGGTTAATTGGAGGAATATGGGAGAGGCCTTCGCCCTGCAGTGGGAGTAGTCAGGCTGAGGATGATGATGGTGATGACACTGGTACTTGAAAGGTGTGACAAATAAATAAATCTGTCAGCGCGGTTCTGCTAAATTTCTAGTGCATTAGTGAAATATGCTTGATGTGGATGCGAAATGGGTGATGCATATTCTATTTTTGATTTCACAAGTGATTCGTAGGCTAGCAACTTGACATGCACGAAAACATCGCGAAGGTGGCGTCTTAGCACACCAAGGGATTGGCTTGCTGAAGAGGTGATGTTACTTATATGCGTTTTCCAGGACAAATCAGCGCACAGAGTTACGTCTAAATATTGGCATGATAGCCCTGGTAGCACGGGAACGGAGGTAGTTTGATAAAGGGATACGAGCAGGTGACGGCGGCGATGAAAAGCCAGTACATTTCATTTGTGAGGGTTTAGTTCTATAAGCCAAATTTTGAACCAATCCTGAATGTTGTTAAGGTCGTTTTGGAGGAATAACTGTCCTGAGGTGTTATTAACTTTTTGATAGAGAACACAATCATCAGCACACATGCGTATTTTACAAGAAACATGAAAGGGTAAATAATTAATGTATATTAAAAACAAAAGGAAACCTAGTACGGAATATTTAGGGACTCCAGATGTTACAGGAAGGGAGCTCCAATTATATTCATTTACGAAGATGGATTGAGTGCAGTTAATTAGAAATTCCAATTGAAATGTGCCGGGTGATGTAATAGTGTTAGTAGTCCAGTCAATGTCCGGAAAATTAAAATGAGTAACGAGATGTATACCGGGTTCGCGAGGCATTTGAGGATGCTATTTTGGCTTCAGGCAGGGAAGAATATCTCCAGAAAAATTAGACATATCTTCATCAAAGTTTAAGAAATTTTTGTCTTACTGGTAATTTCAAAATTACTCAATGAATCCGCCACATCTATTAATAACCGATACGATTCGGCTTCGGAAATGGCTGCATGCACGGATCAAGTGGCCCTTAAGGATACTAGCCATTGTGTCATCAGTGGTGGCCTTCAGAGAGCTTTTGCAAAATGTGACCTTTTGTTGGCCTCTTTCTCAACGATGCTCCAGACATAATAGTCGAGTGGAATCAGATCTGAAGAACTAGGAGGCCACAAGTTGGTAGTGCCCCGCCGGGATGGCGCGGTGGTTACGGCGCTCGACTACTATTCCCAAGGACGCGGGATCGAATCCCGGCCTCGGCGGCCGCTTTTCGATGGAGGCGAAAAGCAAGGCGCCCGTGTACCATGCGATGTCAGTGCGCGTTAAAGAGCCCCAGGTGGTAGAAATTTCCGGAGTCCTCCACCGGCCAGCCATTCCTGGGTGACGCAGGCGGTGTTGCCGGGAGCCGAATCTTGCTGAAAGACATAAGGTCTTCCTTTTTAAACAGTATAACTCCAGGGCTTCACAACGGTGGCAAGCACCTCCACGTATGCGGCAGCAATAACGCGGAGTCCTCCTGCAAAAAGCTGTGGTGGCATGACGTCACCGTCATTGCTGACGACGGCTAACGCCATCACAGACGATGAAACTTTTGTGTGCACCACTTTGGGCACCTCAACAGCACTTGCCCAAAGCCACCTGTTGCTACGGCGATTAGCGTTTTAGCCTTGGTCAAAGTTCTTTTCATCTAAAATAAAACTGAGCATTCCAGGCTCCTCAGTTCTTTTAAACTTGCCTAGCAGGCAAGCGCTTGGACGGAAGCACACGATTCTCCCGACTTTTAATGGACAAGAATTGCCCCCTTTTCATAGATATGGTAAATGAAATCCTCGTGCACAGTGAGCCTGACAATTGACTCCTTTGCAATGGCCCGAATCGACTTCCCTGGGTCGTCACTCACGATGGCTCGCAGCCGCTGAAGAATAT
Source organism: Amblyomma maculatum (assembly GCF_055883805.1). Lineage (NCBI taxonomy): Eukaryota > Metazoa > Arthropoda > Arachnida > Ixodida > Ixodidae > Amblyomma > Amblyomma maculatum. Next base: position 200,427,686 of record NC_139345.1, read on the forward strand.
CAGGTGTTCTGACGACGTCTGACCGCTGACTGTGCTTTTTCCGTTTCCCCACAGATGCCAGGTCCCCGCCAGAACACGAGTTCTTAACGCACCTTGTTAACGAAAGACTTCGCCACATTCAGAAAGTTGTCAATTTCCAAGCCGCTGTGATGCGCGACCAGTGCGACGAGGACTACATGGCGTTTCATTTCCTGCGTCAACTTGCACGCTTCCATTTTTGGACAAACTACGCAGTGTGAATGTTAACGGTTCAATCAGCAAGAAGCAGTACGCTTAGATAGATATGCTGAGCCTGCTGATGTGTATGGCGATAAGGAATAGTGACCTCAAATACCTCGCGCAACCGGTATGTGAGTTTTTATATTTAGCAGTATGCTCACACAGCAAGTCAAGTTTCCCTGAGAAGTTCGGGTTGTGCAGGGGCCTGTAACAAACACCAAGAAGAACCCATTGAGGAGCACAATGGCAGAAAAACCCCATTATTTCAAATCAGTATGAACGGAAATTTTTGAAAATGGTGAATATTCAGAAAAGGCAATGAGCACTCCTCTTCGCGGGACCGTTGACGATCCTTAAAAAAAGCCTACAGTTCTTTAAGTCTGTCAGAAACTGTCGTTCATTTCGTCAGTGTCCATGTTTTCGTTATTACAAGAATGTCGTTTATGGATAAGCGAACAAAACTTCTGGCTTGAAAATAAGACTGCGGATGTTAATGAAAACTACTGTAGAATAGAGTATGCTGGGGTATACGGCTAAGTACGGGCTGAGAGTGATGATGTGGGATGCTAGTTCTAGGTGGGTGCTATAAAATTTCCATAGCAGTTTGCGAGTAATCTTCATATACTTACCGTGTACAGCTGATAAGCAAAGTTTTGCAACTCAGCATATGAGCTGTTGATTTGCTTATTACAAATGCAATAAAGCATTTTCGTGCCTTCCTAACCGGATGCGACTAATCTTCTCCGGAGCTGTATTTGGTATCTGAGTTTTTTTTCCATTGGACAGGATGTCCGGTTTCGTTTCATGGGAGAAAATTGTCACGATTATGGGTTCGGTTTTCCAGGTGCGTGACGTCCGAGGCGATGCGCACGCTTGATATCTTTGGGACCGGCCATTATAGTTAAAGTATCAGAACAAAGGCGTCTAACAGCTTCCTCAAATTGTGAGTACGTTTGTGTCGGGACATTGTCAGGGACACCATAAAATAGTACCTTGTTGCGACATGACCTGTTCTTGGCGCCGTCAACACGATCTTCAAGGTTTTCTTTTTTTATCTGAGCCGACATCTGTGCTGTCGCTCTCTCCATCGACTCCAGTCGCGACCGCATTACATTGACAAGTTGGTTTTACGTCTCTATAATGCATCAGCGTGTCTGTTATTTGTAGTGTCAGTAGCCGTAAGTTGTTTTTTGACGCCCTGTATCCCCGAGAGAAGTGTAGAATGCCCGGTAGGCAGTTTCTTCAGCTCAGCAATCACGGTGTCAGGTTCAGGTTCCGGGCCAGTTTCAATATCCCCAGCCAAAAGCAACTAGGATTAAACAACCAGAACACACTCTACACCAATACAAATGCAGCTCTGTGGGCTCGGTAGCTGTAGTAAAAGATAATTGTTAGTTACAATGCGCTCCCCTCATCGCCGCGTTCTTTTATCTTCCGCTTTGCATTTATATCCTTTCACGCTAAAAATAATCGCAGGACTATTCGCGGTCAAGATCAACTACAAAACACTAAAAACGTAATATCCCCATCGTAGACTATTGGCTACTTTAATTGTGTTATAACGAGCCCCTCAGTTATCCTTCAATATTCTGCTTTATATATATATACCTCTGCAACTTCCCCGGAAACAGCTCATTAGAACTGGCGCGATTCAGTTTACTACTGTACCCCTTCTCGCGGGGGCGCTGCAACATGCAGTGTATCCTCACCCCTTTCGGCATGGCTTTCTTGGTCAGGAACTCGACCCCATCTCCATACTTACGTACATTTTCTACGCTGGTAAAGTAAACCTTTGGTGCAAAAACAATAAGTCACGCGGATTGGTGGATGACACTCTGCAGCATACCTTAAATTTCATCTGGTTGCTTGCTCTCCCCTGTGGCGTTAAGCCGGCGCTGGAAATAATTTGAACTACTACAAACTTACACTCATTACAAGCGCTCTACACAAGGCCTGCTTTACTGGAAAGTGTATAGATTTCCCTTGCAGCCATATGGCTGCGCTAATTGGGGGGATGGTATTGAATAATTATTGCCCTTTTAGGAATCTACTCCGAACTCATAACATTCGTTGTGAGTTCACTGTGGTCGTGCCATCCCATCTACTGGCCGTCCTGGTTAGCTCTGGTGGCAGAGTGATTGCCCAGGGAAGGCGGTGGTACGTGGTTAGAATCTCAAGGCAAGACGAATTTTTTTATTTATCTACAAACCTTCAAAGCAAGCTCTATGGCTCTTTGTTCCATATGGCTGCGCTTGGGCGGATGTCAAAAAAGAATTGCTCCCTTATACATACTCGGCCTTCGGGGATTCCCCTAAGCGCTTGACATACACAACGTCTCATCACTGCACCTACAAAAGCCTATTCACACAGATAGCTTCTCGTAAGACATTCGGCATTATTATGCGTGCTCAACGCATTGCCGCCATGATTAATGAAGCCATAAAAACGTCGTCAAGTGGATCACTTAGTTCTGCGGGTGATCAAACGTGATGCCGGTATGACTGAGCTACTAGTAATACAGTTTGAGCGTGCACTAGGTATGAGTAGCATCCTCTGCTTTGTTCCTCACTTCTCGATTACGCAAGAACACATCCGTAAACTCTTGTGCGCTCTAAGTACTCTCTTTAAATCTGACTCCAGTTCCTCGTCCACATATATAATCATACTTTATGTTACTGGATTTTTCCTCCCTCTGCTGGTACCAACAAGTGGACCGCCTCTCTGGCAACCATCAGGGACGCTGGATATCACAGGCGGCCGACATCCTTCATCTCAAGTTGTCCTATCACATAACGGCTGCGCCTTTACCTGCGATTTACACCCATTGCTCTTAACATCCAGCATGGACGACGGTGGCAGCAAAATCAAGACTACTCACAACAAACCATCCTTCACTACTCACACTATTGAATATAGCAATGCCTCCTCTTTGAAAGGCTCATACACCGGTATGCATGTTCTGCACCCTTACCCGATCCCGTAGCCGAGACGGTGCACTTTTCTATCGCCCGAACATCACCTCCGCCGAAAGGGTCCGCATAGTTCACGTCATGCAATTCATACAACTTCCATGCTCAAAGACCTATACCACGTGTTCCTAGTTTCAACACTTAATAAATACCAACTTCACCACCTTGCGGTCCACTGGAATCATGCATTTTAGGAGAAGAATTATGCCTGTGCCAGCTTGGCAGCTTGACAGTAGAGCCTTATGAGGGGGACGGGTCTTTTATCCTGGCTGTAAAGCGTGCGCCGCAACTTGGAAACTTCATAGCACAGTGCAAGCAACCCTGGTGGTGCAACGTCTAACGTACCAGAAAATAGCACTCTTTGCCTAGCTTCACAGCAACGTTGATTACGTCCGACTTGACACATTTATCAGCATCATTAGCCTATCTACGCACCCGGCTAGCAAGAACTTTCCCATATATTATTCCGAATATATTGGTTATCTGCCAGCTGCGACCTTCCAATCTACTCAAGCTTTCTGGTTTCATCAGCAGGCCAAGTATCTCACCCCCGCCTGCTACTACGCATGGCTTCGCTTGGAATCCTGCACATTATCGTCATCGGCCATCGGTTATTTTGTCATACCCATGCTATTTTGGCTGCCCATGCTCATTTATTCTTCTTAATATCAAACAAGATGTGTACCCGTATTCGTTTCCTGATTCAGTATGCATGCTTTCTATTGCTCAAAGCTACCGCTATGAGTTTCGTTTTGTTGGTTCCATTCGCTGTCCGTAAGTGAAGTCCAAATCGTATTGTTAGCCTTCATGTTTTTGCTCCATAAGTGATCATCGATAAGATACGGTTATTTTAACTTTCAATCTTGCAGAGTACTGAAAAATTGGCATTCATAATCTCAGAATGCCTGCAAATGCGTTGCATTATTACTTATTTTGATTTCACAATCGCTGGCCACGTTTGCGTCGTACATGCCCTGTACTTCTTTTGGGAAATAAACTGCAACTGAACTACTCAACAAAATGTCCTAAGCATATGAACTCCTGTTCTCAAGATCCTCCTCGTCTCTTTCAAATTTATGTTTCCTTCCGTAACTGCTGGTAATTAACCTAGCCTTTTGCATAATTGTTGTTATACCTGATGTTCTTTTTTCTTCGTCCAGCTCGTCGATCGAGCTTTGAAAATAGTCACCGCAGGTACTTAGGGAAACATTGCAATCAGACAATTGCACCGTGGTATGCTCTTTTCGCTCTTATTCTCAACTTTTTCGTTTGCAAATCTGCAGCCATTCTTAAGCACGGGGTGCGTACCCCTGCAGTGATCGTGCCACCTCCCGTCAATGCCTTCAGTGGCTCCGACAGCAAATGTCAGATTGCACTTTGTGGAGACTGTTCTGTCAGCCTACAAAATGTGGACAGTTGTGACACGCGGACAGTCTTCTGCAGTTTCCTGGGTACTTACCACACAGTGTCATTGTGACTGCGTAGTGCAGTGGAGAGATGTCGCTCGGCAAGGGACCCGTGTGCGTAGCAGTACCAGGATTCACTCCTGTGGGAACGACCAAGCCCCAATGCCGCACGCAAGATTCATCGCTCTCGTAGCTGTCATCCTCCAAGGCGTCCGTTGTTGTGTTGGCAGCCTCGAACAGCCGCGCCAATTCGGACACGTTGACTAATACGAAGAACAGCACTATGCCCACGAGCAACAGGAGCAGGAGCAGCGGCAGCCATACTGAGCAGCATTTATTCATGGCAGAGGCGGACTCATCTTTAGAGAGCTGCGGTGTCACAGTTGAATCGTCTGATGACTCCTGTGACGCAAAGGGGGAAGTTAAGGGGGCTATTCACACCGGTATTAAAAGCTGTAATTTCTCAAAAGTCATAATATCAACGTGGCAGTAGTTTTGAAATCGAGACACATGCACAAATGTATTCTGAAGTCAGTATCAATTAAACAGACATGATATTCTTAGCACATTGGGACTTGTCCTATCTCTCAATATAGTGCATCATATTCTTAGGTATTCGCTTTAAAACTGGGGTTGTTTCTGCTCGAAGAAAGAGGCTGTTTCTTTGGAAAGCCACTTATTTTTCTCCGGTAACGCCGGTTTTCACGTCAATACATAGGATTTGTGCAATACATGCTAAACATTTGAGCTACACGGCTGGGCTATTAACGCTAGGACAAATAATGACCAGTGCAGCCTCAAATGCAACCCAAATGATCACGAGAAATCTACGTTAAATTCTTGTTAATAACTCAGACCGAGTGCAAGTTCCCGCTAATTCGGGAAGCACATAATAGGAAACGCATAAATGGCGTCCAGACGTATCGCTCAATATGCAAAGCATTTCGCGGTAACAAACCGACCAACGGCGCATCAATGTTATCCCGAAGCACAAAAAATATATTTCCAACTCAAACCATAGCCGACCAAACCGGTAAAGTGCCGAACAAACCATTCTGTAATGACAGTGGCGCGCATAAAATGCTAGCCGTTCGCTTCTACTTGGCACAAACGCAGTGGTTAAGCGATCATGGTGTGCGATGTACCTACCACGATACCAACATCAACGTATTCGCTTAATCTTGCTAGGCCCAGAGAACATCATAGTCAAGCAAAAAGGCTACTTTCACTTGGCGACCGTTCGCAGGTGACCGCTATGATACTCAGGCAAGTACTGCAGGAATATATTTCGCCACTCACGACGAAGCGGAGTCTATATCTTTCAGAACAGGGGGAAGACTCACTCACCTCACTGTCCTGCCCCATGGCGATGTTTAACTTGGAGAAGGTAAGAAGTCTTAAAAGAAGGGGGAGCCGCGAACCGCGACCACGGTGAGATAGGCACAGGAATCCGCGATGACCTAGGTGTTTTTCAGGCAGGGAGACCTGGAACAGTGAGGCTGACACTGGAAGTCCTGTGCGTGGGTGTCGGACTGCGCCCCAGTGATATCCGCGGTAAAAGGGTTTTTCGGCTCCTTTCTTGATTTCGTGGTGTAATGGCGCCGCTCAAAGGACGAGGATGCCACGAGAGAAACACGAGAGGCAATAGATGACGGTGAAGGTTTTCTTCTTCTAGCTTGATAAATAGAACAAACCCACAAGAGGTATTGGCCAGGGTTCAGTATGGACTGCCACTTGCAGTACATGTAATGTATTAGTGTAATAAATTATTTATCAGCTAAAAAACTTAGAATTTAGGTTCATTGAATTGAAAAAAAAAACAAGGTGTGCGAACTTTGTATTACAGTTAGCAAGAGAATCTGTCCTCAGCCATGATGTAGTTACGTAAACAATGACAGATTTGAGGTGAGGCAAATCCCCTCGCCCTCGCTCCGAAAGAGAAAAGAAATGAGACCGACAAAGTAAATCCCAATTGTGCTACTGAAATTTCTAAATGTACCCTTCCTTGATGTGAAAACGTCCGGCAAACGAAAAGGAAAGGCTCAATAGTTTCAATCTCACCTCAAGCCGCACAAAGATGTGAGACTGAACCCGCATCTCCATAAGTAAACATTCCCGCGGCAGATTCTGCATCGGATAAGAATCAGCGTTATATCTCAAGTTGGCGTGATTACCATGAACGGACTTTACATTAGTACATGATTTGTTGATAGTCTGCTGTACATAACAGGAAATCATTGCATGAGGTCAATATATTGTTACTTAGCTGTATTCGCTGTTCGTGATGAGGATGAAGTGCAACCGACTCCGAGAAGACGACGACGCTGAGTGTTGTGAAATCAGTGCCCTCATTAACGTTAGCTGTGCGGTGAGCTTTGGGACTGTAGATCTTCCACTTAACATCTCTTGGTGGAAGTGAATCTATTCGATCCCCTGTCACAAGCTGGATCTCCGCAGCGGCAGCCACGTCGGAACCACTACAATAGATAGGTGGATTTATCGAAAGGAAAAGGCAGAGAGGTTGGCCCGAATAATTCAAATCTGGCCTGCTACTCTTCACTGGGGAAGGGGAAGGAGAGAAGAAAGAAGGTCATGATGCGTGACGATGTGGGAGAAGGCGTATGAAATATATATACAGACACAGCAGCTTGCTTTACAAGCGCGAATCAAGTCCGCTGGCGCTCAAATAACGGCAAAGAGCACGCACTGCCTGGACGCCCTTCCCCTTGTCCTGCCAAGCGCCCAGCAGCAGTTCCTCCGACAGAGGCCTCTTGTCTAAACCTCTACCTCTACAGCCGCCGCACCTGCTGTCCTCATGGCCCACCCCTGTGACCCCGGAACCTTCTGCGGGACCAACGACGTCGACGTAGACGACTGGCTAGCCCTGTACGAGCGCGTGAGCAAGCACTACCGGTGGGATCCCACACTTATGCTCGCAAATGTAATCTTCTACTTGGCTGGGGACCGCGCGGGTGTGGTTTGAAATCCACCTAACATCTTGGGATATCTGCAAACAGAAGCTCCAAGAAAGCGCTCGCCTCTCGCGCCCAAACGTCTACGGAGTCTTATCTCGCTTACATTCAAGACGTCATGTCTCTATGCCGCAAAGTCGACCAAGGCATGCCTGAGGAAGATAAAGTCGGGCATATAGTAAAAGGCATTACCGACGATGCCTTCAACCTCCTGTGGTGCAGGGATTGCTCCACCGTGGACTCTGTGCTGCAGGTGTACCGACGTTTCGAGCAGGCGAAACAGAGGCGCATATCTCACCGTTTCGACCGGCTGCTGAACACGGCTGCGAGCTCCTCCTGTATCGATCTCCCGACTGCTCGACCGCCTGCTAACGACTGGACTTCGACACGCATTGTTCACTTGAGGCAATGACTACCGCGGCCTCACTGTCGCATACACCCGACAAAACCCTGGGTACTATATCCCTTATTAAGGCTGTTGTTCGCCAAAAGGTTGCGAACATGGGCCTCCCTTCTGCTAGCGCCACCGCCACCGTGGATTCAGGACCAGCCCCTCCAGGGATTGATGCTGCTTCATCCAGCGCCGGTTTCTCGCCCCGATATCGGTACCACAACCCAAATGAATGGCGTACCCACGATAATCGTCACATCTGTTTTAATTGTTCTCGCGTTGCTCTCATTTCCCGTCACTGCCGTAGCCGCTGATATACGACATCTCGTCAGTTCACCTACGTCGACCGCCGCGGAAACTATGCCCCTCGCTATTACTCCCCTCGCCCCGACCAGACCCATGCTGACCCCGGTTTCACTGTCATTGCTGCCAACCCTTCACCACCCCCCAAGCACGACGTTCGCGTTCTCCTCTTCCTCGCCGTAGTTCGCCACCGTCCTATTCTGGCCACTTACCGGAAAACTAGCCAATGCAGCGCCCAGAGGTGACGCTGTATTTATTACCCGGACCGAAAAACCTCTGTTGACCCCTGCCCTGCAAAATAACCGTATCGACGTCTTTGTGGATGGAGTTCCCGTTTCTGCTCTAATTGATACAGGCGCCCAACTGTCCGTTCTTAGCTCCTCATTTTGCCGTCGCCTCAAGAAAGTCCTTACGCCAGCCGTCTCGTCCACAGTTCGCGTCTCCAATGGCAGCTCTGCTGCCATGGTGGGCATGTGTACGGCGCGAGTTACAATTGCTGACCGTCATGCTCCAGTGTTGTTCACCGCCCTACATGAATGCCCCCACTACATTATCCTCGGCATTGACGTCTTAACAGCCCACTCTGCCCTTATCGACTGCTCTACCGGTCTACTTCGCTGGAACCTTCCGCTCTGCTCTGAGGACCCCTCCTGCTCACCTCGACTTCGGTCAGCACAGTTTAGCCGCCTTCCTCCTGAAACTGCCGTTTATATCCCTATGTCGCCATTTCCACCCGTCCCAGATGGCGATTATCTCGCTTGTCACATTGCTGCAGCGGCACGTCACCCTTCCTCATCTAATTGTGCACATCTCCCAGAACCTCACCACTCTCCCTGTCCTTAACTTCAGCCTTTAAACTCAAGTTCTGCCCGAGGGAATTTCATTAGCTGCGCTGTCCCCGATTACCGATTGTGCCATTTCAGCTCTGTCTACAGATCGTACAACTGCCGTCCCTCCCAACACCCCCTCGTTGTCCACATCGCAACCTGATTCACTTAACAGCATAATTGCAGCTGATCTGCAACCTGAATTCGCCGCTGAGTTACACATGCTTTTGTTTACCTACAGTGACCTTTTTGACTTCGGCACCCACCCATTGGGTCAAACGACAGTTGTCACCCACCGCATTGACACCGGGGATGCCAGTCCTATTCACAGGCGGCTTTATCGTGTTTCGTTTGCCGAGCGACGCGTCATTCAAACGGAGGTCGAAAAGATGTTAGCGAACGACATAATATAGCTCTCCAGTAGCCCCTGAGCATCCCCTGTAGTGTTGGTGAAGAAGAACAGTTGGAGATTCTGCGTTGACTACCATCATTTGAATAAGATAACCAAAAAAGATGTATATCCTCTTCCGTGCATCGACGACGCGCTTGATAGTTTGCATGGAGCCAGCTACGTTTCATCCATCGACCTTCGTTTCGGCTACTGGCAGATTTCTGTCGACGAGAGAGACCGTGAAAAAACAGCGTTCATCACCCCTGACGGACTCTATCAATTTAAAGTCATGCCTTTCGGCCCATGTAACGCCCCTGCAACTTTTGAATGGATGATGGACTCGTTGCTGCGCGGCTTCAATTGGACGACTTGTCTTTGTTACTTACACGACGTCATTGTTTTCTCGTCCACTTTCGACAGCCACATCTCTCGCCTTTCTACCATTCTCGAGTTATTCCGCCGCGCCGGCCTTCAATTCAACTCAAAGAAACGCAGTATCGGCCATCGGGATATCAAAGTCCTTGGTCACTTGGTTAATGCTTCCTGGGCCTGACCCTGACAAGATACATGCAGTCAGAGATTTTCCCACTCTGCGTTCATCCAGCGATGTCCGAAGCTTTATTGGCCTATGTTCCTATTTGCGACGACTCGTCCCGAACTTCGCCGTCCTTGCTCGTCCGCTCACTCAACTCCTCAATAAAGGCGTTTCATTCTATTGGGGGCCTGAACAAGTTGCAGCTTTCTCAGAGCTTATTGCTGCTCTAACTACTCCACGAGTCTTGGCCCACTTCAACCCTTTCGCCAATACTGAACTCAGTACCGACGCAAGTGGCCATGGAATAGGAGCTATACTCGCTCAGAGACAACACGGCCGTACAAGGGTGATTGCGTATGCCAGACGCCTCCTCTCAACACCCGAACAAAATAATTCTATCACAGAGCGAGAGTGCCTGGCGCTTGTCTGGGCTATTACAAAATTCCGCCCTTATTTGTTTGGCCGCCATTTTACTGTGATAGCAGATCATCATGCCTTGTGCTGGCTTTCCTCTCTCAAAGATCCTACTGGCCGTTTGAGGCGCTGGGCGCTACGATTACAAGAATACACCACTTCCGTCATCTACAAGTTCGGCCGGCATCACCAAGATGCAGGCTATCACGTCATCTCGTCGACTCCCTTAGTCCTACAGACTCTGACGATGATGCATGTGTCTTGTCTGTCTCCGCCTTTAGTAACACTGCCAAGGAACAGCACTTAGATCCTTCTCTGCATTCCATTATCCTCCGTCTTACCTCCGACCGCCCTGACACATCTCTCGCCTTATTTGTGCTCTGAGAACACCCTATACCGACGTAATATCCGATCAGATGGCACAGGCCTTTTGCTCGTCGTTCCCCAACACCTGCGTTCCACCATCCTTGAACAGTTCCATGATGCTCTCATGGCTGGCCACTTGGGTGTCCCTCGCACATATGACAGACTGCGCCGACGTTTTTACTGGCAGGGGGCTCTACCGCTCTGTCCAGCAGTACATTGCCGCATGTGAACTGTATCAGCGTCGGAAGGAGCGCATAATTTTGTCTTCAGGTCCTATGCAGCTGATACCCATAGCAACTAACCCGTTGTCCCATATAGGCATTGACCTCCTTGGCCCCTTTCCAGTTTCCGCCTCGGGGAACAAATGGATCGCCGTCGCCATCGATCACGCTGCTCGGTACGCTATTACCCGAGCCATCCCGACAAGCTGCGCCACAGACGTCGCTGACTTCCTTCTAGAAAACGTGATTCTTCATCAGGGTGCTCCTCGTGAACTACTAACTGACCGTGGCCGCTGTTTCTTGTCGCGAGTGGCTGACAAAATTCTCCGTTCGTGCTCCGTCCGCCAAAACTTCACCACCGCCAATCACACCCATACCAGCGGCCTCACGGAACGTCTAAACCGTACCCTCACAGACATGCTGGCCATGTATGTGTTTGACGACCATCGAGATTGGGACGTTCATCTCCCCTTTGTCACATTCGCCTACAACTCATCTGTCCATTCTACCGCTGGATACTCCCCATTTTATTTATTATTTGGCCGACACCCCTTACTACCCTTCGACACCTCCCTCCCCGCTGCAGACGCCACCAGTACTTACCAGTGATGCCGTCGCGCGCGTTCATGATGCCCGCTGGATAGCTCATGCCAGGCTATCTGCTTCCCAAGACTCCCAAAAGTTCGGTACGACAGCCGCCACCGTGATGTCCATTACACTCCTGGATCTCTCGTTTTGCTGTGGCTCCCGTGCCTTTGAGTGGGCTTGTGTGAAAAACTTTTGCCCAGTTACACTGGCCCTTACTGTGTTTTGCGCCCCGCGACCGACGTCACCTACGAAGTTGAATCTGTGTTTCCGAAGTCCCCGTCCACAGCTCCAACCTCCGAGATAGTGCATGTGTCCCGTCTAAAGACCTATTATCAACGTTCTATTTCGCTAACATAGACCGCACTGGGACTGTGCTTTTCCCGTAGGGGGGTAGTGTTACTTAGCTGTATTCTCTGTTCGTGATGAGGATGAAGAAGTGAAACAGACTCCGAGAAGACGACGACACTGAGCGTTGTGAAATCGGTGCCCTCATCAACGTTAGCTATGCGGAGAGCTTTCGGACTGTAGGTCTACCACATAACAATATATTTATGCCACTGAAAACGAGATATTCAAAACCTGATGATATTAGGAATGCTACATAGAACAGATACATAAAAAGCTGATTTAGCCAAGTCTGCCGGTTCGTCCTGAAAATACCGCTGTGACCTGGACCCCAAATGGATAGAGTATATTTTGGCCATCAAGTATGACATACGTTATGGTGCGGCTGAAATGTCCGTCCCGTGCTGGCACAAATGACAGAAAAAACAGTCTGATAGGAAAATATTTTTGACTGATAACAGGGAACTAGTAAAACTGAAAGCCCAACTGCCATAAACTCTGCTGAAATGATCGATGTGCAATCCGGGACGCGCACCGAAAACTTCAGGGAAGAGACCGTGAAAAAATTCCAATCGCTGCCTTCCATACGGTCACATTCGCATCAGAGGCGATTACACTGTGATCCGGGAACTTTTCAAAGTGATCAGAAAGGAGACTGTATATTAGACTTGAAGGTAAGGGCTTCTTATTATATTTACATATAGAATCAACATAGATATCCTCAATGGACGTTGTTTAACCAATAGGACATATAAAACCGAGGTCCAGAGTAATGTATGCTAAAATACTCGGCGTGAGAACAACCTGAGGCATGGAGAACCTTGGCAACTAGTGACATAGAAAGAGGGTCGTGTGGGAGACAAAAATAGGCATAGCCACCCCGGAAGTAATAATAATAATGTAGGATGAGGGTTTATAGGATGTTACTGGGACTGGGAAGATCAGCGGCGAACACAGCCCGTAGACAGTCAGGCCGAATGCGCGCAACATAACAATGCCACTGACTGAAATGTTCCCCGCGTACTTTCTCCTCCTGACAACAATAATAATAAGATTAATATTAATAATAATATTATTATAATAATAATTTATTGCCACAACACATTGGGATACATACAGATTCGGGCCTGTCAAAGCCAAGAGAAGGCGTGCAGGACTAGGCTCGGCAAAATCGGCGGCGAAAAGTAAAGGCAATCAAATATCAGGGTAAGCGCACACACACACACACACACACACACACACACACACACACACACACACACACACACACACACACACACACACACACACACACACACACACACACACACACACACACACACACACACACACACACACACACACACACACACACACACACACACACACACACACACACACACACACACACACACACACACACACACACACACACACACACACACACACACACACACACACACACACACACACACACACACACACACACACACACACACACACACACACACACACACACACACACACACACACACACACACACACACACACACACACACACACACACACACACACACACACACACACACACACACACACACACACACACACACACACACACACACACACACACACACACACACACACACACACACACACACACACACACACACACACACACACACACACACACACACACACACACACACACACACACACACACACACACACACACACACACACACACACACACACACACACACACACACACACACACACACACACACACACACACACACACACACACACACACACACACACACACACACACACACACACACACACACACACACACACACACACACACACACACACACACACACACACACACACACACACACACACACACACACACACACACACACACACACACACACACACACACACACACACACACACACACACACACACACACACACACACACACACACACACACACACACACACACACACACACACACACACACACACACACACACACACACACACACACACACACACACACACACACACACACACACACACACACACACACACACACACACACACACACACACACACACACACACACACACACACACACACACACACACACACACACACACACACACACACACACACACACACACACACACACACACACACACACACACACACACACACACACACACACACACACACACACACACACACACACACACACACACACACACACACACACACACACACACACACACACACACACACACACACACACACACACACACACACACACACACACACACACACACACACACACACACACACACACACACACACACACACACACACACACACACACACACACACACACACACACACACACACACACACACACACACACACACACACACACACACCATATCTGGTCGCGTATCTGGCGACCGTGTAGCGCTGACAAATCCGTAGTGTTCTGGCAGAAACTGCTCTCGTCTTGAAAGCAGGACTCCAGAAGTGCCGAAGAATAACAGTTTGCTTATATAAACTTTCAAAGGACGGAAGACCAAGAAAATTAAACAAATTTTCTTGAGAGGGAAAGGAATGTTCACAGGCGGTACTTTTCAACATATATTTTAGAAGAGCGTCTACCCGATCATGCCACCTTTGCGAAGAGTGCGCAAAGACTGTGATGCCATATCTTATAACACTGTATGCAAGTGCATGCATGATTGTCTTTTTTACCGATAAAGGAAGGAAAGATTTAACTGTAAACAGTAACCATGCTGTTCTACGTAATCTGCCACAAACGTAAGCCATGTGGCTATGCCATGAGAGATCGCTATCAAAGTAAATCACTAGATATTTTATACAATCAACATTTTCGACTGGAGTACAATGGCAGTCTTTATCATTGTGCGAGTGCAAAAAAAAAACAATTCACTCAGTACAGTTGACTTCAATGGGTTTCTAAAACAAACCAGTTTTGTTTTTTGTTGGTTTACCAAAAGAACATTCATGGAAAATCAGTTCATTGCGATACAGATATTGTGTTGCAGTAAAGCAACAGCACTTTTGTAGGAAATATGCTTCGTAAGTAAAACCGTATCGTCGGCGTACTGAAAGACCAAGGCATTTGTTACTGCTGACGCGAAGTCATCGCTAAATAAATTGAAAAGCAATGGTGATAGGATAGACCCTTGAGGTACCCCAGCCCCCAACATCTGACGGCTACTAACGGCTGTGGAGGAATCAAGGGCTACGACTTGTGAGCGATCTTCTAAATAACTTCTCAATAGGTCATGAAATGGTCCTCTAAATCCAAGCAGGTATAATTTTTGCAACAAAATTCTATGATTTACTGTGTCAAATGCCTTGGAAATATCTAGAAACAAGCCACATGCAAACAGATTGTGATCAAAAGTTGTATAGAGTTCATCTGCAAATTCTTCGAGAAGTGAAAGCGTTCCACGACCTTCGACGAAACCGAACTGTTAGGTCAGATAGAATAAAATGTTTTTTTTTCACAAATGATGTCATGAACTCTAGAATAAAGTTTTCTAAAATTTGGGACAGTACAGGCAAAACGGATATTGGTCTATAATTCTCAATGTTCTCTGTCTTGCCACCTTTGTGTATTGGTCTCACAATCGCTGTTTTTAACATGCTGGGTATTGCGGCAGTCTCTAAGAATCCTTTAAGGATAAAAAGAAGGATATTCTCAAGATTTACATAATTTCTCTGAAGTAGAGACGCCGCAATGCCATCAAGACCAGGTGGTTTGTTACGTTTGAAGCTAAAGATTATGCGCGCCAGGTCCGCTGCCGATAGTTTCGGTAGAAAGGCGGACGCAGATATGGAACGTGTCAACGAACACCTATCTTGTGGCAAGGATAAATTGGGCTCAGATACACACGCGAAGTGCTTGTTGAACAATTCAGCTGTTTCTTGGGGACTACCTGAAAATATTTCACTAACAGTTGACTGATTTCTGTTAACGCCCCTTAAATTGCTAATCAGTGGCCAGGTTTTGGCGGAGTTTTTGGCAGCTAGTTTAAATTGCTCACGGTAATACTGCCGTTTAGCGGAACGAATAAGCGCAACAGCTCTATTTCTTGCGGCTCTGTAGTCGATGCGCAGTTCACAATATTTAGCGGCGCGTTAACACCGCTTCATAACCAATTTCTGTACAAAATTCCCTTCATAATTGCTGCATTAAACCAGCTATGATTACGTCTTTGGTTTTTGCGGATGACTCGCTTCGAGGCTTGTTCATTGGATTGGATTGGTAAAACGTTTATTTGGGGCCTACATTAGAACGCGCGCTCACGCACGCGCGCTCCGCACGGGGCTTACGTCGTCCTCTGGGCACCGGCCGCGCAGCCTGGGTCCCCGCTCGCCGTGGCCGGCTCGCTGGTTCCCTGCCGGGCCAGCGCTTTGTTGACCTGCTGGACGGCCCACAGTTGTTCCTTTTGATTGTCGCTCCCTGCGGCTGCTTCCAGTCGCGGCGGGATCCTCCCAGACTTAGCTTCTTCATGGTACTTGTTGCAATTCCACAGAATGTGTGCGAAGCCGGCCGTCTCCGTTCGGCAGACTCTGCATTTTTCTGTCGGGTGCGTCTCAGGATGTATTCTGTGCATCAGCGACGGGCTGCGGAGTGAGCCCGTCTGTAGCTGTCTGAATAAAACGGCTTGCTCTGGAGTGAGCTCCGAGCAAGGGGGTGGAAAAAGTCTGCGAGCTAGGCGGAACGCCTTGGTTATTTCGTTATTTTCGGTCATTCGGTCCTTGGTGCTGAACCACAGCGGTCAGTCGACCGAGGCGCGGTCCGGTAGCGCGCGCGCCTCGGCGTGTGCCGTCTCGTTGTGGTTGCCGTTGCGGTCTGACGCCTCGCCCGCGTGCGCCGGGAACCACTTGATTCTCACTTGTTTGCTGCCATCGTCGTTCTTGGTTGCCTGCAGTATGCGCACCGCTTCCTTCGCTATCCTGCCTTTGGCGTAATTTCTCACCGCCTGCCTCGAGTCACATAGCAATGTGTGGCAGTCGCGGTTGGTGATGGCCAGGGCAATGGCCACCTCCTCCGCTTGCTCTACCTTGGTGCATTTCGTGCTGGCGGTCGTGCGAACGGTGCCGGTCGCGTCGACGACGACCGTCGTGAAGCCGTGCATCTTGGCGTACTCAGCCGCGTCAACGTAACGTGCGTGTGTGTCGGCCGCGTGCTGGTCTATCAGCGCCTTGGCTCTCGCTGCTCTCCTCCCTTTGTTATACTCCGGGTGCATGTTCTCCGGTACCTATGATGTTGCGCCTGATCTCATCGGGGACGGGGAGCTGCGTCCGCTCCCTACCTCGATTCCAATTCCCAGGTTGTCCAGGTTTTTCCGGCCGGCCTTGGTCGTAGACAGTCTTTCGAGTTGTGCGGCGCGTTGGGCCTCCGCTATCTCCTCCAGCGTGTTGTGCACCCGCAGCTGCAGGAGGTGTTTGGTGCTCGTTGTTTCGAACAGTCCCAGTGCCATCTTGTAGGCAGTGCGAATGAGTATATCATTCTCGTTTCTCTCGCTCTTCCACTTGTGGTAGGCTGCCACGTACGCTACGTGACATATGACGAACGAGTGGATCAGTCTGATCAGGCTCTGTTCCCTCATTCCACTTTTCTTGTTCGTGACTCGTTTGAGTAGTCTCATGGCGTTCTCCGCTTTCGCAATGAGCCGGGTGACGGTCTCGCCGTTTCTGCCGTGCGTCTCGATCGTCATTCCCAACACTCTGATCTTGTTGACTCTTGGGATCGCGTTTCCCTCTCTGGTCTTTGATTGCCTCATACTCTCTCGGGCTGCTCTTGGATTTGCGGTGCTTGACGGGCAGGTAGACGAGGAGCTCCGACTTGGTCGGCGAGTTCAAACATTTTTATTTGTTGGCATAAAAAGAATAAACTAAATCGAAGGGATTTGACCTACATAATGCTGATCAGTCAAAGTTCCCAATAAAATTGCCTAATTTGCGTTGATCGACTATAGTCACACTCAAGTCACTTAGAGCAGCGTTAGAAGGTGACGGCCCTAGAGTCTTGCAATTCGTACGGTCAAGGAATCGGCGACCGCTAAAGTAATGATCAGCTAGTCATTGAGTAATGACCGCTGAAGAAAGATTGCAGTTTGGAGCACTAAGGTTAATCATCATCATCATCAGCCTGACTATACCCACTGCAGGGCGAAGGCCTCTCCCATATTTCTCCCCTTAACCCGGTTCTGTGCTAGCTGCATACACTTGACCCCTGCGAACTTGTTAACCTCATCCGCCCACCTAACTTTCTGCCGCCCCCTACTACGCTTTCCTTTCATTGGAATCCAGTTTGTTACCCTAAGCGACCATCGGTTATCCTCTCCGCACTACATGTCCCGCCCATGTCCATTTCTTCTTAATTTCCACTGGAATGTCGGTAACCCGAGTTATTTCTCTGACCAACTCTGCACGCTTCATATCTCCTAATGTTACCCCTACCATGTTTCGTTCCATAGCCCTCTGGGTTGTCCTCAACTTAAGAACTTTCTTAGTTAGCCTCCACCTTTCAGCCCCATAGGTGAGTACAGGTAAGATGCAACTGTTATGTACTTTCCTCTTTAGCGATACCGGTAAGCTGCTAGTCATAATCTGTGAGTGCTTGCCAAATGCGCTCCATCCCAATCTTATTCTTCTTGTTATTTCCTTTTCATGGTCCGGATCTACGGTTACTAACTGCCCTAAGTAGACATATTCGCCTACTACTTCCAGTGCTTCGCTACCTAATGTAAATTGCTGTTCCTTTCCGAGGCTGTTGAACATTACCTTAGTCTTCTGCATATTGATTTTCAAGCCTACCTTTCTAATTTTCCTGTCTAGGTCACCAATCATTATTTGCAGTTCATCCCACGAGTTGCTTAGCAAGGCAATGTCATCAGCAAATCGCAGATTACTGAGGTATTCTCCATCTACCCTTATCCCTAAGTGCTAATTAATAATAATAATATAATAATAATGGAGAATAATATTAATGGACC
Organism: Amblyomma maculatum; assembly: GCF_055883805.1. Classification (NCBI taxonomy): domain Eukaryota; kingdom Metazoa; phylum Arthropoda; class Arachnida; order Ixodida; family Ixodidae; genus Amblyomma; species Amblyomma maculatum. Next base: position 200,446,676 of record NC_139345.1, read on the forward strand.
TATAATATTTAATTTAATAATAATAATTGTAGTAGTAATAATATCCTTTTTCACTTCTGTTCACTAAATACATGCTCCAGCCCGCTTATGCCTATCGCTTGTGTGCGGGTTTGGGATGCCGCAGTATGACGTACAGTCTTTGTCAAACATGTAGAGCCCAAGCGGTCTGGTTACGAGCCACTTCGAGCGGCTTGTAATGGATCTCCGGTGTTTCATATTATCTTTATGGTAAGTAGATTTTTTGCCCTACCCCTCCAATGGGAAGGATAGATGGATTTATTGAAAGGAAAAGGCAGAGAGGTTGGCCCGAATAATTCAAATCTGGCCTGCTACTCTGCAGTGGGGAAGGGGAAGGAGAGAAGAAAGAAGGTCATGATGGGTGACGATATGGGAGAAGGCATATGAAATATATATACAGACACAGCAGCTTGCTTTACAAGCGCGAATTAGGTCCGCTGGCGCTCAAATAACGGCAAAGAGCCCGCACTGCCTGGACGCCCTTCCCCTTGTCCTGCCAAGCGCCCAGCAGCAGTTCCTCCGATAGAGGCCTCTTGTCTAAACGCTTCAAGGAAGCAGCTAGCACATTTCTTTCGTTCGCATACTCTGGGCACACCAATAACACATGGTCCACAGTCTCTGGGATGCCACAAGCTGAACATTCCGGTGAGTCCATCTGTCCAATTAAATGTAAGTACTTGCGCGTGAAAGCGACGTTTAAACGAAGTCTATGTATCAAGCATGCCTGATGACGCGGAATATCACGCGGAACATTAAATTTAAATGTTCGATCGAGCCTTCTTAGACGGATGTGTCGGGCGTCTGGTTGAGCCCAGTAAGCTGCTATAGCAATATTCATACAACTCTTTAGAAGACACGTCGTATCCGCTCTTGAAAAAGGCACAGCTGTTTGGAAGCCATTGATGAGTGCGCTTTTTGCTTCAACATCGGCCTGCTCATTCCCATGTAGGCCGCAGTGGGCAGGGATCCATTGAAACATTATCATGTGGCCTTGCAGCTGGGCAGATGTGATGAGCTCCATAATGTTTAGTGCCAGGGACTGATAGGCCGTGTGGCGTAAGAAGTTTTCCAAAATTTGTAATGCAGTCTTCGAGTCCGTGAATATACACCATTTTTGAGGTGGTTCCCCACATATATAGCGAATAGATTCCCGAATGGCTACAAGTTCGGCAGCCAATGGGAAGGACACCCACTAATGCTAAATCAGAGCCACTACACAGCTCGGAAGCAGATCCCTCGAGCTCTATACTTTTGACAAAGGCTGTACATGAGTCTACAGCGGAAAATAGAAAATGTAAAGAAAAACAGAAATTAAATTCAGACTTAAAGCTTGCTTCTTCTACACGAGCAGACGATGAAACAAAAACGGGAATGTAAAAAAAATCTTCAGCCTTCCGAACTTTCAAAAAAGATAAAAGCATCAGACACAAGGCAAAGAATATTGGATCAGTCGATATTGTCATTCAACCACGATCGAAGAAGCTTATTCAAGTGTTTTATTTCCTTGATGGTCGGAACTGTTCGCATTTAAATAAAGTAGTTATGAACATAATGAACACGACTTTTTTTCCCCTAATTAGTGAAGATGCAGAGTATAGGATACTTTTTGACTAATGAAGAGGCCGGGCTTTAACGTTCCTGATTTTAAAAGATGTACGAAATAAATTGTTGTGTATTATATCAAAAAGGCATTGCTTGTAGACTGGTAAGATGTCAAAATGTTCCATGAAAGCTGTTGCTGCTATGCTCTGATAGCTGGTTCCGTAGGCAAGATTACTTGCAATCCTATGCAGAATGTGGCTAAGGGTATTTAGATTATATAATGATGCAGTGCCATAAATTCATTTTTCATATCGTATTATGGACTGTCCTAACCCCCTATACACCATCTATCTAACCGACACAGCACAAATGGATCGTAGAGTGTACATATAAATGTAAACCAGGCGCAAACGTTTTGTTATTTTTTGAATATGGGCATTCCACGACAGTGTTTTGTCACATGTTATCCTAAGATGATTGAAATTCGATTTCAACTCCAAACGCGCATATTGACATCTCGTACAATTCTTATCTGAAAGTATACATTGCAGCATATGTGAAAAATTTTGTATCGCCTATGAAAGCAGACAAGGCAGATTTTTGAATGATTAGTAAAGCTTTGATTAGCAATAAACCATTCCACTAAGGAATGCGCATCCCATTGGATCTTGTTGGCTGCCTGTACATATGTTTCACTTGGGATCACCAGAGCAGTATCATACGCATATAAGAAACACTTAGAGTTTCAAGGAAGGTTGGTTGTATCATTCACGTAAATATTAAATAATAAACGTCCTTAAATAGAGCGCTGAGGAATTGCTGTCAAAACATTTAGAATTGAACTGTATGATTCGCCTATTCGGACACACTGCGCTTGATCAGTAAAATAGCTATAAAAAAAGACATATAGGGACCTCTGAAACCAAAATGACCGTGTTTATCTAGTAATAAATTGTGATTATTAGTAGCAAAGCTTTCTGGAAATCAATAAAAAGTTTAAGCGCAATGTTTTTTTATCAATTTCTTTACAGACTAAGTCAGGAAAATCATCTAGTAAGCTTATAGTGCTTTTGCCTCTTCGGAAACCATATTTAGCGATGTTTAGCAGGTTGTATTTATCATAAAAGAAGATCATGCTAGCATGTAGAATATATATATTTTATTTATTTATACAGCATACCCCTAAGGGTATGTTGTATGTTGTTGTATGTTGTATGAGGTATAATGCAAGCGATAGAGGGCAAAATTGCAATTGACCGGTAATTATTACGCGCCCTCATAGAGCCTCGTTTATGTAATGGTCTTATTACAGCTATTTTCATGTATGTATGCATTAGACAACTAGTAAATTTCGTTGTTTATACAACTTAATACCCTTTTAAATATATCACAACGAACTAAAAGATCCCTCATCCTGACACCATCATATCCTGTCGATATTGTAATTGACATCGTTTGCAATGCAGCCCTCAAATCTATCAGGTAACACTAGGCATACAAGCTGAATGCAGCAGCAGCAGCAGCAGCAGCAGCAGCAGC